>NC_090653.1:294514600-294877100 GCF_040937935.1 Hyperolius riggenbachi
ACAATTAGAGGGTGGGTAAGCTGGTAAATGTACACCGTAAGATGCAGAGCAGAGGCTTGCCTGCAGGGTCCGTAGAACAAAAACTCTGTCTGCTCTCTCACCACCATAGATCCCAACTGTCCCTTTTTGAAGGGACAGTCCCTCTTTGGACAAAAGTGTGTGGGGAATTAAGGTGGCCATCCATCTGTTGACTCAGCGATCAAGTAACTGTTTTAATAATTGCTATGGAATTGGATGAAAATCGGTGCTGCCACAAGCATGCTTAATCGACGATTTGACAGATTTCAGGCGGAAATTGGTTGAATCTGAGTTGCTGGGAAATCTCAAATTTGTTTCCCCTAAATGTATTATGAGACCCCCGATGCCTGTACATTTAGGCTGCTTACACACTAAGACGTTACAGGCGCACTTTAGTGCAGCCTGTAACGCATACCTCCCAACTTTTTGAGATGAGAAAAAGGGACACTTAAGCCACGCCCCTGCCACACCCCTGGCCACACCCTCACCACGCCTCTAGTCACTTATACCATAAAGATTTCATAAGAAAAATATGTTGTTTTATAATTCAAACCACGCTGGTCCTTTCTATCCTGGCTCATTTTCCTTCATATTAACATTTTAAAATTAGTATTCTATCAATTTAAAGGATGAGAATAAAGTTTAGAGTCAATCAAACACATTTTTAGTATAGAAATATATGTATTTACATAGAAAGATGGACAAATGAGGGTGAAAGAGAGACTGTCCCTCCAAAAAAGGGACAGTTGGGAGCTATGGTATATGTAGTCAGGTGTATATGTCCCCAGTATATGTAGCCTGAGATATATGTCCCCAGTATATGTAGGCAGGGGTATAGGTCCCAGTATATGTAGCCAGAGGCATTTGTCCCCAGTATATGTAGCCAGGTGTATATGTCCCCAGTATATATAGCCAGGGGTATATGTCCCCAGTATAAGTAGCCAGGGGTATATGTGCCCAGTATATGTAGCCAGGGGTATATGTCCCCAGTATATGTAGCCAGGGGTATATGTGCCCAGTATATGTAGCCAGTGGGATATGTCCCCAGTATATGTAGTCAGGGGTATATGTGCCCAGTATATGTAGCCAGAGGGTATATGTCCCCAGTATATGTAGCCAGGGGTATATGTCCCCAGTATATGTAGCCAGGGGTATATGTCCCCAGTATATGTAGCCAGGGGTATATGTCCCCAGTATATGTAGCCAGGGGGTATATGTCCCCAGTATATGTAGCCAGGGGTATATGTCCCCAGTATATGTAGCCAGGGGTATATGTGCCCAGTATATGTAGCCAGGGGTTTATGTCCCCAGTATATGTAGCCAGGGGTATATGTCCCCAGTATATGTAGCCAGGGGTATATGTCCCCAGTATATGTAGCCAGGGGTATATGTCCCCAGTATATGTAGCCAGGGGTATATGTCCCCAGTATATGTAGCCAGGAAGTATATGTCCCCAGTATATGTAGCCAGGGGTATATGTCCCCAGTATATGTAGCCAGGGGTATATGTCCCCAGTATATGTAGCCAGGGGTATATGTCCCCAGTATATGTAGCCAGGGGTTTATGTCCCCAGTATATGTAGCCAGGGGTTTATGTCCCCAGTATATGTAGCCAGGGGTATATGTCCCCAGTATATGTAGCCAGGGGTTTATGTCCCCAGTATATGTAGCCAGGGGTATATGTCCCCAGTATATGTAGCCAGGGGTATATGTCCCCAGTATATGTAGCCAGTGGGATATGTCCCCAGTATATGTAGCCAGGGGTTTATGTCCCCAGTATATGTAGGCAGGTGTATATGTGCCCAGTATATGTAGGCAGGGGGATATGTCCCCAGTATATGTAGGCAGGGGGATATGTCCCCAGTATATGTAGCCAGGGGTTTATGTCCCCAGTATATGTAGCCAGGTGTATATGTGCCCAGTATATGTAGGCAGGGGGATATGTCCCCAGTATATGTAGGCAGGGGGATATGTCCCCAGTATATGTAGCCAGGGGTTTATGTCCCCAGTATATGTAGCCAGGGGTATTGGGCAGAAGAGGAAAGAAAAGATCGAGGCACCAGCCGCAAAACAGTGTACTAATGCGGCGGTGAGCAGAGCGGACATCACTCCTTCCTCCCTCCCTCTCCATCATGCCCCTTTCGTGAGTCCCCATCATGAAATGCAGAGATTGTGCGCAGCGGCCAGCGGGTGTTTAGTTTACATACCATTCCAGCGGCCGGCTTCCTAGTACTTCCTGTTTCGCGGAAACAGGAAGTAGGAAGCCGGTCACCGAACAGCATGTAAACTAAAACACCCGCTGGCCGCTGCGCAGGATCTCTGCATTTCATGATGGCCGGGGACTCACGAGTGGGGCATGATGGAGAGGGAGGGAGGAAGGAGTGATTTCCGCTCTGCTCACCGCCGCATTAGTACTCTGTTTTGCGGCTGGTGCCTCGATCTTTTCTTTCTCTCCTCACGCCTCACCTCTGCCTGCCGGGACACAAGGGGGGGTATCCCGGGACAGCGGGACCCCTCCCCCAACCCGTGACCGTCCCGACGAATCCGGGACGGTTGGGGACCCTGCTGTAACGCTCCCCCAACGCACAGCAATGTAACACAAGTGGGCTGTTCACACTGCCCACGTTGCGTTACATGTAATGCTGCACGTTCTCCCGAAAGTGCAGCATGCTACGGCGTTACAGCGGCTTAAGCCGCGTTAGACTGTTTGCACATGCTCAGTCATGTTGGGGAGGAGCGGAGAGCGGCCAGGCACATGGCTAATTAATATTCACTGCACGGTGTGACGTGCAGTGTTTACTTCCTGGTGCGGCCGCTCTGTGTGGCGATTGGCCGGCGGGACCACGTGATGCCGCATGCGTCCAAGAGTGCGCATCACGGACGCCAGAGTGAGCTGCACAACGCGGCTCACTCTGACGTCCACATCGAAGAGCACCAGGCATTGCGTTAGGGGCACGTAATGCGACCTTAACGTAGCACCTAACGCAACGTCTTGGTGCGCAAGTAGCCTTATACTTTACCTGTCATGCTGTCCTGCAAGTTTCCTTGCTGTATTATTTCTGCATGGGCACCCCATGTGACTAGCGGCATATAGCCGCTTAATCCTGTTGCCTGGTCAGACCATCACACTATCCACTTCTCCCTCTCAATACCAGCTGTCAAACACCAGGTCAAGAATCAAATAAAATATCGCCGCTTAAAAGGGCTAACACCTCAACATATCCGAGATAACCTTAGCTTTGATGAATTGACTGACTCCAGCTTGGACCCTGATACTCTGGTGTTTAAATACAACAAATGTGTGTCCTCCACCTTTGAGACCATTGCTCCTCTGCGCACCAAATATCTTACTCCACACCATCATGCACAGTGGTTTGATAACGCTATAAAAGAGCTGAAAAGACAAGGCCGAAAACTTGAGAGACTGTGGCGCAAATCTCAGTCCCCAGAAGACAAACATGCCTTAATCCTCCACTTGAAGAGCTACCAAAAGGTAATCACGGGAAAAAAATCATCCTTTCTATCACAAGAGATTGCAAATGCAGTTAACAAACCAGCCCAACTGTTCCGCACAGTGGAAAAACTTTGCAACCCGGCATGTCAAAAACTTAACATCGAGTCTTCAAAGGACCTCTGTGACCAATTTGCCCATTTCTTCACAGACAAAGTCTCCGCTATAAGGTCCGCCATCCAACTTACAGCATCTGAGCCTAATATAGCGCCGAAGACCATTAGCAGAGACAATGTAACACCTTGGTCAAACTTCAAAGAAATTGATGAAGAAGTCACATCAAGCATCCTCCTTCACGTCCGCCTAACTACCTGTGACCTAGATCCTGGCCCAACACAGTTCATGTTGAACTGCCCCGACCTGTTCGTACCGGTATTCCTAAAAATTGTTAACTGTTCCTTAAAATCAGGGATATTTCCTGCTTTACTGAAGGAAGCAATCATCAGGCCTCTCCTCAAAAAACCCTCCCTGGACCCAGATGCAATGACCAGCTACAGACCTGTCTCTAACCTTCCCTTTCTGGGCAAGCTAATTGAAAAAGCTGTTTACCTCCAGCTAGAAGCCAAAATCCTACAAAACAACAGTTATGACCCATTCCAGTCTGGCTTCAGGAAACACCACAGCACTGAAACGGCCCTCATCCAAATATGCAACCACCTGCTCATGGCAAGAGACAGAGGAGAGTGCTCCATCCTCATACTGCTAGACCTTTCTGCAGCCTTTGATACAGTTGACCATGACATCTTGATAAACAGGCTACAGGAATACTGCGGCATTGATGGCATAGTTCTTCAGTGGTTCCAATCCTTCTTGAGTGGCAGAACCCACAAAGTGTCTATGGGGCCCTTCCTGTCCACCCCTGTATCACTTAGGTATGGGGTGCCCCAGGGCTCAATCCTCTCTCCCCTGCTTTTCACGATTTACATGTTACCGCTGGGAAAACTAATCCAAAAACATGGCCTGACATACCACTGCTATGCAGACGACACTCAACTATATCTTTCCTTCAAGCCTGGTGTGACAGACCCAACTCTAACTATAAACGCCTGCTTACGTGAACTACAGCAATGGATGAATGACAACTGGCTGAAACTAAATGCAGACAAAACTGAAGTCCTTCTGATTGGAGGGCAGAGCATGATAACAAAACAACTTAACTTGCAGTCTTCACCACTGGGAATAGGAGGCACGGATCTGCGCAGCTCTGATCATGTGCGTAGCCTGGGAGTTCTAATTGATTGGGATTTAAACTTCAGAACTCAAATCTCTGCTGTGGTGAAATCATCCTAATTTTCACCTGAAGAACATTGCAAAAATCAAGCACCTCATACCCCCAGAAGATCTGCCAACCTTAGTCCACGCCTTCATCACATCCCGACTGGACTACTGCAATGCTCTCTACACTGGCCTTCCAAAAAAGGTCTTGTACCGACTACAGCTGATACAGAATACTGCTGCCAGACTGCTAACCAACCAACCCCGTCACTGCCACATAATGCCAGTCCTGCACTCCCTTCACTACCTATAGAATGGAGGGTCCTATTCAAGATCGGCCTACTGACATTTAAATCCCTGAATAATTTAGGCCCTGGATACATGAAAGATATGTTGCAGCTGCGTAGCAATCCCCGCATTCTCAGATCAACAGGTTCTAATAATCTAGTCATACCCAGAGTCCACTTGGAAACTTTTGGTCCCAGAGCCTTCTGTCATGCTGCCCCTACGTTTTGGAACTCCTTACCTCAACAGATCAGGACAGCTCCATCCCTGGACGTGTTTAAATCCAGACTGAAAACCCACCTGTTCAGTTTGGCATTTGCAGAAATATAACTTTTGTTGTGTGAATACTTCATCCTACTAATTACTGAATCTGAGAGAGCCTAAGCGCTTTGAGTCCTATGGGAGAAAAGCGCTATAGAAATGTTATTGTATTATTGTATTGTATTATTGTATAGCATGTGGGGAGCGTGTGTGACGCCATTTGGACTGAGGCTGCCATGAGCACGGACCTGTAGTTTATGTTTTCCCCCCAGGCCAAAAGGTCCTAGTCCTCCCCTGCCTGTGCCCACTTCTAGTGATATTGAATTGTGTGCCACGTAACACACAAGCACAGTTTTACCACTATCTGTTATGATCACTGTATTGTGTTTGTACTGTTGTGTATCTCGGTGTGTGACACTGCACAGCCCACTGATAACCAGAGCTGTGTACACTACTGCTATTGTTGTTGCCATATTCAGTTGCAGGCATAGCGGCACCTCCACTGCATTACTTCTCACTTGTTGCAGGCACAGTACCCCAGTTATAAAAAAATGACAGTCAGAGGAAAGCCACCCCACAAGTGTCCTCGAGGTGGTGCTGCTGTGATTTCCTGCGGCCCTGGAAGAATGCACAGTGCTCAGAGGGCACGTACCCTCAACCCCCAGAATTCTGAGGATGACTGGTTTACACAGCGCACCCCATCTTCTACAGCTTCCATCACCACAGCTGCTCCACTTGATGTGTCAGAGGAGATGTTCACCCAACCGTGTGATACATTTAGTGACGCACAACCATTGTTGGCAGAAGATGAAGGCGATAGGATGTCACACCACGTGATATGTCTCAGTCAGGTGTCAGTACACACGTGGTTGTAAGGTGTAGACATGGGCAGACAGAGAGGAGCATACCTCCCAACATTTTAAAATTAGAAATCGGGACACAGGCTACACCCCCTAGCCACGCCTACCATAACGGTTTTTGAAGATTTTTTTAATAATTAATATCGATGTCCTTATATTTTAATAATAAATATATCCCTCATATACCCTGCCTGTGGGTGGGGAGGAGGGCGAGGATGGCCGTGGGCGGGGAGGAGGGTGAGGATGGCCGTGGGCGGGGAGGAGGGTGAGGATGGCCGTGGGCGGGGAGGAGGGTGAGGATGGCCGTGGGCGGAGAGGAGGGTGAGGATGGCCGTAGGCGGGGAGGAGGGTAAGGATGGCCGTGGGCGGGGAGGAGGGTGAGGATGGGCGTGGGCGGGGAGGAGGGTGAGGATGGCCGTGGGCGGAGAGGAGGGTGAGGATGGCCGTGGAGGAGGGTGAGGATGGCCGTGGGCGGGGAGGAGGGTGAGGATGGCCGTGGGCGGGGAGGAGGGTGAGGATGGCCGTGGGTGGGGAGAAGGGTAAGGGTGCCCGTAGGTGGGGAGGAGGGTAAGGATGGCCGTGGGTAGGGAGGAGGGTGCCACTGTAGAAGGTAAAATAAAATGATCGAGGAGCCAGCCGCGCCTAAGTGGGATGCGGGATGCCGGCAATACATTTCTACCTCCCTCCCTGCCTTGGAATCTGCCCCCCCCCCCCCCCGTGGGTCCTCCCCTGCTAGCAGAGTGCGCAGCGGAGCAGGCTGTCATCTTACCAGCATCCATCCATGCGTACCGATGTCCAGCTTCATCCAGCTTCCTGCTAGCAGGGGGAGGAGACACAGGAGGGGGCAGATTCCAAGGGAAGGAGGGAGGTAGTAATGTATTGCCGGCATCCCACATCCCACTTAGGCGCGGCTGGCGCCTCGATCATTTTTTTTACCCTCTCTGCCCACGGCTGCCCGGGATTTGGGGGGCTCATACCGGTATAGCGGGAGAACCCCCCCAAATCGGGTCAGTCCCGATGAAAACGGGACGGTTGGGGACTATAGAGGAGGAGGCGAGTTTTTGAAACTAGCAGGGGGAGCTTGTCACAAGGAGCTAGTGGCACTGTCAGACAGCATGTATCGACATCTGGGGTCATCCAGCCAACACACCATCTACGCCTGCTGTTGTCACCACCAGAATGCCGACATTCCAAAGCTCACCAGTGTGGCATTTGTTTTGTTTGTGTGCCTCTGATAGCAGCAATGCCATCTGCAACCTCTGCCAAAATAAACGGAGTCGTGGGAAGTCCAACACCCAACTAGGGACAACTGTTTTGTGATGGAACCTGATCGCAAAACACGAACACTAATGAGATGAACACGTGAGGCAAAGCAATACACAAACGCAAAGCCACCCTCCTCCTCCTGGTCCAACAGCGTCTTCAGCCACGTCAACCTCTGCTGTCCTTGCCCCCTCTCAACCACCCTCCACTCTACCATCTCTCACCTTGAGCAGTTCCTGCTCATCTGCCCACAGCAGTCAGCTTTATGTGAAGGAAGTTTTGAAGCGGAAGATGCCAATGTCTCCCAGTCACCCCCTTGCCCGGTGTCTGACAGCTAGCTTGTTGGAACTGTTAGCCCGTCAGCTGTTACCATACAAGCTGGTGGAGTCTAAAGCCTTCAAGAAATTTGTCGCAATTGGGACACCTCAGTGGAAGGTACCGGGCAGAAATGTATTTTCCTAAAAGGCAATCCCCAACCTGTACCATTATGTTTAGAGATGGCCCGAACGGTTCCCCCGCAAACGGTTCCAGGCAAACTGTCGGTGGATCGCGTTCGCTGGCCAAGGCGAACTTTTGCGGAAGTTCGATTCTCCCCATAATGCTCCATTGAGCAGAATTTTGACCCTCTACATCACAGTCAGCAAGCACATCGTCACCAATCAGACTGCACTCACTCCTGGAGCCCCACCTCCCCCTTATAAAAGGCAAGGTTCTCCTGTCGTTTTACTCACTCGTCTGCCTACAGTAATTAAGGGACAGCTGCTGACAGACTCTGCTAGGGAGAGTTTAGTTAGGCTCTTGTAGGTTTGTTCCTAGCTGATTATTATTCCTTATCTTACTCCCTCCTCCCAGAGAAAGGAGGGTCTTGTCTTCCAGGGAATTGTAGTATTTCAAAAGCCAGCTTACATACCTTGGCCGGGAATTGAACCCAGGTCTGAGTGTGTGGTAGGTAGCTCACGTCACCACTATACCACCACTACATGCTGAAGCCAGCCTAGCATGTACCATTATGATATATCCATGAGAAAAATGAGCTTACTTAAGGATTTGTAGTATGTCAAAAGCCAACTCACATTGGCCAGGAATCGAACCCAGGCGTACCGCTCTGTAGGCTGCTATCCTAACCATTATACCACCAACACAACACACTACAATGCTACATGCTGAAGCCAGCCTAGCATGTACCATTATGATATATCCAAGAGAAAATTGCTTAAGGATTTATAGTATGTCAAAAGCCAACTCATATTGGCCAGGAATAGAACCCAGGCCTACCTCTCTGTAGGCTGCTATCCTAACCATTATACCACCAACACAACACACTACAATGCTACATGCTGAAGCCAGCCTAGCATGTACCATTATGATATATCCAAGATAAAATTGCTTAAAGAGAACCAGAGATGAAGCACCCTCTTGTATTTTACCTTATAAATCAGTGGGAACATGACAGTAAACACCTAATCTGCCCTTTGTTTCATTGTTCTCTGTGTAATCTGACTGTTATCACCTCTGATAAGAATCCCCGACTGAGAAGTCAGGCTGCTCCGTCTAGCTTTGCTACAGAAAGATTATAGCTAAGTCTGTCTTCTGTGGTGTTATTTCAAGCCCAAGCCTGCCCCCTTGTGGCTTTGCTATAATGACTCAGCAATAATCATTCCCAGCAAAGCCAGATTTAATTGCTCAGTCTCGGATTCTTGTGACTGCTGATAACAGACACTTTTAGCAGTGAGGGTGAAACAGAGAGCATGGTAAGTGTTTTCTCTAATGTTCTTACTGATATACATGGTAAAATACACAAGGGTGCTTCGTCTCTGGTTCCCTTTAAGGATTTGTAGTATGTCAAAAGCTAACTCACATTGGCCAGGAATAGAACCCAGGCCTACCGCTCTGTAGGCTGCTATCCACACCATTATACCACCAACACTACATGCTGAAACTTCTTGGAGCAGAGTTACTTCCTCCCTCCAAAAGACACACATACATCCCCATAAAATCATTCAACTGCAACTGTGTGCACAGTCTTTGAGGTGCACAGTCTTTGTGGCACAATTGGTTAGCGTGTTTGACTGTTAACTGAAAGGTTGGTGGTTCAAGCCCACCCAGGCATGGCCTTGCCTTTTGTGTTCAACAGTTGTTCAAAGAAAACCCCAGATAGCCAGGTAGATTCATATCTCTCTCTCTCTCTCTCTCTCTCTCTAGTAGGGATGGTCACCGTTTTCAGCGGAATTGTATCTTCCGCAATTTTGGGAGGAAATTGGTCATTCCATTCCATTTGGTCAGAACGGAATTGCTTTTTCAATCCGGCGGAATTCCAAAATTGCCTGTGAAATTCTGCCGGTATCCGTTGATGGTTTTAAGCTGAAAATTCACTTCAATGGCATCAAGTCCTAGAGAGAGAGAGCGAGAGAGAGAGCTCATTTTTCTCTTGGGTATATCACAATGGTACATGCTAGGCTGGCTACAGCATGTAGCATTGTAGTGTGTTGTGTTGGTGGTATAATGGTTAGGATAGCAGCCTAGGCCTGGGTTCGATTCCTGGCCAATGTGAGTTAGCTTTTGACATACTACAATTCCCTAAGCAAGCTAATTTTCTCTTGGATATATCATAATGGTACATGGTAGGCTGGCTTCAGCATGTAGTGTTGGTGGTGTATAGTGGTGAAGTAAGCTACCTACCATGCACTCAGACCTGGGTTCAATTCCCGGCCAAGATATGTAAGCTGGCTTTTGAAATACTACAATTCCCTGGAAGACAAGACCATCCTCCCTCCAGCAGGAGTGAGAGAGGGAGTAATGGGATTACACTTCCTGATGTTGTAAAGCAGTGTAGGCCTGCAATTTAACATTCAATGAGATTTCTGACCTTAAAACACTGCTTAGTATTAAATCCAGATTTTTTTCTGGGACTTTTGATTTGTATTTCACTCAACCATGTCTTCCTCCAGGTATTAGACTCCTTGAAACATCGTTTCTATCATTTTTCTAGTCAGCAGAAATGTTTCAAAATTTTTAAGTTCGCCTCCCCATTGAAGTCTATTGTGGTTCACACAAGTTTGCGCGAACCGAACCTTCCGCGAAAGTTCCCGAATGGAAAATCGGAGGTTCGCGACATCTCTAATTATGTGGAAAGACAAGCTATGGCATCTCTGGCACACAGTGTTGGGGCAAGGGTTCATATGACCACTGATACCTGGTCTGCAAAGCACAGTCAGAGCAGGTAGATCACATACACTGCGCATTGGGTCAACCTATTGACGGCTGCCAAGCATGGAATATGTGGCTGTGTGGCGGAGTTGGTGACATGTCCACGACTTGTAGGCAGGCCTGCTGCTACCTCCTCTTCTCCTGCTACTCCTCCTCCATCCTCTTCACTATCCTCCTTGGCTGAGTCCTCTTCTGCTGCTGCAGCTTTCTCTGCAACAACTGCACCTCCCCAGGGCCTGTCCCACCTCCCAGGTATGACGGTGTCAAGCTGTCCTGGCCAAGTGGCCATGACTTGCCTGCAAGCCGGGAGTCACACTGGACCAGCACTCCTGGCCGTTCTGAACAAACAGGTGGATCTTTGGCTGACCCCGCACCAACTGGAGATCGGCAAAGTTGTGTGTGATAATGGAAGCAATGCATTGGCGGCGTTGAAGTTGGGCAAGTTAACACATATGCCCTGCATGGCACAAGTGTTGAATCTTATTTTACAACGATTTGTGTGTAAGTACCCAGGCTTACAGGAGATCCTCCAGCAGTCTAGGAAGTTATGTGGCCATTTCAGGCATTCCTACACCGCTATGGTGCGCGTTTCAGAAATTCAGCGGGAAAAGAACCTGCCAGTGAGGCACTCGATTTGTGACAGCCCGACTCGCTGGAATTCAATGTGTTGATTTTCGACCGCCTGCTCCAACAAGAAAAAGCCATCAACGATTATCTGTATGAGTACGGTGGTAGGACAGGCCATGGGGATCTGGGGATTTTTTTGCCAGGTCACTGGAGGCTCATGCATAATACCTGCAGGCTCATGCGTCCGTTTGAGGAGGTGACAAACCTGTTGAGTCCCAGTGAAGGCACCATCAGCGACCTGATCCCATACGCGTTCTTCCTGGAGCCTTAGAAGACTGCCGGATCAGGCTGTAGAGGAGTGTGACCAGGAAGAGGAAGAATTGTGGTCACCATCACCACCACCAGAACCAGGCTTGTCGTCGACACCTGCTGTACCTGCAGCAACACAGAGGGAGGAGTCAGAGGAGGAAGGTGGCTTTGAGGAGGAGGTGGAAGACCAACCACAGCAGGCGTCCTAGGGGGCTTGTGGTCACCCTTCAGGTACCGTGGTGTTGTACGTGGCTGGGGGGAGGAGGTGACCTTGCGTGTCCTCAGTGATGAAGAGGAAGAGGGGCTGTCTAGCTCAGCATCCAACCTTGTATAAATGGGGTTTTTCATGCTGTCCTGCTTGTTGAAGGATCCCTGTATAAAAAAGATGAAGGATACGGACCTGTACTGGGTGGCAACGCTACTGGACCCTCGGTATAAGCACAAAGTGGCAGAACTTTTACCAAATAGAACTCGGATAGTCGGACACAGGCTCCCCCCGCCTGTGTCCCTTCCCTCCCTGCCTCCCTAAGCTGATTGGAGGAAGCTTATGGAGGCGGGGAGGGAAGGGACACAGGCGGGGGAGCCGTGTAATAAAGGAGGCAGGGTAGCGGTAATAAGTGACAGGCTGCAGGTAAATAGCAGGCTAGCGACAATCTGCGTGTTGCCAGCCTGCCACTGCACTAATAGTATTTTTTCAAAATAATAATTACATTTTTTCATAAATAACATTGACATTGTTGTTCTCAAATTAAATTTGTATGTATAAACCTGCGCCATCATGTGCAGAGCCAAGTCACCACATCTCTGGCTCACAGTGTTGGGGCAAGGGTCCATCTAAAGAGTCAGTGATACCTGGTCTGCAAAGCATGGTCAGGGCACGTATGTTACCCTATACCGCACATTGGGTAAACCTGCTGACCTAGAAAGAAAAAAGGATATGGGGAGCACTAAGCTGGTGAAAAACGTATAATTTATTATAGTATCAAAAACTGGTAGGCACTAGACATACACTGACATACACAACATATACCCTCCCAATAAAAACACTGCCGGGAATGGCTGACATCTGGGGTGATAGCGTGTGGATTGGAGTGCACTCCTATATTGTCACTACGCATGCATGCATTATAATATCTTCAGGCCCAGGAAAACAGCACTATCCGGATAAGAACCACGGAAGAATACATCAACTGGGGGGCATCAACCCGCGTGTATAAATGGAATGAATGCTCGCCTCTGCTTTTCAGCGTACGCTCTCATTACAGACACAGATTGTGTCTAACCTCAACCCCTGCAACACACTGTCTTTTCCAAAAAGCGTTGGCACTCCCGTGACCTAATGGAGCAGCGAGTGGTGACTCCTGGCGTGTGCCGCCGTTTCCGAATGAGCTCTCCAAGACTCTATGTGGCTTGCTTGTTAGACGTGAACGCATCTAGCTGTGTGTGGGGGAGGAAGAGAAGCGGAGGCACGGGAGATGGCCCTTGGACGGACTTCCGTGTTCAGCAGCATCTCACGTGGCTGACCACTGTGGCAAGCCTCCACTGCATGGCTCTGCATTGGAGTTGGTGACACCCCCACCACGAATGGCAGGAAGGCCTGCTGCCAGCCTGCCACCCACTAAACACCAATGGCAACTGGCAAGCCTCCACTGTGTGGCTCTGCATTGGAGTTGGTGACACCACCACCACGAATGGCAGGAAGGCCTGCTGCCAGCCTGCCACTCACTGAACACCAATGGCAACTGGCAAGCCTCCACTGCGTGGCTCTGCATTGGAGTTGGTGATAACACCACCATGAATGGCAGGAAAGCCTGCTGCCAGCCTGCCACCCACTAAACACCAATGGCAACTGGCAAGCCTCCACTGTGTGGCTCTGCATTGGAGTTGGTGACACCACCACCACGAATGGCAGGAAGGCCTGCTGCCAGCCTGCCACCCACTAAACACCAATGGCAACCGGCAAGCCTCCACTGCATGGCTCTGCATTGGAGTTGGTGGCACCACCACCACGAATGGCAGGAAGGCCTGCTGCCAGCCTGCCACCCACTAAACACCAATGGCAACTGGCAAGCCTCCACTGTGTGGCTCTGCATTGGAGTTGGTGATAACACCACCACGAATGGCAGGAAGGCCTGCTGCCTGCCTGCCACCCACTGAACACCAATGGCAACTGGCAAGCCTCCACTGCATGGCTCTGCATTGGAGTTGGTGACACCACCACCACGAATGGCAGGAAGGCCTGCTGCCTGCCTGCCACCCACTGAACACCAATGGCAACTGGCAAGCCTCCACTGTGTGGCTCTGCATTGGAGTTGGTGACACCACCACCACGAATAGCAGGAAGGCCTGCTGCCAGCCTGCCACTCACTGAACACCAATGGCAACTGGCAAGCCTCCACTGCATGGCTCTGCATTGGAGTTGGTGACACCACCACCACGAATAGCAGGAAGGCCTGCTGCCAGCCTGCCACCCACTGAACACCAATGGCAACTGGCAAGCCTCCACTGTGTGGCTCTGCATTGGAGTTGGTGATAACACCACCATGAATGGCAGGAAGGCCTGCTGCCAGCCTGCCACTCACTGAACACCAATGGCAACTGGCAAGCCTCCACTGCGTGGCTCTGCATTGGAGTTGGTGACACCCCCACCACGAATGGCAGGAAGGCGTGCTGCCAGTCTGCCACCCACTGAACACCAATGGCAACTGGCAAGCCTCCACTGTGTGGCTGTGCATTGGAGTTGGTGACACCACCACCACGAATGGCAGGAAGGCGTGCTGCCAGCCTGCCACCCACTGAACACCAATGGCAACTGGCAAGCCTCCACTGCATGGCTCTGCATTGGAGTTGGTGACACCCCCACCACGAATGGCAGGAAGGCGTGCTGCCAGTCTGCCAGCCACTGAACACCAATGGCAACTGGCAAGCCTCCACTGCGTGGCTCTGCATTGGAGTTGGTGACACCACCACCACGAATGGCAGGAAGGCCTGCTGCCAGCCTGCCACTCACTGAACACCAATGGCAACTGGCAAGCCTCCACTGCATGGCTCTGCATTGGAGTTGGTGACACCCCCACCACGAATGGCAGGAAGGCCTGCTGCCAGTCTGCCACCCACTGAACACCAATGGCAACTGGCAAGCCTCCACTGCGTGGCTCTGCATTGGAGTTGGTGACACCACCACCACGAATGGCAGGAAGGCCTGCTGCCAGCCTGCCACTCACTGAACACCAATGGCAACTGGCAAGCCTCCACTGCATGGCTCTGCATTGGAGTTGGTGTTAACACCACCACGAATGGCAGGAAGGCCTGCTGCCAGCCTGCCACCCACTGAACACCAATGGCAACTGGCAAGCCTCCACTGTCTGGCTCTGCATTGGAGTTGGTGATAACACCACCACGGATGGCAGGAAGGCGTGCTGCCAGCCTGCCACTCACTGAACACCAATGGCAACTGGCAAGCCTCCACTGTGTGGCTCTGCATTGGAGTTGGTGATAACACCACCATGAATGGCAGGAAGGCCTGCTGCCTGCCTGCCGCCCACTGAACACCAATATCAACTGGCAAGCCTCCACTGCATGGCTCTGCATTGGAGTTGGTGACACCACCACCACGAATGGCAGGAAGGACTGCCGCCAGCCTGCCACTCACTGAACACCAATGGCAAATGGCAAGCCTCCACTGCATGGCTCTGCATTGGAGTTGGTGACACCACCACCATGAATGGCAGGAAGGCCTGCTGCCTGCCTGCCACCCACTGAACACCAATGGCAACTGGCAAGCCTCCACTGTGTGGCTCTGCATTGGAGTTGGTGATAACACCACCATGAATGGCAGGAAGGCCTGCTGCCAGCCTGCCACTCACTGAACACCAATGGCAACTGGCAAGCCTCCACTGTGTGGCTCTGCATTGGAGTTGGTGATAACACCACCACGAATGGCAGGAAGGCCTGCTGCCAGCCTGCCACTCACTGAACACCAATGGCAACTGGCAAGCCTCCACTGCGTGGCTCTGCATTGGAGTTGGTGATAACACCACCACGAATGGCAGGAAGGCGTGCTGCCAGCCTGCCACTCACTGAACACCAATGGCAACTGGCAAGCCTCCACTGCATGGCTCTGCATTGGAGTTGGTGATAACACCACCACGAATGGCAGGAAGGCCTGCTGCCTGCCTGCCACCCACTGAACACCAATGGCAACTGGCAATCCTCCATTGTGTGGCTCTGCATTGGAGTTGGTGATAACACCACCACGAATGGCAGGAAGGCCTGCTGCCAGCCTGCCACTCACTGAACACCAATGGCAACTGGCAAGCCTCCACTGCGTGGCTCTGCATTGGAGTTGGTGATAACACCACCATGAATGGCAGGAAGGCCTGCTGCCAGCCTGCCACTCACTGAACACCAATGGCAACTGGCAAGCCTCCACTGCGTGGCTCTGCATTGGAGTTGGTGACACCCCCACCACGAATGGCAGGAAGGCCTGCTGCCAGCCTGCCACTCACTGAACACCAATGGCAACTGGCAAGTCTCCACTGCGTCGCTCTGCATTGGAGTTGGTGATAACACCACCACGGATGGCAGGAAGGCCTGCTGCTAGCCTGCCACTCACTGAACACCAATGGCAACTGGCAAGCCTCCACTGCGTGGCTCTGCATTGGAGTTGGTGACACCACCACCACGAATGGCAGGAAGGCCTGCTGCTAGCCTGCCACTCACTGAACACCAATGGCAACTGGCAAGCCTCCACTGCGTGGCTCTGCATTGGAGTTGGTGACACCCCCACCACGAATGGCAGGAAGGCCTGCTGCCTGCCTGCCACTCACTGAACACCAATGGCAACTGGCAAGCCTCCACTGCGTGGCTCTGCATTGGAGTTGGTGACACCCCCACCACGAATGGCAGGAAGGCCTGCTGCCAGCCTGCCACTCACTGAACACCAATGGCAACTGGCAAGCCTCCACTGCGTGGCTCTGCATTGGAGTTGGTGATAACACCACCACGAATGGCAGGAAGGCCTGCTGCTAGCCTGCCACTCACTGAACACCAATGGCAACTGGCAAGCCTCCACTGCGTGGCTCTGCATTGGAGTTGGTGACACCCCCACCACGAATGGCAGGAAGGCCTGCTGCCTGCCTGCCACTCACTGAACACCAATGGCAACTGGCAAGCCTCCACTGCGTGGCTCTGCATTGGAATTGGTGACACCCCCACCACGAATGGCAGGAAGGCCTGCTGCCAGCCTGCCACTCACTGAACACCAATGGCAACTGGCAAGCCTCCACTGCGTGGCTCTGCATTGGAGTTGGTGACACCACCACCACGAATGGCAGGAAGGCCTGCTGCCAGCCTGCCACTCACTGAACACCAATGGCAACTGGCAAGCCTCCACTGCGTGGCTCTGCATTGGAATTGGTGGCACCACCACCACGAATGGCAGGAAGGCCTGCTGCCAGCCTGCCACTCACTGAACACCAATGGCAACTGGCAAGCCTCCACTGCGTGGCTCTGCATTGGAGTTGGTGACACCACCACCACGAATGGCAGAAAGGCCTGCTGCCAGCCTGCCACTCACTGAACACCAATGGCAACTGGCAAGCCTCCACTGCATGGCTCTGCATTGGAGTTGGTGACACCACCACCACGAATGGCAGGAAGGACTGCAGCCTGCCTGCCACTCACTGAACACCAATGGCAACTGGCAAGCCTCCACTGCATGGCTCTGCATTGGAGTTGGTGACACCCCCACCACGAATGGCAGGAAGGCCTGCTGCCAGCCTGCCACTCACTGAACACCAATGGCAACTGGCAAGCCTCCACTGCATGGCTCTGCATTGGAGTTGGTGATAACACCACCACGGATGGCAGGAAGGCGTGCTGCCAGCCTGCCACTCACTGAACACCAATGGCAACTGGCAAGCCTCCACTGTGTGGCTCTGCATTGGAGTTGGTGATAACACCACCATGAATGGCAGGAAGGCCTGCTGCCAGCCTGCCACCCACTGAACACCAATGGCAACTGGCAAGCCTCCACTGCATGGCTCTGCATTGGAGTTGGTGTTAACACCACCACGAATGGCAGGAAGGCCTGCTGCCAGCCTGCCACTCACTGAACACCAATGGCAACTGGCAAGCCTCCACTGTGTGGCTCTGCATTGGAGTTGGTGACACCACCACCACGAATGGCAGGAAGGCATGCTGCCTGCCTGCCACCCACTGAACACCAATGGCAACTGGCAAGCCTCCACTGCGTGGCTCTGCATTGGAGTTGGTGACACCACCACCACGAATAGCAGGAAGGACTGCAGCCAGCCTGCCACTCACTGAACACCAATGGCAACTGGCAAACCTCCACTGCATGGCTCTGCATTGGAGTTGGTGACACCACCACCACGAATGGCAGGAAGGACTGCAGCCAGCCTGCCACTCACTGAACACCAATGGCAACTGGCAAGCCTCCACTGCATGGCTCTGCATTGGAGTTGGTGACACCACCACCACGAATTGGCAGGAAGGACTGCAGCCAGTCTGCCACTCACTGAACACCAATGGCAACTGGCAAGCCTCCACTGTGTGGCTCTGCATTGGAGTTGGTGACACCACCACCACGAATGGCAGGAAGGCCTGCTGCCAGCCTGCCACCCACTAAACACCAATGGCAACTGGCAAGCCTCCACTGCATGGCTCTGCATTGGAGTTGGTGACACCCCCACCACGAATGGCAGGAAGGCCTGCTGCCAGCCTTCCACTCACTGAACACCAATGGCAACTGGCAAGCCTCCACTGTGTGGCTCTGCATTGGAGTTGGTGTTAACACCACCACGAATGGCAGGAAGGCCTGCTGCCAGCCTGCCACTCACTGAACACCAATGGCAACTGGCAAGCCTCCAATGCGTGGCTCTGCATTGGAGTTGGTGACACCACCACCACGAATGGCAGGAAGGACTGCCGCCAGCCTGCCACTCACTGAACACCAATGGCAACTGGCAAGCCTCCACTGCATGGCTCTGCATTGGAGTTGGTGACACCCCCACCACGAATGGCAGGAAGGCGTGCTGCCAGTCTGCCACCTAGAGTTGAGCCGAAATTTTCGTAATTTCGCATTACTATAATTACGCATGCGAAATTTGCGATTACGATGCGAAATTAGCGTAGCGAAATTGCCATTAAAATCGTATTTGAAAATACCGTAAGCGTGATTTTCCACGCGAAATTTCGCGTTTCGTTCATGCCGTAATTTCGCATTAAACGCTACCGTAATTTCGCATTAAACCGTAACGCTCCGTATAATATAAAAAAGCCGCCGACTTTAAGGGTTAATAGCAAAGCCCCCTTAAATGCTAAGAGCCTCAAATTTGGAGAATATATTAAGGAGATCAGGAGGAATAAGAGGAAAAATTTTTTTTTCAAAAAGACCTTATAGTTTTTGAGAAAATCGATGTTAAAGTTTCAAAGTAAAAATGTATACATTTAAAAACCCGCCGACTTTAAAGAGAATCTGTATTGTTAAAATCGCACAAAAGTAAACATACCAGTGCGTTAGGGGACATCTCCTATTACCCTCTGTCACAATTTCGCCGCTCCTCGCCGCATTAAAAGTGGTTAAAAACAGTTTTAAAAAGTTTGTTTATAAACAAACAAAATGGCCACCAAAACAGGAAGTAGGTTGCTGTACAAGATGTCCACACATAGAAAATACATTCATACACAAGCTGGCTGTATACACCCTTCCTTTTGAATCTCAAGAGATAATTTGTGTGTTTCTTTCCCCCTGCAGCTATCTTCCACTGAAGTGTCAGGCTGTTTCTTCCTGCAGAGTGCAGAAAGCTCTGCCTGTATGTAATTCCTTAGTATGTGAAAGCCCAGCCAGCTCAGAGGAGGATTTATCCAGCTTGTAAAAGATATGAGAGAAGAGAGAAGCTGCCCTAATCTAAATAATACACAGGCAGTGTGCAGAGAGGGGCCTGTAGGGGGGAGATGCATCACAGAACCACAACACTGAAGAACTTGGCAGCCTTCCAGACACAGGCTGACAAGTCTGACAAGAGAGAGATAAGTTGATTTATTACAGAGATGGTGATAGTAGAACATGCTGCAGTAAGCCAGAACACATTACAATAGCTTTTGGAACTTGCAGGATGATAAAAAACAGGATGCAATTTTTGTTACGGAGTCTCTTTAACGGTTAATAGCAAAGCCTGCTTAAAGTTTAGGAACACCAAATTCCTAGGGTATATTAAGGAGATCAGTGGGAATAAGAGGAAAATTTTTTTTTTCAAAAAGACCTTATTGTTTTTGAGAAAATCGATTTTTAAGTTTCAAGGGCAAAAATGTCTTTTAAATGCGGAAAATGTCAGTTTTTTTTGCACAGGTAACAATAGTGTATTATTTTCATAGATTCCCCCAAGTGGGAAGAGTTTTACTTACTTAGTTCGGAGTGTGGGAAATATAAAAAAAAAAACGACGTGGGGTCCCCCCTCCCAGACCTCTTTAACCCCTTGTCCCCCATGCAGGCTGGGATAGCCAGAATGCGGAGCACCGGCCGCGTGGGGCTCCGCACCCTGACTATACCAGCCCGCATGGTCCATGGATTGGGGGGTCTCGGAAGGGGAGGGGCAGCCAAGCTTTCCCCTCCCCCTCCGAGCCCTTGTCCAATCCAAGGACAAGGGGCTCTTCTCCACCTCCGATGGGCGGTGGAGGCCGCGATTTCCTGGGTGGGGGGTTCATGGTGGAATCTGGGAGTCCCCTTTAAAAAGGGGTCCCCCAGATGCCCACCCCCCCTCCCAGGAGAAATGAGTATAGAGGTACTTGTACCCCTTACCCATTTCCTTTAAGAGTTAAAAGTAAATAAACACACAAACACATAGAAAAAGTATTTTAATTGAACAAAAAACATAACCACGAAAAAAGTCCTTTAATATTCTTAATCCAGGAGAAGTGAAGACCGGCACCATCAGGTAAGTATTTTGCTCTTTTATTGCAGGCACATGACCAAATTGCAAGCAAGCATAGCGACGTTTCGGAGGACAATCCCTCCTTTCTCAAGCTCTGTCAGTGTCAAATTGATAACATACAATCTATCACACCATTTATACACGGAGTTAACCAATTAGAGTGTTGCTGCTTTTTAAGCGACCAATCCCCATCAGTCCTGCAGCGCGGACCTGAAAGGGGACTGCTATTTAATATGCACCCACTCTGTAGCCAATGAGGACCTCAGAAACACGGTCACATGTAGGGCAACCCTTCGTGACATCAGCGTCAATACAGCCACCCCCCCTGGGACGCCATGTAATGAGGAGAGGTCTGCTGGAAACGTCATCAGGTCTACGCCCCTATGTGGAGCAGACCTGATGGAGAACCTCTGCCCCCGTATGGGGCGCGCACAGCCCCTCTCTGTGACGTCCCACGTAGTCCAACGCGTGGCGGGATGTAAACAAACCGCCCACGTGGCCGCGCGGGACGTCAGCCAATGAGGAGAGGAGATGGAAACCGTCATCGGGTAACCGCCCCTAGTCAGGAACGAACCCGATGGAAAAAACCTCTACCTCAGAGTGGGGCGCAGACCACGCCCCTACATGACGCCCCATCTCAGCCCCCATGCTGCGGCATGTAAACATACCACCCATGTGGCCGTATGAAGTGCCGATCGCCGCCAATGTCAACCCGGTGCCACACATGTGCAGGATGGAGACCTAAAGGTCATAATCTAAGTTTAAATGTTTAGAAACATAAAGTAACATCCATCACAATAAGATTCAATAGGAGGAAACGACAAGGCAATATCCACCCTAAGGGAATATCAGAAAGCTTAAGTCTGCACACAAGAGCACCACCAGACCAACGCCAAAATAAGGATAAACTGAATTTATAGAAAAGGTGTCATATCATAATCCCTGTTCATGCCGCGTGGCTCTAAGGTGTCCAACCTGCGAATCCAGATAGCCTCTCTGTATAACAATCGTTTAACTTGATCACCACCTCGTCTAAGGGGCGGTATTTGCTCAAGTATCTGGAATCGCAGCTGGCTCACCGAATGACGCGCCTGCATGAAATGACTGGGTACTGATAATTCCTTAACGTTATTTCTGATGGTACTCCTGTGCGCAGACAACCTAACCTTCATAGGTTGTGTGGTCTGTCCCACATATAACAGACCACAGGGACACTTCAATGCATATATAACAAACCTAGAATTACAATCAAACTGTCCATGGATTTTATATTTTGTGCCCGTATGGGGATGACAGATATCAGTGCCTCTAATGACACTATTACAATGTACACAATTTAAACACGGATAAGTACCATTTGCTCTTCTAGAGGTAACTTTTCTAGTGCTTTTAGTACCTAGATCTGCTCTAACTAATCTGTCCCTCAGAGATGGTGCACGCTTATATGACATTAGAGGATAATTTTGGAACTCTTCAATATCCATTAGACTCTCTCGAAGTATCACCCAATGTTTACGTATAATACCTGCTATTCTCCCACTAAATACACTATACTGACTAACAAATGGAATACGCTTGTTGTGTCCCCTCCTACGACTAGTCCTATCTGTTCTATCCCTCTGTAACCCCGACCTCGCCCTGTCCAGTACCTGTCGGGGATAACCTCTCTGAATAAACCTTGTTCTCAGTTCATCAAATCTGACCTCTCTCTCAATATCACTCTCAACTATTCTCTGCACTCTTTGAAACTGGCTGATAGGAATAGATAATTTCGTGGCAGGTGGGTGGAAGCTGTCAAAACACAATGTGGAATTAGTGTCAGTAGGCTTAATGTATAAGTCTGTGCTCAGCCTACCATCTGACACACGCACCATTGTGTCAAGGTAGCTCACCTCCCGACTGTCAGTATGTAATGTCAGTCGTATGTCTCTACAACTTGTATGTAGTTCATCCACGAACTGGACAAGGCTCGAATGTGACCCCGCCCACACGCAAAACACATCATCTATATAACGGAACCAACACAGGGCATGAGTAGTAAATATTTGATTAGTATACACAAATGCTTCCTCATAGGCATTCATAAAAATGTTTGCGTAGGACGGGGCCACATTCGAGCCCATAGCTGTACCCTTCAACTGCAAATAAAACCGGTCCTCAACCATAAAGTAATTACAAGATAGCACCAATCTCAATAAACCACAGAGAAACCCAATCTGCGCCAGATCAAAATCTGAAGCGCATCGCAAGATGTGTTCAACAGCCTCCACACCTCCATCGTGTGGGATGGAGGTGTAGAGGCTTTCCACATCTAATGTAACCAGGATAGCCCCTTCTGGGATACTTGGCAATCTCTTAATTTCATCCAGGAACATAGAAGTGTCCCTCAAATATGATTTGCCTGCAATGACAAATGGTCTCAAAATTATATCTAAATATTTGGCTATAGGAGAAAAAATCGAGTCAATGCCGGCAACTATCGGACGCCCTGGTGGCCTTTGTCTGTCCTTATGAATCTTGGGGCAAATATAAAGAACTGGTATAATTGGATTTTCTTGTATAAGATATTCGGACAGTTTTTCATCAATGATGTCCATCTCCCTTGCTCTAGTGAGTAAACTTTTGATTTTGGACATAAAGTCTCTAGTAGGATCTTGTTCCAGTATAGCATAAGTTGTTCCATCTGATAGTAGGCGATAAATTTCATTTGTATAAAACTCAGTGTCCATTATGACCACTGCACCCCCCTTATCAGCCTGCTTGATTATAATTGATTTGTTGTTATTCAATTCACCAATTGCTATTCTCTCCTCCGAAGTAAGGTTATGGGAGATATGTATATCGTCCTGTCTTCCTCTAAACAGGGTCTCCACTTCATTGGTGACCCTAGTGACAAATTTGTCAATAACTTGACATGATGTTGGATTAAATTTACTCTTAACTCGCAAGGGGGTATCCTTCAACGATAGTCTGTCCGTATCGATTGATTCCCTAGGCGCAAAAAGGTCTCCCCGTGGTCTACCAAAAAAATATTTCAACCGGATCGATCTAAAAAATCGTTGAAGGTCAATATCTAAATCCACCTGTTGGGGCCAGTTCGTAGGAGAAAAAGAGAGGCCTCTCTCCAACAGTGCCTGTTGTGCAGGGGTCAAGGTCACAGAGGAAATGTTTACTACTATGGACTTCATTCGTTGGACCTGGGGTTCTTCATCCTGGGTTGACGGAATCGTTGCCGTAGGCGATCTTTGATATTTTCGCCGCTTGCCCCCCCTGCGCGTTCTTCTGTGCTGGAGGGGTGATCTGAGGATGAGCTGTTGCCCAAAAAATCAGAGGAACCACCATGAGGTTCAGAATGACCACTGTCTTGTGGTTTGGGACGTATTGGACGTCTCCTTTTATTATTAGGTTTCTGCCTGGCATATATGTAACCCGTTGTATAATCTGATGCATCTCTTTGATATTTCTCTCTCTTGATGGCCTGTAGGTTGACCTTATGTTCTTTCATGCTATCGGAAAGTCCAACCACATACTTAGCATACTCATCTGTTGGCATGTTGTCACACAGCTTCTGTTTAAGGTCACTGATTTGAGCATCAAGTTTGGGTATTTCTTCCATAATTCTATCGACAGTCAGCGTCATGGAGTCAAAAGACGCTTTGTTCCATATGAGCATCCACGTGTGGCAGAACCTCGTGTCTGTCGGAAACATCAGAGGGCTCACATTAGAACGTAGTCCTCTCGGGATCCTGCCCACTCTCAAGTATTCAGCTAGGGTGGTGGCATGTAGTTCCAAAGATACTTTCAGTTTCGATATTTTTTCCAGCTGTTTCCGGATCATCTTGTCATCAATAGTGTTAAGGAAGGCCACTTCTGTGGTCACCTTGGCAACGATCCTTGCCGTGTCCTCCGGTGTATAGGAGAAAATGAGGTCATCGATGGCTGAATTCTCCATGTTGAAACAGGGTGCAAATCCAATGCTGTGTCAATTGTAAAAGCGTAGTGTGGATAGCACTCCTGTTAGTAAAAGTGATGTGCCAAGGTCACTGGGTTCTGCAGCATTCAGAGCCCCAACTTAGTCCAGGAGAAGTGAAGACCGGCACCATCAGGTAAGTATTTTGCTCTTTTATTGCAGGCACATGACCAAATTGCAAGCAAGCATAGCGACGTTTCGGAGGACAATCCCTCCTTTCTCAAGATCTGTCAGTGTCAAATTGATAACATACAATCTATCACACCATTTATACACGGAGTTAACCAATTAGAGTCCCCTTTCAGGTCCGCGCTGCAGGACTGATGGGGATTGGTCGCTTAAAAAGCAGCAACACTCTAATTGGTTAACTCCGTGTATAAATGGTGTGATAGATTGTATGTTATCAATTTGACACTGACAGATCTTGAGAAAGGAGGGATTGTCCTCCGAAACGTCGCTATGCTTGCTTGCAATTTGGTCATGTGCCTGCAATAAAAGAGCAAAATACTTACCTGATGGTGCCGGTCTTCACTTCTCCTGGATTAAGTTGGGGCTCTGAATGCTGCAGAACCCAGTGACCTTGGCACATCACTTGTACCAACAGGAGTGCTATCCACACTACGCTTTTACCTTTAATATTCTTAATTAACCATTAATACTTACCTGTCCCTTTAAATAAATGATCCCACGCAATATCCTCGGAAATGTTCTATCAGTTACAATGTAACAAAGTTATTACAATGTAACAACTTTGTTACATTGTAACTACGCCGCACCAGACGTCACTCGCCGCTGATAGAACATTTCCGAGGATATTGCGTGGGATCATTTATTTAAAGGGACAGGTAAGTATTAATGGTTAATTAAGAATATTAAAGGACTTTTTTCGTGGTTATGTTTTTTGTTCAATTAAAATACTTTTTCTATGGGTTTGTGTGTTTATTTACTTTTAACTCTTAAAGGAAATGGGTAAGGGGTACAAGTACCTCTATACTCATTTCTCCTGGGAGGGGGGGTGGGCATCTGAACCCCCCACCCAGGAAATCGCGGCCTCCACCTCCACCGCCCATCGGAGGTGGAGAAGAGCCCCTTGTCCTTGGATTGGACAAGGGCTCGGAGGGGGAGGGGAAAGCTTGGCTGCCCCTCCCCTTCCGAGACCCCCCAATCCATGGACCATGCGGGCTGGTATAGTCAGGGTGCGGAGCCCCACGCGGCCGGTGCTCCGCATTCTGGCTATCCCAGCCTGCATGGGGGACAAGAGGTTAAAGAGGTCTGGGAGGGGGGACCCCACGTCGTTTTTTTTTTTATATTTCCCACACTCAGAACTAAGTAAGTAAAACTCTTCCCACTTGGGGGAATCTATGAAAATAATACACTATTGTTACCTGTGCAAAAAAAACTGACATTTTCCGCATTTAAAAGACATTTTTGCCCTTGAAACTTAAAAATCGATTTTCTCAAAAACTATAAGTTCTTTTTGAAAAAAAAAATTTTCCTCTTATTCCCACTGATCCCCTTAATATACCCTAGGAATTTGGTGTTCCTAAACTTTAAGCAGGCTTTGCTATTAACCGTTAAAATCGGCGGGTTTTTAAATGTATACATTTTTACTTTGAAACTTTAACATCGATTTTCTCAAAAACTATAAGGTCTTTTTAAAAAAAAAATTTTTTCCTCTTATTCCTCCTGATCTCCTTAATATATTCTCCAAATTTGAGGCTCTTAGCATTTAAGGGGGCTTTGCTATTAACCCTTAAAGTCGGCGGCTTTTTTATATTATACGGAGCGTTACGGATTAACGCGAAATTACGGTAGCGTTTAATGTGAAATTACGGCATGAACAAATACCCATTGTAATGCGAAAATTACGCGAAAATTACGCTTACGCGAAATTTTGCGAAATCCTTCTTCATTACGATTATGTACTTACGGCCATAATCGTAATTACACTAATTACGTGAAATTTCGCGAAATCGTAATTAGGTCATTACGCTCATCTCTAGCACCCACTGAACACCAATGGCAACTGGCAAGCCTCCACTGCGTGGCTCTGCATTGGAGTTGGTGACACCACCACCACGAATGGCAGGAAGGCCTGCTGCCAGCCTGCCACTCACTGAACACCAATGGCAACTGGCAAGCCTCCACTGCATGGCTCTGCATTGGAGTTGGTGTTAACACCACTACGAATGGCAGGAAGGCCTGCTGCCTGCCTGCCACCCACTGAACACCAATGGCAACTGGCAAGCCTCCACTGCATGGCTCTGCATTGGAGTTGGTGGCACCACCACCACGAATGGCAGGAAGGCCTGCTGCCAGCCTGCCACTCACTGAACACCAATGGCAACTGGCAAGCCTCCACTGTGTGGCTCTGCATTGGAGTTGGTGACACCACCACCACGAATAGCAGGAAGGCCTGCTGCCAGCCTGCCACTCACTGAACACCAATGGCAACTGGCAAGCCTCCACTGCATGGCTCTGCATTGGAATTGGTGATAACACCACCACGAATGGCAGGAAGGCCTGCTGCCAGCCTGCCACCCACTGAACACCAATGGCAACTGGCAAGCCTCCACTGTGTGGCTCTGCATTGGAGTTGGTGATAACACCACCATGAATGGCAGGAAGGCCTGCTGCCAGCCTGCCACTCACTGAACACCAATGGCAACTGGCAAGCCTCCACTGCATGGCTCTGCATTGGAGTTGGTGACACCCCCACCACGAATGGCAGGAAGGCCTGCTGCCAGCCTGCCACTCACTGAACACCAATGGCAACTGGCAAGCCTCCACTGCATGGCTCTGCATTGGAGTTGGTGACACCCCCACCACGAATGGCAGGAAGGCCTGCTGCCAGCCTGCCACCCACTGAACACCAATGGCAACTGGCAAGCCTCCACTGTGTGGCTCTGCATTGGAGTTGGTGATAACACCACCACGAATGGCAGGAAGGCCTGCTGCCAGCCTGCCACTCACTGAACACCAATGGCAACTGGCAAGCCTCCACTGCATGGCTCTGCATTGGAGTTGGTGATAACACCACCACGAATGGCAGGAAGGCCTGCTGCCAGCCTGCCACTCACTGAACACCAATGGCAACTGGCAAGCCTCCACTGCTTGGCTCTGCATTGGAGTTGGTGGCACCACCACCACGAATGGCAGGAAGGCTTGCTGCCAGCCTGCCACTCACTGAACACCAATGGCAACTGGCAAGCCTCCACTGCATGGCTCTGCATTGGAGTTGGTGATAACACCACCACGAATGGCAGGAAGGCCTGCTGCCAGCCTGCCACCCACTGAACACCAATGGCAACTGGCAAGCCTCCACTGTGTGGCTCTGCATTGGAGTTGGTGATAACACCACCATGAATGGCAGGAAGGCCTGCTGCCAGCCTGCCACTCACTGAACACCAATGGCAACTGGCAAGCCTCCACTGCATGGCTCTGCATTGGAGTGGGTGACACCCCCACCACGAATGGCAGGAAGGCCTGCTGCCAGCCTGCCACTCACTGAACACCAATGGCAACTGGCAAGCCTCCACTGCATGGCTCTGCATTGGAGTTGGTGATAACACCACCACGAATGGCGGGAAGGCCTGCTGCCAGCCTGCCACCCACTGAACACCAATGGCAACTGGCAAGCCTCCACTGTGTGGCTCTGCATTGGAGTTGGTGATAACACCACCACGAATGGCAGGAAGGCCTGCTGCCAGCCTGCCACTCACTGAACACCAATGGCAACTGGCAAGCCTCCACTGCATGGCTCTGCATTGGAGTTGGTGATAACACCACCACGAATGGCGGGAAGGCCTGCTGCCAGCCTGCCACCCACTGAACACCAATGGCAACTGGCAAGCCTCCACTGTGTGGCTCTGCATTGGAGTTGGTGATAACACCACCACGAATGGCAGGAAGGCCTGCTGCCAGCCTGCCACTCACTGAACACCAATGGCAACTGGCAAGCCTCCACTGCATGGCTCTGCATTGGAGTTGGTGATAACACCACCACGAATGGCAGGAAGGCCTGCTGCCAGCCTGCCACTCACTGAACACCAATGGCAACTGGCAAGCCTCCACTGCATGGCTCTGCATTGGAGTTGGTGATAACACCACCACGGATGGCAGGAAGGCCTGCTGCCAGCCTGCCACTCACTGAACACCAATGGCAACTGGCAAGCCTCCACTGCTTGGCTCTGCATTGGAGTTGGTGATAACACCACCACGAATGGCAGGAAGGCCTGCTGCCAGCCTGCCACTCACTGAACACCAATGGCAACTGGCAAGCCTCCACTGCATGGCTCTGCATTGGAGTTGGTGATAACACCACCACGAATGGCAGGAAGGCCTGCTGCCAGCCTGCCACTCACTGAACACCAATGGCAACTGGCAAGCCTCCACTGCATGGCTCTGCATTGGAGTTGGTGATAACACCACCACGAATGGCAGGAAGGCCTGCTGCCAGCCTGCCACCCACTGAACACCAATGGCAACTGGCAAGCCTCCACTGTGTGGCTCTGCATTGAGTTGGTGACACCACCACCACGAATGGCAGGCCTGCTGTAATTCTGTAATTGTAATTTGAAAAAAAAAATTGATTTGAAATTTAAATAACATTGAAATGCAGCGTTTGGTCTGTCAGCTTGAAATGGGCATAACCCTTACATTACCACTCATTACCAGCAATAGAAGAAAAAGACTGGTCTCCACCTGGATAAATGCAATTATAGCACTATTTTATTGCACCATAGTGACAGAACATAACCCTTACATTATCACTCTGGACATTTAAAAGCAGCCCTTTATTCCTCAAAGCAAAGGTAGGAATGCACTGTGATTTCTGCCCTTTAGGGATTAAAACCCGATTCTGCGTCAACTCCGTCATTTTTGGTGGCACTTTTGGCATTGATCCCCCTCTGGCATGCCACAGTCCAGGTGTTACACCCTTTGAAACAACTTTTTCTTTACTTTTGTGGCCAAAAACAGTCTTCGTGGGTTTTCAAATTTGCCTGCCCATTGAAGTCTATGGCAGTTCGCCCGGTTCATGCGAACGCAAACTTTCCCGGAAGTTAGAGTTCGGCTTTCGGAAAATTTGATGTCCGTGACATCTCTATTCAAATTCTGTTGAGCTGCCACCACCGTGGCTATGGAGGGCTGGCTGGCAGGTGGTATGGAGGGCCGTCTGGCAGCCTATAGAACCGCCAGTGGGACCATGGAAGGGAGCAAGAGGATGCCGAGGGACTGGAGGAAGCCCCATGTAAGTCCAGATTTCATTTTTATGGCACTGCTCGGGTCCCTGTAAATTGGAGTGATGGGAAAAGGCTGGGGGGGTGGAGGAGGGAAGGGTTGATGCTGTTTTTCAGACATTGACCAGCTTTTGTGATGTGGATTCCACACACATCTCCCGTATCTGTAACTTGCTCGCTGCCTTTGGCTGCCTGAGACAAGCGACAAGCTCACACGCTGCATCTGGAGGAGGAAAGAACCTGTATTCATGAACCTGTATTCATGTCACCGCAGTGGTGACAGGTGCTGGCGTACCTGACACCGGGGATGGCCTGAGGGACTGCTGCGTGCCGTAGTCTGTTGTCCTCACCTCGTATGAACCCAGCCATATGCCAAACCTGTTGAGTGAGATCCGGGCCTCCCCTGCCTGTAATTATCGCTCTGCTCCTGGCCACATCGCCCACTCCTCGACAGCAAGGAAGCGACGGTCACGGCTACAGCTTTCCAAACGGAATTAATGAATTTATTTTAATCCATTCTGGTTTGTTCAGTAAAGAGACTAATGTGAAGATGCTGTCCTGCTGTAACCAGAGAGGGCAGACTGAGGCGATATTCATGATTGTTCATCATCAGATAAAAATCTAGTGTGAGTACCGGTGTCCCCCGATGCAGCTGCCCTCCCCAATACCTGCAATACATGCTCCTGCATGACAGCAGCCGTACACGAGCAGCTCCATGCACCGCCATAGGGTTTCCTTCCTCCTGCACACACACATGCCTGCACCTGCTCCTGCATGACAACAGCCGTACACGAGCAGCTCCATGCACCGCCATAGGGTTTCCTTCCTCCTGCACACACACATGCCTGCACCTGCTCCTGCATGGAGGAAACAGCTGTACACGAGCAGCTCCATGCACCGGCACGGGGTGTCCTTGCTCCTGCACACACACATGGCCACACCTGCTCCTGCATGGAGGAAACAGCCGTACACGAGCAGCTCCATGCACCGGCACGGGGTGTCCTTGCTCCTGCATACACACATGCCTGCACCTGCTCCTGCATGGAGGAAACAGCCGTACACGAGCAGCTCCAAGCACCGGCACGGGGTGTCCTTGCTCCTGCATACACACATGGCTGTACCTGCTCCTGCATGGAGGAAACAGCCGTACACGAGCAGCTCTAAGCACCGGCACGGGGTGTCCTTGCTCCTGCACACACACATGGCCACACCTGCTCCTGCATGGAGGAAACAGCCGTACACGAGCAGCTCTAAGCACCGGCACAGGGTATCCTTGCTCCTGCACACACACATAGCTGCACCTGCTCCTGCATGGAGGAAACAGCCGTACACGAGCAGCTCCACTCACCAGCACAGGGTGTCCTTGCTCTTGCACACAAACAGCTGCACCTGCTCCTGCATGGAGGAAACAGCTGTACACGAGCAGCTCCCTGCACCGGCACAGGGTGTCCTTGCTCCTGCACACACACATGGCCACACCTGCTCCTGCACACACACATGCCCACACCTGCTCCTGCATGGAGGAAACAGCCGTACACGAGCAGCTCCAAGCACCGGCACGGGGTGTCCTTGCTCCTGCACACACACATAGCTGCACCTGTTCCTGCATTGAGGAAACAGCTGTACACGAGCAGCTCCATGCACCGGCACCGTGCACCTTGCTCCTGCACACACACATGGCTGCACCTGCTCCTGCATGGAGGAAACAGCCGTACACGAGCAGCTCCATGTCCTGGCACGGGGTGTCCTTGCTCCTGCACACACACATAGCTGCACCTGCTCCTGCATGGAGGAAACAGCCGTACACGAGCAGCTCCATGCCCTGGCACGGGGTGTCCTTGCTCCTGCACACACACACACATGGCTGCACCTGCTCCAGCATGGAGGAAACAGCTGTACACGAGCAGCTCCATGCACCAGCACCGTGCACCTTGCTCCTGCACACACACATGGCCACACCTGCTGCTGCATGGAGGAAACAGCCATACACGAGCAGCTCCATGCTCCGGCACGGGGTGTCCTTGCTCCTGCACACACAAACAGCTGCACCTGCTCCTGCATGGAGGAAACAGCTGTACACGAGCAGCTCCATGCACCGGCACCGTGCACCTTGCTCCTGCACACACACATGGCCACACCTGCTGCTGCATGGAGGAAACAGCCATACACGAGCAGCTCCATGCTCCGGCACGGGGTGTCCTTGCTCCTGCACACACAAACAGCTGCACCTGCTCCTGCATGGAGGAAACAGCTGCACACGAGCAGCTCCATGCACCGGCACCGTGCACCTTGCTCCTGCACACACACATGGCCACACCTGCTGCTGCATGGAGGAAACAGCCATACACGAGCAGCTCCATGCTCCGGCACGGGGTGTCCTTGCTCCTGCACACACAAACAGCTGCACCTGCTCCTGCATGGAGGAAACAGCTGTACACGAGCAGCTCCATGCACCGGCACCGTGCACCTTGCTCCTGCACACACATGCCCACACCTGCTCCTGCATGGAGGAAACAGCCGTACACGAGCAGCTCCATGCACCGGCACGGGGTGTCCTTGCTCCTGCACCTGCATGGAGGAAACAGCTGTACACGAGCAGCTCCATGTCCTGGCACGGGGTGTCCTTGCTCCTGCACACACACATAACTGCACCTGCTCCTGCATGGAGGAAACAGCCGTACACGAGCAGCTCCATGCACCGGCACGAGGTGTCCTTGCTCCTGCACACACACAAACATGGCTGCACCTGCTCCTGCATGACAACAGCTGTACACGAGCAGCTCCATGCACCGGCACGGGGTGTCCTTGCTCCTGCACACACACATGGCTGCACCTGCTCCTGCATGGAGGAAACAGCTGTACACGAGCAGCTCCATGCACCGGCACCGTGCACCTTGCTCCTGCACACACATGCCCACACCTGCTGCTGCATGGAGGAAACAGCCATACACGAGCAGCTCCATGCACCGGTACAGGGTATCCTTGCTCCTGCATACACACCTGGCCACACCTGCTCCTGCATGGAGGAAACAGCCGTACATGAGCAGCTCCATGCACCGGCACAGGGTATCCTTGCTCCTGCACACACACATAGCCACACCTGCTCCTGCATGGAGGAAACAGCCGTGCACGAGCAGCTCCATGCACCAGCATGGGGTGTCCTTGCTCCTGCACACACACATAACTGCACCTGCTCCTGCATGGAGGAAACAGCCGTGCACGAGCAGCTCCATGCACCGGCACGGGGTGTCCTTGCTCTTGCACACAAACAGCTGCACCTGCTCCTGCATGACAACAGCCGTACACCGGCACAGGGTGTCCTTGCTCCTGCACACAAACACATGGCTGCACCTGCTCCTGCATGGAGGAAACAGATGTACACGAGCAGCTCCATGCACCGGCACAGGGTGTCCTTGCTCCTGCACACACACAGCTGCACCTGCTCCTGCATGGAGGAAACAGCTGTACACGAGCAGCTCCATGCACCGGCACCGTGCACCTTGCTCCTGCACACACATGCCCACACCTGCTCCTGCATGGAGGAAACAGCCGTACACGAGCAGCTCCATGCACCGGCACGGGGTGTCCTTGCTCCTGCACACACACACACACACACACATGGCTGCACCTGCTCCTGCATGGAGGAAACAGCCGTACACGAGCAGCTCCATGCACCGGCACGGGGTGTCCTTGCTCCTGCACACACACATGGCCACACCTGCTCCTGCATGGAGGAAATTGCCTTACACGAGCAGTTCCATGCACCAGCAGCGGTGGCTGACTACATGTGGTCTTTTAGTGGATTGAACACCATGAGCCCTCAATACCCCATGGAGTACTTAGTCAAGAGGCTGGACATCTGGAGAGAGATTTCTTAGTAAGTCTTGTCTTGCCCCTTGCAGCGTGCTGTCAGAGAGATGCTTCAGTGCGGCCAGTGGCATGGTCACAGTGAAGCGCTCTCGGCTGTCCACCGACCCAGTGGACAGACTGATGTTCATGAAAATGAACCAGGCTTGGGTTGAAGGTGACTTCCAGGCACCCACTGTTGGTGAGAAGAGGACCTGTAGTGTCTGGGATCTCTGCCTCTCCCTCACTCAAGCCTACTTTGCCATTACCAGGAGATTTATATTTGTGTTTCAAATTCTCCTGTGTTCACCCCTATGCAAAATACGGCAAAGTTCATTTGAAACCCCCAAAATTAAAAAAGAATGAGTTTTTACATAAAAAAATGGTGTTTGAAAAAAATTGGAGGTGTCTGGGATTAAAACTGTGCAGTCCAAGTTGTGTGGAGGCCCCGAATTTGCAGAACCTAATGGTGTTATTGTTTTGGTTTATGCCTGCTCTGTTCCCACTGCCAAGGTCTACAGCCTACACTGCTGCCACACGCTATTCCTTCTGCTGCATTTCACTCCTGCTAGCTTTGTTCCTACCACCAGGGTCCACAGCCCTCTATGCTGCCTGCCACACTCTACTGCTGCTGTTATTACTGTTGCTCTGTTGCTATTACTGCAATAGCTCTGGTGTTCCTTAACCCCCCCCCCCCCCAAAGAAAAATATATATATTTGTAGGTGTCTGGGTTAAACCTGTGCTGCCCAAGTTGTGGAGAGGGCCCAAATGCAGCTGCTTGATCGCTGCCTGGAATCTCATGTTATTGTTTTGGTTTATTCCTGCTGTGTTCACACCGCCAGGGTCCACAGGCTATCCTGCTGCCAAACGCTATTCCTCCTGCTGCTATTAAAAATGTAAACAATTATTCTTGCTGTGTTTCCACAGCCTATGCTGCTGCCATACACTACTGCTGTTGCTATTGTGTCCAAAATAGCTCTGTTTGTCCCCCCACCCCCCCAAATTTGTGATGTCTGGGTTACATAGTTATTTGGGTTGAAAAAAGACATACGTCCATCGAATTCAACCAGAGAACAAAGTACACCAGCCTGCTCCCTCACATATCCCTGTTGATCCAGAGGAAGGCGAAAAACCCTTACAAGGCATGGTCAAATTAGCCCCAAAAGGGAAAAATTCCTTCCCGACTCCAGATGGCAATCAGATAAAATCCCTGGATCAACATCATTAGGCCTTACCTAGTAATTGTAGCCATGGATGTCTTTCAACACAAGGAAAGCATCTAAGCCCCCTTTAAATGCAGATATAGAATTTTCCATAACTACTTCCTGTGGCAATGCATTCCACATCTTAATCCCTTTTACTGTAAAGAACCCTTTCCTAAATAAATGGCTAAAATGTTTTTCCTCCATGCGCAGCTCATGTCCTCTAGTCCTTTGTGAAGGCCTAGGGACAAAAAGCTCATTCGCCAAGCTATTATATTGCCCTCTGATGTATTTATACATGTTAATTAGATCCCCTCTAAGGCGTCTTTTCTCTAGACTAAATAAACCCAGTTTATCTAACCTTTCTTGGTAAGCGAGACCTTCCATCCCACGTATCAATTTTGTAGCTCGTCTCTGCACCTGCTCTAAAACTGCAATATCTGTTTTGTAATGTGGTGCCCAGAACTAAATTCCATATTCCAGATGTGGCCTTACTAGAGAGTTAAACAGGGGCAATATTATGCTAGCATCTCGAGTTTTTATTTCCCTTTTAATGCATCCCATAATTTTGTTAGCTTTAGCTGCAGCGGCTTGGCGTTGAGTACAATTATTTAACTTGTTGTCAATGAGTACTCCTAAGTCCTTCTCCAAGTTTGATGTCCCCAAATGTATCCCATTTATTTTGTATGGTGCTAGACCAATAGTACGTTCAAAATGCATGACTTTACATTTTTCAACACTGAATTTCATCTGCCATGTATGTGCCCATATAGCCATCCTATCCAGATCCTGTTGCAATATGACACTATCTTCCTGAGAGTTGATGATTCTGCACAATTTTGTATCATCTGCAAAAATAGCAACATTACTTTCTACTGCATCTACTAGGTCATTAATAAATAAATTGAAGAGCACTGGACCCAGTACAGACCCCTGTGGGACCCCACTGCTAACAGTCACCCATTTTGAGTACAATCCATTGACCACAACTCTTTGTTTTCTGTCCATTAGCCAGTTCCCTATCCATGAACACAGACTCTTTCCCCAGTCCTTGCATCCTCAACTTTTGCACCAGACTTCTGTGGGGAACAGTGTCGAAGACCTTTGCAAAGTCCAAGTATATCACATCTACAGCATTCCCAATATCCATATTAGCATTCACTACCTCATAAAAGCTGAGCATGTCAGTCAAACAGGACCTGTCTTTAGTAAACCCATGTTGATGCTGAGAAATAAGATTATTTTCTACTATGAAGTCATGTATAGTATCTCTTAGTAACCCCTCAAATAGTTTGCATACAACAGATGTTAAGCTTACAGGTCTATAATTTCCTGGATCTGATTTTTTTGCCCTTCTTAAATAATGGGAAAACGTGGGCTGTACGCCAATCCACTGGGACTCTGCCAGTTGAAAGAGAGTCACAAAGATACGATTAAGGGGTTTATCTATAACTGAACTTAATTCCCTTAGGATCCGAGGATGCATGCCATCCGGGCCAGGTGCCTTGTCTATTTTTAATTTATTTAGTCTTGCCTTCACTTCTTCCTGCGTTAAGTATTTCATATTACAGTTAGAAGATTGAGACTCTTCTGCCTCTGTAATTTGCAACAGTGCTGTTTCCTTTGTGAAGACAGAAGCAAAGAAAACATTTAAAGAAAACCTGAACTGAAAATTAAAAGTCAAAATAAGCATACACAAGTCATTCTTACCTTCCATGTATTCTACTCCTCAGTGTCTTTCTCCTGTCCTGCGTCCTGTTTGTTCACTGTGATCAAGGGAATTTTCCGTCCTCCATTTTGAAAATGGCCATTACCCATAACAGCTTTCTGGTCAGCACACAGTTAAACTGTAACATCGCCCACTTGAGCCATAGGGAAACATAGGCATTACCGGGTACATCAGTTTTCCTCTCAGCTATAACTGACAGCAACTGCTATATTTCAGATCTGACAAAATGTTGTCAGAACTGGAAGGGATCATTGTCAGAAGAAAATGGTGAGCTTCTGAGAGGAACTGATGGCAAGGTAACTATGTAATGTTCATTTGAAGATACTATATCTATGGTCTGTTCTGCACTATTACTGCTGATATGTTCTGACCTATGGACTGCTCTGCTCTGCTATGAACTGGTATGGTTTACACTGCACTGTTACTGCTGCTGCTAGGTGTCATGATCTGTTCTGCATTGCTACTGCTGTACGGAATGATTTATGGACTGTTATGCACTGTTAATGCAGGTATCACTGTTGTTGCACTGGCCCATAAGCTGCTGTACTGGTGCTGCATTGGCCATAAGCTCAGCCCTGTGCTGACGATATGTCACCCGCACCACCCCTATCCACACGTACCACTTACACCAGGTCACAGCTACTCAGGTGGGAGCATGCTACAGCCCTGCACCCGGAGGACAGGCTCCTGGCTGATTCTGTTTGGAGCCATGTTCAGAAAATTATGGCCTCTCCGACAGTGCCACACACACGCAGGCGCCGGAGGGGCTGCCGGGTGGGTGCCCGTGTGAGGCTGCAGAGGAAAGGCCTGAGATCAGCTATACCAGCAGTCCTCCTGGCGAACGTCCACTCCCTCCCCAACAAGCTTAATGAACTGCGGCTCCTAGGGGAGAAGAGAGATCTCGGCAGCAACACTCCAGTCTTCTGTTTCACAGAGACGTGGCTCCACGACAACATCCCGGACAGTGCCCTACACCTTCCAGGCTACAACCTCATCCGAGCAGATCGCGACAGCACCCTCTCCGGGAAAAAAAAAGGGGGTGGAATCTGTTTCTACATCAGCCCCACTTGGTGCTCCAACACCTCTGTTCTTGCCAAAAAATGCTCACCGGATCTTGAGCTCCTTCTGATTAACTGCAGGCCATTTTACTCTCCCAGGGAGTTCTCTTCCTACGTCCTTGTCGGTGTGTACATCCCACCCGACGCCAATGTCAAGACCGCCCTGCATGATCTCAGTAACATGGTCGCCAAATGGGAGTCGTCCTTGCCAGACTCTTTGTTCATCATCCTAGGAGACTTTACCCGGGCCAACCTTCGCCAAGAGCTTCCACGCTTACACCAGCACATCACCTGCTCCACTAGAAATGCGAACACTCTGGACCACTGCTACACGGTCTTGAGCGACGCATACAAAGCAACCTCATGGGCAGCACTAGGCTCATCCGACCACTGCCTCAGCCACCTTATTCCCACCTACAGGAGGCGCCTGGAAACTGCAAAACCAGTCCTTAAAAAAACCAAAGTGTGGTCAAGTGAGGCCAAGCAGCAACTCCAAGCCTGCTTCGACTGCACAGACTGGAAGGCCATAGAAGCACCAAACCTGGATGAGTGGGCAGACAACGTGAGCTTGTACATCAGATTCTGCGAGGACTCCTGCATTCCGACAAAAACTCACAAACTCTACCCCAACGACAAACCATGGTTCTCCAAGAAACTTCGGCAACTGCGCAGAAACAAGGAAGCCGCACACAAGTCTGGGAACCAGGAGGAATACAGGAGGGCAAGGAACGAGCGGGACAGGGAACTGAGGATAGCAAAAAAGGGCTCCGCAGATAAGCTGAAGGAGGACCTCTCCTCGAATGACTCTCAAGCTGTTTGGCGAGGGCTTAAAGCTGCCACAAACTACAAGCTCCCCCCCCCAAAATGCACCTCCCAGCACTGAGCTAGCGGAAAACCTCAGCGGCTTCTACTGCAGGTTCGAGGAGAAGGAGGCCCCCGAGGGGTTTCCGAAGCTACGGGCTACCTTCACGTCACCCCTGGCCTCAGCACCACCACGCCAAAACTCGCCTCCTCCAGCCGTAAATGAGTCAGACGTGGCGTGCCACCTGTCCAGACTAAATTCCTGGAAAGCCTCGGGCCCCGACGGGGTGTCGCCAGCCTGCCTGAAAACGTGCGCACAGCAGCTTGCTCCTATCCTTTCCTCCATCTTCAACAAGTCCCTAGAGAGTGGCAAAGTTCCGGCGTGCTTCAAGAGGTCCACCATCATCCCTGTTCCCAAAAAGCAGGGGGCGTCCAACCTCAACAACTTCAGGCCTGTTGCCCTCACATCGGTCATAATGAAATCTTTTGAAAAAGCTGTCCTGCCCCTCCTTAAACACAAAACGGAAGCCCAGCTAGACCCGAATCAATTTGCTTATAGGGCAAATAGGTCAACCGACGATGCCATTAACATCTGTCTGGAGCTTGTCAACAACCACCTTGACATACCAAATTCATATGCCAGAGTCCTCCGCCTCGACTTCAGCTCGGCATTTACCACCATCAGCCCCAAATACTACAAGGGAATCTGGCTGAGCTCGGGGTCCACCCCACACTTCAACTGTGGATCAGGGACTTTTCTCACAAACAGATCTCAGTTTGTCAAGCTGGGCTCCACCTCCTCGCAACCAAGGACCACCAACACAGGGGCCCCACAAGGCTGCCTCTTGTCACCATTCCTGTTCTCCCTCTACATGAACAATTGCAGATCCTCGGCAAATTCTGTGAAGGTAATCAAATTTGCAGATGACACCACCATAGTCGGCCTGATCTCCAATGACGACGAACAGGCATACCGCCACCAGGTGGACAGGATTTGCCACTGGTGCAGGGAAAACAAGCTGGTCCTCAACAATGCAAAAACCGTGGAGATTATCATTGACTTTAGGAAACATGCCTCCTCCCCACCCCCTCTGCACATTGGAGGTACGGCAGTGGAGGAAGTGCCCTGTGCCCGCCTCCTGGGCACCACCATCTCCAGCACCCTGAAGTGGAAGGCAAACACTGTCTCCATCCAGAGGAAAGTCCAGCAGAGGCTTTACTTCCTCCACCAACTGAAGAAGTTTGGCATGTCCCAAAAACTCCTGACAAGCTTCTATACCGCAACCATCGAGTCCGTCCTCTGTTCTTCCATCCTTGTCTGGTATGCTGGCTCCACCGAAAGCGACAGACGCAAACTACAGAGGGTCATCAGGTCAGTCTAAAGGATCATCAGTAACTCACTCCCTGCCCTGGACTTCCTCTACAATGCCAGACTACGCTCCAGAGCACTGAAGATTGCCAAGGATCCCTCTCACCCTGGCCACCGGTTCTTCAACCAGCTCCCCTTGGGGCGGAGGTATCTGAGGTACCGGTCCATCTCTGCAAAGACCACCAGACACAAAAACAGCTTCTTCCCCTCAGCTGTAACTTTGCTGAACTCTATAAACTCTACTCATGCTCCCCCCCTAGACTTTCTGCCTGTAACCCACTAGCTATGGAAAATTGTGGTTATGTTTATGTACTGTATATGGTTGTGTGTGTGAAGCGATGTCTATGTCTCTATGTATATGCCCTGTATTCATGTGCCAAGCCCAATTCCGGGCACGACCCAGTCGTGCTTGGCGAAATAAAAGCGATTCTGATTCTGAAGTTACCTCATGTGTTTATTTTAAATATTTTTACTCAGTACAGGTTCTCTTTAATAACTCTGCCTTACCTTGGTCATCCACCATTGAGTTCCCACCCTCATCCTTTAGGAGTCCTATACAGTCAACCTTTCTTTTTTTTAGAGTTGATGTACTTGTAAAACTTCTTTGGGTTAGATTTCATATCCCTAGTGATCGGGGTTGGCCATTTCTGCTGGATTCCGAACGGAAAGCCATGACTGCGCATGCGTGCACCAACAAATTAAACCATTATGGATGCTGTCACTGTGGGGGTCTCAGCGTTGGAACGAGCTGGCGGCAGAGGATGGGTGAAGCCTCCCTCCCGAGGTAAGGATCTGGGGTTTTTTTTTTCATTTAAGTCACAAGTGTCCTTTAATAAAATAAGTCTACCAAACAAAGGACAGGAGCGATGAAAGTAAACAGGAAACGTTTATTATTAACACACAGTACAAAACAGATCAGATCTCTTCTATAAGAAGAAAAATAACAGAGACATTGGATTACACCTGGCTGCAAACACGACAGGAATACCACTGGACCACAGACACCCAGCAGAGGGCGGCGGCTGCAACATGTGACTACCCAGAATGCCGAGGAGGGCGGCTGCAACATGTGATTACCCAGAATGCCGAGGGGGGGAGGGCTGCAACATGTGACTACCCAGAATGCTGAGAGAGCGACGGCTGCAACATGTGATTACCCAGAATGCCGAGGGGGGCGGCTGCAACATGTGACTACCCAGAATGCCGAGGAGGGCGGCTGCAACATGTGATTACCCAGAATGCCGAGGGGGGGGAGAGCTGCAACATGTGATTACCCAGAATGCTGAGAGAGCGACGGCTGCAACATGTGATTACCCAGAATGCCGAGGGGGGCTACTGCAACATGTGATTACCCAGAATGCCGAGGGGGGGCTGCAACATGTGACTACCCAGAATGCTGAGAGAGCGACGGCTGCAACATGTGATTACCCAGAATGCCGAGGGGGGCTACTGCAACATGTGATTACCCAGAATGCCGAGGGGGGGCTGCAACATGTGACTACCCAGAATGCTGAGAGAGCGACGGCTGCAACATGTGACTACCTAGAATGCAGAAAGGGAGGTGGCTGCAATGTGACTAACCAGAATGCCGAGGGGGGCGGCTGCAACATGTGATTACCCAGAATGCCGAGGGGGGGGGGGGCGAGGCTGCAACATGTGACTACCCAGAATGCTGAGAGAGCGACGGCTGCAACATATTACTACCGTTTTCAATAGTTTTTTATTAGAGTTGTGAACAAACAAGCATATGACTACCTAGAATGCAGAGAGGGAGGTGGCTGCTATATGTGACTACCCAGAATGCAGAGGGGAGGCGGCGGCAACATGTGACTTCCCAGAATGCAGAGGGGGGCGGCTGCAATAAGTGACTACCCAGAATGCAGAGGGGAGGCAGCTGCAACATGTGACTACCCAGAATGAAGAGGGGAGGCGGCTGCAATATGTGACTACCCAGAATGCAGAGGGGAGGCGGCTGCAACATGTGACTACCCAAAATGCAGAGAGGGAGGCGGCTGCAACATGTGACTACCCAGAATGCAGAGGGGAGAGGGCTGCAACATGTGACTACCCAGAATGAAGAGAGGAGGCAGCTGCAACATGTGACTTCCCAGAATGCAGAGGGGAGGCGGCTAAAACATGTGACTACCCAGAATGCAGAGAGGGCGACGGCTGCAACATGTGACTACCCAGAATGCAGAGAGGGAGGCGGCTGCAACATGTGATTTCCCAGAATGCAGAGAGGAGGCGGCTGCAATATGTGACTACCCAGAATGCAGAGAGGGCGCGCGGCTGCAACATGTGACTACCCAGAATGCAGAGGGGAGGCGGCTAAAACATGTGACTACCCAGAATGCAGAGAGGGCGACGGCTGCAACATGTGACTACCCAGAATGCAGAGAGGGAGGCGGCTGCAACATGTGATTTCCCAGAATGCAGAGAGGAGGCGGCTGCAATATGTGACTACCCAGAATGCAGAGAGGGCGTGCGGCTGCAACATGTGACTACCCAGAATGCAGAGGGGAGAGGGCTGCAACATGTGATTACCCAGAATGCAGAGAGGGCGTGCGGCTGCAACATGTGACTACCCAGAATGCAGAGAGGGCGTGCGGCTGCAACATGTGATTACCCAGAATGCAGAGAGGGCGTGCGGCTGCAACATGTGACTACCCAGAATGCAGAGAGGGTGTGCGGCTGCAACATGTGACTACCCAGAATGCAGAGAGGGAGGCAGCTGCAACATGTGACTATCCAGAATGCAGAGGGGGGCGGCTGCAACATGTGACTTCCCAGAATGCAGAGAGGGGAGGCGGCTGCAACATGTGACTACCCAGAATGCAGAGAGGAGGCGACTGCAATATGTGACTACCCAGAATGCAGAGAGGGCGTGTGGCTGCAACATGTGACTACCCAGAATGCAGAGAGGGAGGCAGCTGCAACATGTGACTACTCAGAATGCCGAGAGGGCGACGGCTGCAACATGTGACTACCCAGAATGCAGAGAGGGAGGCGGCTGCAACATGTGACTACCCAGAATGCAGAGAGGGAGGCGGCTGCAACATGTGACTACCTAGAATGCAGAGAAGGAGGCGGCTGCAACATGTGACTACCCAGAATGCAGAGGGGAGGGGGCTGCAACATATGACTACCCAGGATGCAGAAGGGAGGCGGCTGCAATATGTGACTACCCAGAATGCAGTGAGGGTGCACGGCTGCAACATGTGACTACCCAGAATGCAGAGGGTGGTGGCTGCAACATGTGACTACCCAGAATGCAGAGAGTGCAGCAGCTGCAACATGTGACTATCCAGAATGCCGAGGGGAGGCGGCTGCAACATGTGACTACCCAGAATGCAGGCTGCAACATGTGACTACCCAGAATGCAGAGAGGGTGCGTGGTTGTAACATGTGACTACCCAAAATGCAGAGAGGGCGGCTGCTGCAACATGTGTCTACCCAGAATGCAGAGTGGGTGCGTGGCTGCAACATGTGACTACCCAGAATGCAGAGGGAGCAGCAGCTTCAACATGTGACTATCCAGAATGCAGAGGGGAGGCGGCTGCAACATGTAACTATCCAGAATGCAGAGGGGAGGTGGCTGCAACATGTAACTATCCAGTATGCAGAGGGGAGGTGGCTGCAACATGTGACTTCCCAGAATGCAGATGGGAGGAGGCTGCAACATGTGACTACCCAGAATGCAGAAAGGGTGCGCGGCTGCAACATGTGACTACCCAGAATGCAGATGGGAGGCGGCTGCAACATGTGACTACCCAGAATGCAGATGGGAGGCGGCTGCAAGATGTGACTACTCAGAATGCAGGGAGGGCGCGCGGCTGCAACATGTGACTACCCAGAATGCAGAGGGGAGACCAGGTGCAGGGGATGTGCTGGGCTTACAGGACTACTAGAGCCAGCATGCCAGGTCACACAGATAGATAGCTGGTCAGTGTAAAATATATTTTAATATGGTGTAGGTCCACCTTTTGCGGCAATTACAGCCTCAATTCTCTGAGGTATTGATTCATACTAATTGTGATTTGTTTCCAAATGAATTTTAGCCCATTCTTCAGTTACAACCCTCAACAGTTCTTTTATAGACAATGGCGGCGGAAATCGACTTTTTACTTGAATCTCTAATAACGACCATAAATGCTGAATAATGTTGGGGTCTGGGGATTGTGGTGGCCAGATGAGATGCTCAACTTCATTAGAATGCTCCTCGTGCCATTCTTTAACAATTCTAGCTGTATGGATTGGGGCATTATCTTGAAAGATGGCATTCCCCTCCGGAAACAGTTTTTGAACCATAGGATGAACTTGGGGCCCAAAATTCCTAAATAGTCCTGGCTATTAATTCTTCCATGAAGGGAAATCATTGGCCTGGCGGATTTCCAAGAAATAGCACCCCAGATCATCACAGAACCCCCGCCATGTTTTACGGTTGGGAGAAGGCAGTCTGGATGAAATGCTTCCTTCGGCTGTCTCCAAACGTACACTCGGCCGGAGGTCGGAAATAAGGTAAATGATGATTCGTCAGAGAAAATCACATTTTTCCACTGCTGGAGGGACCAATTCTGGTGGTTTCTACACCACTCTAAACGCTTAAAAACATTTGTCTTTCAGAGCAGAGGTTTTCTAATTGCAGTTCTTCCATGGAATCCAGATTTGTGCAGCTCCCGACTAACAGTTTTGTGGAAACTGGGTTCTGTAGGTGTTCATTCAGCTCTGCAGTGATTTTAGGAGCCGTGGTCTTGCAAGCTTTTCTAACAATTCGATTTAGAGTCCGACGGTCTCTCTCAGACAACTTCGACTTTTGGCCACAACTGTGCTTTGCGGAGGACGTTTTTCCTTCTCTTTCAAAGGCAGTCATTACTTTTGAGGCAGTACCTCTTGAAATGCCAAGCATTCGGGCAGCTTCTGTTACAGTAGCGCCTGCCATATATGAGCACCAACAATTTGGCCTCTTTGAAAGTCTGAGAGATCTGCCATTTTTATAAATTATAACCCACTTTGGTTTAAATATCTGTAAAAAAACATTTTAATTAACTGTACATATCAAATAAAAATAATAAACAAAAAAAATGTAACTTATGTCAAGTTTTGATTGCTTAAAACATGTTCAAAGATTATGATGCCAAAATGTTAGGTGTTTCCATTATATTGTCCAACCCCTGTATGTTATTATAGTTGTAAAAATGTTTAATCTGGTGTTTACTATCTGCCTGCTCTCCCCAGTCATCCTCAAATCTCTTCACACACTACATCATCCTGCTGTCAGCAATATACTATATTTTCTTATTCCTACAACTTCCCCTTACACCTCACCCTCTGCTCCGCTCTCTCTGCCTACTCCTCCTCCTTGCTGCTGGGGACATTTCACCTAACCCTGGACCCCCACTCCCCCTGCTAATCACACTGTTAGCACCAAATCAAATTCCCCTCCCTCTTGCTGTAACCTTATTGGCTGGCCCCTTCTGACACAGTCTCACCTGCCGCCCTCTCCTATGGAGGTTTCCACTTTAGCCACACTGCTAGAAGTGGGAATAAACATGGTGGTGGTGTGGGCATTCTCCTCTCAGATATATGCACCTTCAAGCCTCTCACTCCTATTCCTTCTCTCTCCCTGCCATGCTCTGAAGTCCATGCAGTCTGACTATACTCTCCCTCTAACCTCCAGATAGCAGTTATTTACCGCCCCCCAGGCCCTGCCTCTGTTTTCTTAGATCATTTCTCTGCCTGGCTTCTCCAGTTCCTATCCTCTGACATCCCTACCATCATCATGGGTGATTTTAACATTCCTATTGACACCAATAACGCTGTCTCGAACAAACTTCTATCACTCACTTCCTCCTATGGCTTGTCTCAGTGGCCCTCTACCTCAACCCACACTGATGGCCATACGCTTGACCTTGTATTCACTTATCTCTGTTCTGTCACTGACTTTTATTAATGATCCACTACCACTCTCTGACCATAATCTGCTTAGCTTCTCTCTCTCCTCCTCTTTTCCTACCACCCTGGCACAAGCATGCTCACATACTCGAAGAAACTATCGCAATCTAGACATGCAATCCGTCTCTGATGCCCTGGCAGCTCTCCTCACACAATCCTTCACTGACCCAGACTCAGCTGCTATACACTACAACAGCTCCATTACAAAACTCATGGATGACTTCGCCCCTCTTACCAGTGTCCGCCCTCGCCATGTCAGTCACCAACCCTGGATGACCAAAGACACTAAACAGTTGAAAAGGTGCTCTAGACGGTGTTGGAGGGAAAGTAACACAAGCAAATCCAAAGGTCAATTTTCCATACCCATCCTTCTTGACCTGTCAAAAGCATTTGATACTGTCGACCACACCTTACTCCTACAGATACTTTCAAATGTAGGAATAAAGGGCCTCGCTTTCTCATGTGTCTGTATTATTATGTACCCCATGTTTGTTTCTTTGTACAGCGCCACGGAATATGTTGGTGCTTTATAAATCAATAATAATGGTTATCTTTCTACCTCTCTGGATGGTCCTTCACAGTCTCTTACTCAGATCATATCTTTACTCCTCATGCTTTGTCTGTCGGGGTTCCTCAAGGCTCTGTCCTTGGTCCCCTCCTCTTTTCCATCTACATGCACGGTCTTGGTGATTTAATCAACTCATTTGGGTTTCAATACCACCTGTATGAAGACGATACACAACTGTACCTCATGGCCCCAGACCTTAACTCCCTCCTCACACGGGTTCCTGACTGCTTGTCTGCTATATCCTCCTTCATGTCCTCTTGCTTCTTAAAACTTAATATAAGTAAAACAGAACTAATCATTTTTCCACCGGCTCTGGCCACCTCTCTGCCTGAAGTAACAATAAATGTTAATAACACTCCCATAACTTCAGTTCCCAAAGTAAGGTGCTTGGGGGTAATATTCACCTCATCTCTTTTATTCCTCATGTTCACTCCCTAACCAGCTACTGTCATCTCCAACTCAAAAACGTATCTCGCATCCGACCTTTTCTCACTCAAGACACAACTAAAATGTTAATATATGTTCTTATAATATCTCGCCATGGGCTTGATTCACAAAAGAGTGCTAACTGATAGCATGGCCATTTTCGCGCAAATTTTCGCATTGCGCACCATCGCAAATTTTTGCGCAAAACGATAACGGTTTCACACGCAAACGCAAATTTTCGCATGCAAACGCTATCGGTTTCGCACGAAAAATCACGTTTGCGCACAAAGACGTTATTGTTTTGCGCGAAAATTCACGCGGAAACAGTCGTGCTATCAGTTAGCACTCTTTTGTGAATCAAGCCCCTAGACTGTTGTAACATACTACTTTGTGGACTACCTTCTAACAGACTGGCCCCGCTCCAGTCGGTACTGAACTCAGCTGCTCGTCTCATTCATCTTCTCGATCTTCCTCTGCCTCTCCTCTCTGTCAAACTCTTCACTGGCTGCCAATTTCCCAGAGGATTCAGTTCAAACTCCTAACCCCAACCTACAAAGCTCTCCACAATCTCTCTCCCCGGTACATATCATCACTAATTTCCAGATACAAACCCAATCGCAATCTCAGATCTGCACATGATCTTCTGTTGTCCTCCTCTAGAATCAAATCCTCACATTCACGCTTACAAGACTTCGCACGCGCTTCACCCCTCCTCTGGAATGCCCTCCCACAACACATCCGTCACTCGCCATTCTTAAGCTGGCCACTAACGGTCCAATTTCTAGCGAAAAATCGTTCGAGCGATCAGAAATTCTGATCGGATTGGTTGTAAATAATCTCCATTGGTGGACACAATCGATTATGAACGAGTAAAAAAAATGTCGCCCGAATGAATTTTCGTCGAACGAAAATTTGGATTTTCTTATTGGTCGTGATAGATAGGAAGCAATGATTGGTTAGTTGATGGTGTAGTGAACGATTTTTCGCCCGATCAGAATTTCTGATCGCTCGAACGATTTTTCGCTACAAATTGGACCGTTAGTGGCCAGCTTAAGTTACCTTTAAACGCTCTCTAAAAACTCATTTGTTCAGACAAGCATATGCGCTACCCTAGGCCACTTCCCTTTGTCCTAAGACCACATTGCACTCCTACTAGGTATCCTAAAACACACAGCCTCTATATATTTGCTGCATACTACCCCTCCTCCTGTTCCCCCCCCCATTCCCTTTAGATTGTAAGCTCGCAAGGGCAGGGCTCTCTCCCCCATTTGTGTCTTGGAAATTAGTATACATTTTATTTATCCTGATAATTTATCTCTGTCATTACCAATTTTGTATCATTTTTGTATTTTGTCACTAATTCTGTATCTTGTATATTAGTGTACACCATTGTCTGTATTATTATGTACCCCATGTTTGTTTCTCACTTTGTACAGCGCCACGGAATACGCTGGCGCTTCATAAATCAATAATAATCATAATAATTCTGCTGCTTTTTCTTATATTGTCCAGAATTGCTCATCATGGCCAGTGACATGCGAGTTGTCCCGCCCCGTAACCTGTATAAGTGCGCACTCCTCGTCTTCCTCATTATCTCCCAAACGATGGACCGGAAACCATTGTTCAGGCACACAAACGGGAACCAGAAATATAATACAATCTGAACCAACCAGTCATTTCACGAGAGTTCCCAGCACTGAGGAGATGACAGCAGCACAGCCTGCGCCCCCCAGTGGTCTATGCTGAGACAGCACTGATCTCTGTTCCTATCACAGCACTGAGGAGATGACAGCAGCACAGCCTGCGCCCCCCAGTGGTCTATGCCGAGACAGAGCTGATCTCTGTTCCTATCACAGCACTGAGGAGAAAAACAAAAGTTTGCTTTCCTAAAATAGAAAGAATTTGCGATAATTCAGGTTGGAGTGAGCTCGAGATGTCTCCCAGGCACCACTGCTGAATATATGCAAATTAACCATTGTACCCTCAGAAGCTAAACACACCTCCAGAACCGCTGGAATGCAATGATGTGTCAGCTTGTTAATATGTACAGAGCCATAATAATCCAACATGCATACAGACTGTTTCGGATTGTTTGATCCTCATCAGTGCATGGCATGGATTAATTTGGCTCTATGGAGTAGGGCTTGTAAATCCGAGAGGCACAGACTAACCAGCAAGCTCATGGTGACCCAGAACTCGGATTTTCTGGGTCACCATGAGCTTGCTGGTTAGTCTGTGCCTCTCGGATTTACAAGCCCTACTCCATAGAGCCAAATTAAGCCCTACTCCATAGAGCCAAATTAATCCATGCCATGCACTGATGAGGATCAAACAATCCGAAACAGTCTGTATGCATGTTGGATTATTATGGCTCTGTACATATTAACAAGCTGACACATCATTGCATTCCAGCGGTTCTGGAGGTGTGTTTAGCTTCTGAGGGTACAATGGTTAATTTGCATATATTCAGCAGTGGTGCCTGGGAGACATCTCGAGCTCACTCCAACCTGAATTATCGCAAATTCTTTCTATTTTAGGAAAGCAAACTTTTGTTTTTCTTAACATCTTAGTAAGGGGGCTTTTAGGACCATTGTAGTCCCTTACACACCCCAATGAGTTCTGGGTCACCATGAGCTTGCTGGTTAGTCTGTGCCTCTCGGATTTACAAGCCCTACTCCATAGAGCCAAATTAATCCATGCCATGCACTGATGAGGATCAAACAATCCGAAACAGTCTGTATGCATGTTGGATTATTATGGCTCTGTACATATTAACAAGCTGACACATCATTGCATTCCAGCGGTTCTGGAGGTGTGTTTAGCTTCTGAGGGTACAATGGTTAATTTGCATATATTCAGCAGTGGTGCCTGGGAGACATCTCGAGCTCACTCCAACCTGAATTATCGCAAATTCTTTCTATTTTAGGAAAGCAAACTTTTGTTTTTCTTAACATCTTAGTAAGGGGGCTTTTAGGACCATTGTAGTCCCTTACACACCCCAATGAGTTCTGGGTCACCATGAGCTTGCTGGTTAGTCTGTGCCTCTCGGATTTACAAGCCCTACTCCATAGAGCCAAATTAATCCATGCCATGCACTGATGAGGATCAAACAATCCGAAACAGTCTGTATGCATGTTGGATTATTATGGCTCTGTACATATTAACAAGCTGACACATCATTGCATTCCAGCGGTTCTGGAGGTGTGTTTAGCTTCTGAGGGTACAATGGTTAATTTGCATATATTCAGCAGTGGTGCCTGGGAGACATCTCGAGCTCACTCCAACCTGAATTATCGCAAATTCTTTCTATTTTAGGAAAGCAAACTTTTGTTTTTCTTAACATCTTAGTAAGGGGGCTTTTAGGACCATTGTAGTCCCTTACACACCCCAATGAGTTCTGGGTCACCATGAGCTTGCTGGTTAGTCAGCACTGAGGAGATGAAAGCAGCACAGCCTGCGCCCCCCAGTGGTCTATGCTGAGACAGCGCTGATCTCTGTTCCTATCACAGCACTGAGGAGATGACAGCAGCACAGCCTGCGCCCCCCAGTGGTCTATGCTGAGACAGCACTGATCTCTGCTCCTATCACAGCACTGAGGAGATGACAGCAGCACAGCCTGCACCACCCCAGTGGTCTATGCTGAGACAGCGCTGATCTCTGCTCCTATCACAGCACTGAAGAGATGAAAGCAGCACAGCCTGCGCCCCCCAGTGGTCTATGCTGAGACAGCACTGATCTCTGTTCCTATCACAGCCTGCGCCCCCCCGTGGTCTATGCTGAGACAGCGCTGATCTCTGTTCCTATCACAGCACTGAGGAGATGACAGCAGCACAGCCTGCACCCCCCAGTGGTCTGTGCTGAGATAGCACTGATCTCTGCTCCTATCACAGCACTGAAGAGATGAAAGCAGCACAGCCTGCGCCCCCCAGTGGTCTATGCTGAGACAGCACTGATCTCTGCTCCTATCACAGCCTGCGCCCCCCAGTGGTCTATGCTGAGACAGCGCTGATCTCTGTTCCTATCACAGCACTGAGGAGATGACAGCAGCACAGCCTGCGCCCCCCAGTGGTCTATGCTGAGATAGCGCTGATCTCTGTTCCTATCACAGCACTGAGGAGATGAAAGCAGCACAGCCTGCACCTCCCAGTGGTCTATACTGAAACAGCGCTGATCTCTGTTCCTATCACCGCACTGAGGAGATGAAAGCAGCACAGCCTGCACCCCCCAGTGGTCTATGCCGAGACAGCGCTGATCTCTGCTCCTATCACAGCACTGAGGAGATGAAAGCAGCACAGCCTGCGCCCCCCAGTGGTCTATGCTGAGACAGCGCTGATCTCTGTTCCTATCACAGCACTGAGGAGATGACAGCAGCACAGCCTGCGCCCCCCAGTGGTCTATGCTGAGACAGCACTGATCTCAGTTCCTATCACAGCACTGAGGAGATGAAAGCAGCACAGCCTGCGCCCCCCAGTGGTCTATGCTGAGACAGCGCTGATCTCTGTTCCTATCACAGCACTGAGGAGATGACCGCAGCACAGCCTGCGCCCCCCAGTGGTCTATGCTGAGACAGCGCTGATCTCTGTTCCTATCACAGCACTGAGGAGATGACAGCAGCACAGCCTGCGCCCCCCAGTGGTCTATGCTGAGACAGCGCTGATCTCTGTTCCTATCACAGCACTGAGGAGATGACAGCAGCACAGTCTGCGCCCCCCAGTGGTCTATGCTGAGACAGCACTGATCTCTGTTCCTATCACAGCACTGAGGAGATGAAAGCAGCACAGCCTGCACCCCCCAGTGGTCTATGCTGAGACAGCGCTGATCTCTGTTCCTATCACAGCACTGAAGAGATGACAGCAGCATAACCTGCGCCCCCCAGTGGTCTATGCTGAGACAGCGCTGATCTCTGTTCCTATCAAAGCCTGCGCCCCCCCAGTGGTCTATGCTGAGACAGCTCTGACCTCTGTTCTTATCATAGCACTGAGGAGATGACAGCAGCACAGCCTGCGCCCCTCAGTGGTCTATACTGAGACTGCACTGATCTCTGCTCCTATCACAGCACTGAAGAGATGAAAGCAGCACAGCCTGCACCACCCCAGTGGTCTATGCTGAGACAGCGCTGATCTCTGCTCCTATCACAGCACTGAAGAGATGAAAGCAGACCAGCCTGCGCCCCCCAGTGGTCTATGCTGAGATAGCAGCCTTGGCCCACATCATCTTAACACAGACACGTCACACTAGTGTAGGTGAGTATTTTGGAGTTTAGGGCTGGCTCCCGGCGTTTAGTTGTATGACATTTTGACCCCGAAGGGAGACATAGAAGCAACCAATGTAGCCAATCAGCATAGAATTCAAAATGAGACAACACTACTGTCGCCTCATGAAGACACCGCGTGTAGTGACTGTGTGCCATTTGTGCTATTTGGTGACTTTTTCGGTTTTTCATGTGTGGCAGTGGTGTTAGGCACTGGAAGGGGGAGGGGCATTACTATCCATCAAGTATAGAGGGTTATGCTCTACTCGGGTGGGTGATAGTACCAGGTAGTATCATAGTATCTAGCACCAGGGGGGCCTGTGGTATGCTTTTAGGGGTGGAGGATGGGGTAAACACTGGGAATGGGTGAATTTGTAGTGTGTGTGTTGTTATGCTGGGGGAGGGAGAACAGGATGGGAGAACGGGAGGGGGTTACGCTAGGGGATGGAGAATTTAGGGCTAGATTTGATGTGCAGTGCAGTGTGTGTGTGTGTGTGTGTGTGTGGTTGTAACACATTGACCTTGATTTATAAAGCATTCCCACATGCGGTAATGCAGAAAACAGCTGATTTTACCGAGCACTTAGCAAAATGTCCATTCATAAAAGCTGTTACCGCATGAAAAGCTGACATTCCCGAGCAGTGAGGTAAATTACCGCCTTGTGCAGTGATTATCTCAACACACGTCACTAAATGTCAATTCATAAAGATTAGAACCGGTAGTGGCACAGATGAAGGCCGGTAATGGCATGGAGAATACCGACTGCTATGAAGAGATGATAAGACAGCTATAAGTGCAGGGAGTAATGGAGACTCAGCAGAAGCAGTGAGACACCGGCAGCAGCAGCAATCGGAACAAACAAGGCTTCCCTGAATACCCCAGGCTGTGTTTTTAACCTCTTGGGTACCTGTTTTTCAGATGTACATTTGCTGTAGATGGCATGTGCAAAGTTTCTTAAAGTTCTTCTGCGCTGTAGCAATTAAATCGAGTGTTTAGAAATACTAACAGATAACAGAGCAGATTCAGGGCAAGGAGAGGCAGTAAAACGAAACATGCACATCTAAAAGGAAGTTGGGGATGCCTCTTTTATCGTAAAGCGGTCTCTGCACGGAGAACAGCCAAATGTAATAAATCAGCCAGCTGCTCATTAATGTAACAACTCCAACAGTTCAGTTCGGTAATTCCCTGCATTTTGTTTATGAATTAGCACACAGAAGTCTAAAATACCGAATGCAGTATTTTCTCAGCCAGATTTTTTTTTACCGCAATGCCTTTTATGAATGGAGGCCAAGGAGGATATTTAGCACCAGGAGGATTGTATGTTAGATGGAGGGGGGCATTTAGCAGAGGGTGGTGCTGGGGGGACGGGGGGGATGGGGGGGGGGGAAGCGTCTCTCTAAGATGCTAACAAATAGGAGTTGCTGCAAATGTATTCAGTCTGGAACTCCTCCAACCAAAATGATCAGCTACTGCATTTGACCACGCCAATTCCAAACTTCGTAAAGCTAACAACATTTGCACCAACTCTAAATCATCAGGCCCTTGCTGACTGCCCTTTCCGCGGGCCGCAGAGGACACAAGCCGTTTTGGCATACCTGCGTGTAGCAGTCACATGTGCAGCGCGCGCACATCCGTCACACGATATGCGGCGAACAACATTCCTATGTAAAACGTGTCTACGGTACAGAAACAGCAATAAACAGGGTTACACTACAGGCAGCTCAACCCAAAATATCCTCTGAAAATATATATGTCTATATAAATAGAAAGTGCTTTTTTTCATTTTAGGCTTCTGACATTTTAAAGAACACAATAATAACAGATTATCTGGATAGGAAAGGCCCTTGGACATCAGTGATCCAAATTCGCCCAAACAACCAATCACATTCAATCTGGTCCTGAGGGAAAAGGAGCATGGCGGAACCGGCAGGACCAGGTAACAGAGGCGGCATGGCGAAACCGGCAGGACGTGGTAACAGAGGCGGCATGGTGAAACCGGCAGGACCAGGTAACAGAGGCGGCATGGCGAAACCGGCAGGACGAGGTAACAGAGGCGGCATGGCGAAACCGGCAGGACCAGGTAACAGAGGCGGCATGGCGAAACCGGCCGGACGAGGTAACAGAGGCGGCATGGCGAAACTGACCGGACGAGGTAACAGAGGCGGCATGGCGAAACCGGCAGGACCAGGTAACAGAGGCGGCATGGCGAAACCGGCAGGACGAGGTAACAGAGGCGGCATGGCGAAACCGGCAGGACCAGGTAACAGAGGCGGCATGGCGAAACCGGCAGGACGAGGTAACAGAGGCGGCATGGTGAAACTGGCCGGACGAGGTAACAGAGGCGGCGTGGCGAAACCAGCAGGATGAGGTAATAGAGGTGGCATGGCGAAACCGGCAGGACGAGGTAACAGAGGCGGCGTGGCGAAACCAGCAGGATGAGGTAATAGAGGTGGTATGGCATAACAGGCAGGAGGAGGTAATAGAGGTGGCATGGTGAAACCGGCAGGACGAGGTAACAGAGGCGGCATAACGAAACCGGTGGGAATAGGTGATGGAGATGGCATGATGAAAACCGATAGGAAAAGGTGATGGAGATGGCATGATGAAACCGGAAGTACAAGGTAACGGAGGTGGTATGGCAAAGCCGACAGGATGAGGTAACAGAGGCGGCTCATACTCTAAACAGGGCTGAACTGTGAGCCTATCTGAGTAACACAGGTTAGTGTAATAATCCTTAGAGTCCAGTGCAACCCAAAATGATGTCACAAAGGATAGAACACCTATAAAGCTGGCCATATACATATAGATTTCCACCCAATGTTCCAAAATGATCGATTTCATTCTGAAAGAAATCGATTCAAGAAAGAATCAATTCCTACCACACACAGCACATTGAATGGATTCCAGCAGGAAATCTTCTGAAAATGGAATGAGCTTTGCACTGTTTGCTGCACTGCAATGCTATGGGCCGTCGATCTGCTGCCGATCTTGCCTAACCAGAACTTCCATCCTGTCCAATCAATACGTTCAATCGATTTTTGCCCAAAAATGATTGATCAGAGATTTTAAAGGAAATTATTTCCATCCGAAGCAATCAGAGTGAATAGATCTGTGAAAGGAATCAAATGAGAAAATTGATATGTATATGGGCACCTTAAGTTTCTTATTGCCATCTGTGTCCAGATTGGTAATACTTGGCACTAAAATAAGTGGGAACGGCTTAATACTTTATCACACACGGGAGATGGTCAGCGAGATGCAAATATTTCCTGCTTGCATGCAAATTGTAGGAAAACTGCATGACAGCTAGAATTGAACCAATGAAAAATCTACCAGTTCCCAGCTGCATACAATTTGCACGCAAGCTGGAATTAGCATCTCATTGGTTGTCTGTATTATACACGAAGCGGGAAGGAGCTGGATAGGAAGACCTCTGCAGAGCTGGCAACAAAAAGATGCCTGATCAGCAGCAGAGGGCAGAGTTGGGCGGGGTCAGGTGAAGACCCTGTGCTGGGAAAGCAACACCCACCTGCCAGCTATATACTGCATGCACAGATCTCAGGGTCACATGACCTTTTCCAGGATGAATGTCGCTCTGGAGGAGCTGATCACACATCAGCGGAGTCCGCTCTTATCTGGAGGAGCTGATCACACATCAGCGGAGTCCGCTCTTATCTGGAGGAGCTGATCACACATCAGCGGAGTCCGCTCTTATCTGGAGGAGCTGATCACACATCAGCGGAGTCCGCTCTTATCTGGAGGAGCTGATCACACATCAGCGGAGTCCGCTCTTATCTGGAGGAGCTGATCACACATCAGCGGAGTCCGCTCTTATCTGGAGGAGGTGAGCTCAAACACAGAGGAAACGTGCTGCAAATAACCCCACCCCTCAGGCTTCCATACCTGCTTGCAGGGAGGGGCAATGAGATGCAGGATTATGCAGATTTTCTATGCAACTTGAAAATAGACCAATGGAATCCCACCAAGGTAGAATTTACTAGGTCCATTTTCAAGCTACATAAATACAAAAATATGCATAATCCTTCACCAACTGAGGTATTGGCATCCCATTGGCCATCCCCAATCCCTGCCTGTAAAATGTGTTGCCTTATCAAGGTTGGGGAGGGTTTTGTACCTGCCCCACAGTAATGCACCATGCTGGCAGGATAGTAAGGCTAGCCATACACTGCTTGATATGGTGGAAATGTTAAATGTACTGTTTCTGTCCCACACCTGATCTGATTTCAGCTGGAATGTGAATGAATAGAGCCTCTGGCCCCCTAGTACCATTTACTGCAGCCAAACATTATGCCACCTTCAGTCCCACGCCGCCACCGGCCTTGCCCACTCCCAGCCAAACATTATGCCACCTTCAGTCCCACGCCGCCACCGGCCCTGCCCACTCCCAGCCAAACATTATGCTGCCTTCAGTCCCACGCCATCTCCGGCCCTGCCCACTCCCAGCTAAACATTATGCTGCCTTCAGTCCCACGCCATCTCCGGCCCTGCCCACTCCCAGCTAAACATTATGCCACCTTCAGTCCCACGCCGCCACCGGCCCTGCCCACTCCCAGCCAAACATTATGCCGCCTTCAGTCCCACGCCATCTCCGGCCCTGCCCACTCCCAGCCAAACATTATGCCGCCTTCAGTCCCACGCCATCTCCGGCCCTGCCCACTCCCAGCCAAACATTATGCTGCCTTCAGTCCCACGCCATCTCCGGCCCTGCCCACTCCCAGCCAAATATTATGCTGCCTTCAGTCCCATGCTGCCACTGGCCCTGCCCACTCCCAGCCAAACATTATGCCGCCTTCAGTCCCAAGCCATCTCCGGCCCTGCCCACTCCCAGCCAAACATTATGCCTCCTTCAGTCCCACGCCATCTCCGGCCCTGCCCACTCCCAGCCAAACATTATGCCGCCTTCAATCCCACTCCATCTCCGGCCCTGCCCACTCCCAGCCAAATATGCTGCCTTCAGTCCCATGCCATCTCCGGCCCTGCCCACTCCCAGCCAAACATTATGCCGCCTTCAGTCCCACGCCATCTCCGGCCCTGCCCACTCCCAGCCAAATATTATGCTGCCTTCAGTCCCATGCCGCAACTGGCCCTGCCCACTCCCAGCTAAACATTATGCCGCCTTCAGTCCCACGCAGCTACTGGCCCTGCCCACTCCCAGCTAAACATTAGGCCGCCTTCAGTCCCATGCCACCTCCGGCCCTGCCCACTCCCAGCCAAACATTATGCCACCTTCAGTCCCACGCCGCCACCGGCCCTGCCCACTCCCAGCCAAACATTATGCTGCCTTCAGTCCCACGCCGCCACTGGCCCTGCCCACTCCCAGCCAAACATTATGCTGCCTTCAGTCCCATGCCGCCACTGGCCCTGCCCACTCCCAGCCAAACATTAGGCCGCATTCAGTCCCCCGCCACCACTGGCCCTGCCCACTCCCAGCTAAACATTAGGCCGCCTTCAGTCCAATGCCACCACTGGCCCTGCCCACTCCCAGCTAAACATTATGCCGCCTTCAGTCCCATGCCGCCACTGGCCCTGTCCACTCCCAGCTAAACATTATGCCGCCTTCAGTCCCCCGCCACCACTGGCCCTGCCCACTCTCAGCTAAACATTATGCTGCCTTCAGTGCCACGCCACCACTGGCGCTGCCCACTCCCAGCTAAACATTAGGCCGCCTTCAGTCCCATGCCACCACTGGCCCTGCCCACTCCCAGCTAAACATTATGCTGCCTTCAGTCCCACGCAGCCACTGGCCCTGCCTACTCCCAGCTAAACATTATGCTGCCTTCAGTCCCATGCCACCACTGGCACTGCCCACTCCCAGCTAAACATTATGCTGCCTTCAGTCCCATGCAGCCACTGGCCCTGCCCAATCCCAGCTAAACATTATGCTGCCTTCAGTCCCATGCCGCCACCGGCCATGCCCACTCCCAGCCAAACATTATGCTGCCTTCAATCCCACGCCACCACTGGCCCTGCTAGCTTTCAGCTAAACATTATGCCACCTTCAGTCCCACGCAGCCACTGGCCCTGCCCACTCCCATCATTATGCCGCCTTCAGTCCCACGCCACCACTGGACCTGCCCACTCCCAGCCAAACATTATGCCGCCTTCAGTCCCACGCAGCCACTGGCCCTGCCCACTCCCAGCTAAACATTATGCCGCCTTCAGTCCAACACCACCACTGGCCCTGCCCAATCCTAGCTAAACATTATGCCGCCTTCAGTGCAACGCGACCACTGGCCCTGCCCACTCCCAGCTAAACACTATGCTGCCTTCAGTCCCACACCACCACTGGCCCTGTCCATTTACTGCCATGCCTGGTCATTGCTGGCCTGGTCATGTCTGGTCATGCTGTCTGAAATCAATCACAAGTATATTGATTGGTTATTTGGGGTCAACAGATCGCTGACAGATACCATCAAAGTGAATGCATTTTTTAGAAATATGTATGGCCACCTTAAAGTGACCCTGTAGTGAGAAGGATATGGAGGTTTCCTTTTCAAACAATGCTAGTTGCCTGGCAGCTCTGTTAATCTTTCTGGTTTCAACAGTGCCTGAATCTCATTACTGAAACAAGCATGTGGTCAAAGTCTAGTCAAGAACACCGTGGCCACGTCCTGTCCTTGTATGACTGAAACAAGCATCTGGTCAATGTGGTCAGAGTCTAGTCAAGAACATCGTAGCCACGTCCTGTCCGTGTATGACTGAAACAAGCATCTGGTCAATGTGGTTTGAGTCTAGTCAAGAACATCGTAGCCACGTCCTGTCCGTGTATGACTGAAACAAGTACCTGGTCAATGTGGTCAGAGTCTAGTCAAGAACAGCATGGCCACATCCAGTCCATGTATGACTGAAACATGCATTTGGTCAATGTGCAACGGGTCTCCTCCACGGGTTTTAACTATCATCTGTATGCAGATGACACCCAGATCTACCTCCACACCCCTGACATATCCACCACTACCATGGACAAGGTCTCCTCCTGCCTATCAGCCATCTCCTCCTGGATGTCCGCTAGGTTCCTGAAACTAAATCTAGACAAAACGGAATTTATGATCTTCCCACCCCGGCCATCCACGAACCTCCCAGATGTGCATGTCAGTGTTAACCACACTACCATTCGCCCTACCTCTCAAGCCCGCTGTCTGAGTGTCACCCTGGACTCCGCACTCTCCTTCACGTCCCACATCCAAAACCTCACAAAGTCCTGCAACTTCCACCTTCGTAACATCTGTAAGATTCGCCCTTTCCTGACCTCTGCCACCACCAAACTCCTCATCCATGCCCTCATAATTTCCCGCCTTGACTACTGCAATGCCCTGCTGTCTGGTCTCCCTATGACCCGAACAGCCCCACTGCAGTCCATCATGAATGCGGCAGCCAGAATTATCCACTGCTCCCATCGCTCCACCACGGCAGATCCCCTCCTAGAATCCCTCCACTGGCTTCCTATCCAGTCCAGAATCAGATTCAAGATACTGTGTCTGACCTACAAATCTGTCCACAAAACCTGTCCAACCTACATTTCCGATCTTACTCAGAGGTACACACCTAGCCGCTCACTCCGCTCTTCCAATGAACTTCGCCTAACCGCCCCCCGCATCACCCAGTCCCATGCACGCCTCCAGGACTTCTCAAGAGCTGCTCCAACACTATGGAACTCCCTACCTCCACCCATTAGGGCAGCCCCCTCCTTCAAAATCTTCAAGAAAGCCCTCAAAACTCACCTTTTCACTCTGGCCTACCACCCCTCACAATTGCTCTAAACCCACAGCTGAACTCTGGTCCCCTACCTTTCGTGTCCCTACCTCTCCCTCTAGATTGTAAGCCTTTGGGCAGGGTCCTCCTCCTTTTGTGTCCTACCTGATCATGCACCTCCATTACTGTGAACCCATGCTATGCATTTGAGTGAACCTAACTTGCCTAATCTCCATGCTCCATCCAGTGACTGACTAAGCATTACCTTGTACTCATACTGTGCTGTGTGATCTGGTTTTCTTGTATTCCTGTATTGTCATATTGCTGTATGTCACCCCTAAATATTGTCTGTAACCTAAATTAATGTTCAGCGCTGCGTAATATGTTGGCGCTTTATAAATACAATAAATAAATAAATGTGGTCAGAGTCTAGTCAAGAACATTGTGGCCACGTCCAGTCCATGTATGACTGAAACATGCATTTGGTCAATGTGGTCAGGGTCTAGTCAAGAACGCCGTGGCCACATCCAGTCTGTGTATGACAAACAAGTACCTGGTCAATGTGGTCAGAGTCTAGTCAAGAATGCCGTGGCCACATCCAGTCTGTGTATGACAAACAAGTACCTGGTCAATGTGGTCAGAGTCTAGTCAAGAACGCCGTGGCCACATCCAGTCTGTGTATGACAAACAAGTACCTGGTCAATGTGGTCAGAGTCTAGTCAAGAATGCCGTGGCCACATCCAGTCTGTGTATGACAAACAAGTACCTGGTCAATGTGGTCAGAGTCTAGTCAAGAACATCGTAGCGACGTCCTGTCCGTGTATGACTGAAACAAACATCTGGTCAATGTGGTCAGAGTCTAGTCAAGAACGCTGTAGCCACGTCCCATCCTCATATGACTGACCACATTGTCCAGATACTTGTTTCAGTAACATCAGTCATATGAGGATGGGACGTGGCCACAGCATTCTTGACTAGACTCTGACCACATTGACCAGATGTTTGTTTCAGTCATACATGGACTGGACGTGGCCACGATGTTCTTGACTAGACTCTGACCACATTGACCAGATGTTTGTTTCAGTCATACATGGACTGGACGTGGCCACGCTGTTCTTGACTAGACTCTGACCACATTGACCAGATGTTTGTTTCAGTCATACATGGACTGGACGTGGCCACGCTGTTCTTGACTAGACTCTGACCACATTGACCAGATGCTTGTTTCAGTAACATCAGAGTCTAGTCAAGAACAGTCCATGTATGACTGAAACAAACATCTGGTCAATGTGGTCAGAGTCTAGTCAAGAACGCCGTGGCCATGCTCCCGTCCTTATATGACTGAAACAAGCATCTGGTCAATGTGGTCAGAGTCTAGTCAAGGGCGCGGTGGCCACGTCCAGTCCGTGTATGACTGAAACAAGTACCTGGTCAATGTGGTCAGAGTCTAGTCAAGAACCCCATGGCCACGTCCCATCCATGTAGGACTGAAACAAGCATCTGGTCAATGTGGTCAGAGTTTAGTCAAGAACGCCGTGGCCACGTCCCATCCTCATATGACTGATGTTACTGAAACAAGCATTTGGTCAATGTGCTCAGAGTCTAGTCAAGAACACCATTAGCCATTTATTTAGGAAAGGGTTCTTTACAGTAAGAGTGATTAAGATGGGGAATGCATTGCCACAGGAAGTAGTTATAGCAAATTCTATACCTGCATTTAAAGGGGGCTTAGATGCTTTCCTTGCATTGAAAGACATCCATGGCTACAATTACTAGGAATGCCCAATGATGTTGATCTAGGGATTTTATCTGATTGCCATCTGGAGTCAGGAAGGAATTTTTTCCCTTTTGAGGCTAATTGGACCATGCCTTGTAAGGGTTTGTCGCCTTCCTCTGGATCAACAGGGATATATGAGGGAGCAGGCTGGAGTTGTACTTTGTTCTCTGGTTGAACTCGATGGACGTATGTCTTTTTTCAACCCAAGTAACTATGTAACTATGTAACACTGTGGCCACGTCCCATCCGTGTATGAGTGAAACAAGCATCTGGTCAATGTGGTCAGAGTCTAGTCAAGAACAACGTAGCCACGTCCTGTCCGTGTATGACTGAAAGAAGCATCTGGTCAATGTGGTTTGAGTCTAGTCAAGAACGCCGTGGCCATGCTCCCGTCCTTATATGACTGAAACAAGCATCTGGTCAATGTGGTTTGAGTGGTGAGGGAAGGTTGTAGGTAGCTCTCCTGGCCTTCTCATCCTGGACATAAAGATATAGTGTAAAATACTTCTCTGATCGAGCAGACAAGTCGCTGGGCTGGATGCAGCTAGCCGCACCAAAATAGGAAGGGAAATGGAAGTTATCCTACGGCAGATGAGGACGGGTCAGTTCCACCCTGATGTCCACACCACCACAACCAACCCAAATTCCAAACGCATGAAACTCAGTAAACCGCTCAAAAATACAGTTTCCCTTTCCACATCTCAATAGGTTTACAACTACGGTATAACACTTCTGAACAACTTCTGCCACAAAACGTACAACATTCAATTAAGTGCTGTCAGTTTCAGCTTATTTCCTGAACAATACAAAAACGAAGGAGGGTCACTGCCTCGATATGAACCATTGTATATAGTGCATGACCCAATGCTGGAGGGGGGGAGGGGTCGATTAGTGGCGGTTCTATCTAAAAAAAAATTGTGACTAAATTAGAGACACTGAAGCAAAAAAAAAATTATGATATTATGATTTGTATGTGTAGTACAGCTAAGAAATAAAACATTAAGATCAGATACATCAGTCTAATTGTTTCCAGTACAGGAAGAGTTAAGAAACTCCAGTTGTTATCTCTATGCAAACAAGCCATTAAGCTCTACGACTTTCAAAGTGGAGAGGGCTGTTATCTGACTTTTATTATCTCAACTGTTCCTGAACTATTTACTTTTTCTCTGCCAGAGGAGAGGTCATTAGTTCACAGACTGCTCTGAAAGAATCATTTTGAATGCTGAGTGTTGTGTAATCTGCACATATTATAGAATTATGCAATGTTAGAAAAAACACTATATACCTGAAAATAAAAAATATGAGAATATTTTCTTTGCTGCTAATCTTCTAGTAATTATTCATAGTACACAACCAATTCACTATATCATATATATTTTTTCGCTTCAGTGTCTCTTTAAGGTCTTCCAAAAGAAAGTGCTTTTTGACTTTGTGACACCAGAGCAGAGAGATACGACCCAAAGACTTGTCCAGAAACAGAGTAACAAAGTGCTACAGCAGTGCCAAACTCTGAACACCGGAATACGGAGCGACACAAAACTGAGAAGGGCGGGATAAGTGGACAGACTTTCCATCCGTCATAAATGATGACCTCTGTGAACTCTTCATACAAAGGTGACAATTCTTCTTACCCCCGCTACAGGAATGCCTGCAGAATACAGGATCTTCTCAAAAAATTAGCATATTGGGATAAAGTTCATTATTTTCTGTAATGTACTGATAGACATTAGACTTTCCTATATTTTAGATTCATTACACACAACTGAAGTAGTTCAAGCCTTTTATTGTTTTAATATTGATGATTTTGGCATACAGCTCATGAAAACCCAAATTTCCTATCTCAAAAAATTAGCATATTTCATCCGACCAATAAAAGAAAAGTGTTTTTAAAACAAAAAAAGTCAACCTTCAAATAATTATGTTCAGTTATGCACTCAATACTTGGTCGGGAATCCTTTTGCAGAAATGACTGCTTCAATGCGGCGTGGCATGGAGGCAATCAGCCTGTGGCACTGATCAGGTGTTATGGAGGCCCAGGATGCTTCGATAGCGGCCTTAAGCTCATCCAGAGTGTTGGGTCTTGTGTCCCTCAACTTTCTCTTCACAATATCCCACAGATTCTCTATGGGGTTCAGGTCAGGAGAGTTGGCAGGCGAATTGAGCACAGTAATACCATGGTCAGTAAACCATTTACCAGTGGTTTTGGCACTTTGAGCAGGTGCCAGGTCGTGCTGAAAAATGAAATCTTCATCTCCATAAAGCTTTTCAGCAGATGGAAGCATGAAGTGCTCCAAAATCTCCTGATAGCTAGCTGCATTGACCCTGCCCTTGATAAAACACAGTGGACCAACACCAGCAGCTGGCATGGCACCCCAGACCATCACTGACTGTGGGTACTTGACACTGGACTTCAGGCATTTTGGCATTTCCCTCTCCCCAGTCTTCCTCCCGACTCTGGCACCTTGATTTCCGAATGACATGTAAAAGTTGCTTTCATACGAAAAAAGTACTTTGGACCACTGAGCAACAGTCCAGTGCTGCTTCTCTGTAGCCCAGGTCAGGCACCTCTGCCGCTGTTTCTGGTTTAAAAGTGGGTTCATGCTTCCATCTGCTGAAAAGCTTTATGGAGATGAAGATTTCATTTTTCAGCACGACCTGGCACCTGCTCACAGTGCCAAAACCACTGGTAAATGGTTTACTAACCATGGTATTACTGTGCTCAATTGGCCTGCCAACTCTCCTGACCTTACTTACTTACCTTACCTCTCCTGACTTAAGGCCGCTATCGAAGCATCCTGGGCCTCCATAACACCTGAGCAGTGCCACAGGCTGATTGCCTCCATGCCACGCCGCATTGAAGCAGTCATTTCTGCCAAAGGATTCCCGACCAAGTATTGAGTGCATAACTGAACATCCATTATTTGAAGGTTGACTTTTTTGCTTTAAAAAACACTTTTCTTTTATTGGTCGGATGAAATATTGCTAATTTTTTGAGATAGGAAATTTGGGTTTTCATGAGCTGTATGCCAAAATCATCAATAAGAAAAACAATAAAAGGCTTGAACTACTTCAGTTGTGTGTATTTGAATCTAAAATATATGAAAGTCTAATGTTTATCAGTACATTACAGAAAATATCACAACTTTATCACAATATGCTAATTTTTTGAGAAGATCCTGTATATTGCACATGGCTTTATCTCATTGCACCCCGCTAAGTACACGCTGCGGCAGTCAGATTCCAGCCATATGGGCCCACATGTCATTCACTTCTCCTGAGTGATCTTTTCACATCTTACCAATAAAATGCATGCTAAACCATTTACAAGCAAGAAAATACTCAATATCATTTTTATAGTACTTATTCGCCTACTTTTTGGTACTTCTTCAGTTGCAGAGTACCGAATAGTCATTTTAAAAAGAAGATGAGATCTCTTAAGAGAAAACTAAGGAGAAAACGTAAATTGCATAAGGGCCTTTATCTATCGTTAAAGCCAATTGGAATCAAATTTAAAAAAAAAAAAAAATCATGGAAGTGTTCAAAATGAAGATAGCATTCACCTTACTGTATTTTCGCAGCTCCCCCGCCCCTGGATCTGTTTATTTTACCCAGCACCGATGCCCGTGTTATCCAAGATGGCTGCTGACCTTTGCCTTTCTCTTCCGGGTCAGCAGCCTCTTCCTTTTTACTAGCGCTGGTAAAGTCGCGCGAGAAGCAGCACGAGGCCATGAAATGTTGCATAGTTCTACTCATAACTTTTCCCCCGAGTAGAACTATGCGTCTTCTCCTCTGCCGTCAGCGCTGCCTGTGTTGTGTAGCGTCACTATGCGCGCTCTGTCAGTGAGACCAGGGAGCTGCGCATCACCGGGAGGGCGGCTCAGAGAGGCGGGGAAAGGGGAGGTGATGGCCAGGCATGACGGAGGAGAGACAGAGCAGTTGAAATAAGCTCTGCCTCCTCCCAACAGCATTATATTCGACCAAACTGGTCAAATATGTATAAATGAGATTTTGGATGCCAGGCTGCAGCAATTTACACGATAAGGGGACTGAGCAGCACAGGAAAGAAATAGATAAATTATAAGCTATTGGAATTTTTCTTAAAAACTGGTTCCCATTCACTTTAACTCATAATTTATCTCTCCTCATCTAACTCATAATTTATCTCTCCTTATCTCAAGCAGAAATGTGCCTTCTTGAAACAGAAGGTACTTGCGATTATTCAGACTGGAGTGAGCATATGATCTCTCCCACAATGCATCACTGCTGAATATGCAAATCATCTCTGTGTTGTCCCTGAAGTACCTGAATACCTTCTGTTGTAAGAAGGCAAATTTCTGCTAACGCCAACAATCTAAAGCCTCATCTGCACGGTGCAATTTTCCGGCAGATCGGATCTACTAGACCAGTGGTCCTCAAACTAAGGCCCGCGGGCCGAGTGCGGCCCCTCAAGGCTTTTTCACTGGCCCCTGAACACAAATATAGAATAGCAGCGCTGGCACCTCTCATCCACAGACTGTAGAAGTCAGCGAGCAGTCATTTGCTGGCTTCCAATCCAGTTCTGCATCAGGTGACACTGCTGTCTAGCTAGACAGCAGGTTGTCACCTGGGTATGCTTTACTGTCTGGTGCACAAAGACGTTCTTCGGGCGCCGCATGACTGACTGGCTATTGCTGGGAGTTCTCCTCCGGGCATAATTGGGGGAATCAATACCTAGATTCAATGCAATGTTTTTCAACATCATTTTATGTATGTTCCGGCCCCCCAGCAGTCTGAAGTATATTGACCCGGCCCTTGACCGAAAAAGTTTGGGGACCCCTGTACTAGACGGATCTATTTGATAATTTGGTCCAATTGGATTTTGCAATAGATTTTGGGTACTTATCGAAGCAAAATCTATTGCAAAATTGATCTGAAACAATTCGGACATCTACTCACGATGCAATTTCTTATTAGATCCATCTACTAGATCTGTCTATCTGATGGAAAATTGTACCGTGTAAATGAGGCTTAAGAACAATGAGGACACATGAGCTGCGAGATCGGTGGGCTGTCCTCCCCTGATACTTACTATGTTCTTCCCATATTACTGGACAAAGTGGATAAAAAAACCTTTAAGTGACAGAATTTTTTTCCCATAAGTTTCTCACTGCCAAAGTTTTGTTGTAATTTTCTGTGTTGACGGAGCAGAATTACAACAGCAAGCACCGAAGCCCAGACTATGAGCTGATCACTGCTCAGTAACATTATCGCAACATTACCAGTGTGGTTTCCTGGCCCAACTATTACAACAGGACCCTCTCTGAATGACTAAGCAGAAGGGAAATGGGCGTGTCTAGTTTTCAGCTGGGGCGGCATCCTCCTTTAAGGCGGCGTGGTAAGACTTGGAACAGGAGGTGACGTGTCGGTGGAAGCTGTCTCTCCACATGAAGCGCTTGCCACAGATATTACACTCGTAAGGCTTAATACCAGTGTGTATCTTCATATGGCCCACCAGGTGATGCTTCATTTTGAACTTTTTTCCGCAAACACCACAGCCGTACGGTCGGAGGCCAAGGTGCATGCTCATGTGTCTATCCCGTTGGCTTTTGTGGGTAAAGCTCTTGCCGCACTGGCAAGGGTAGAGTTTGTACACAACGGCGGTGAAGCCCGATGAGGACGTTTCTTCTTTAATACCGCTAGGAACCTCTAAACCTTCTCCGAACCCTCCGGGGGTAGTTTCTGGCCCATGGTTCTCATGCTCTTCCCGCTCTGAAAACTCTTCCATTGACGCTCCGTAAAAGTCTACCTGATCGTCGTAGCGGCCATTGTCACTGTGCACGTCAGGCTCCACCGATTTCTTATTACAGAAGACAAAACTGTCTGCAACTCCAGAAGACTGAATGGGAGCTTCCACCGGACATTGGTTGATGGACTCAGAAACATGGTCTTCGAATGGGGATTGAATTTCAACACCTTCACAATCCTGGGGAAACCTCTCTGGCTTGACATGGATCCATCTTTTGTGGGACATGATGCTGGGCTTTATATACGGGGGGCGGGGATAGTGGTAATCAGCGCTATCACTTGCCCCTTCCTCGCCATCTTGGCTCGTCATCTCTGTACTTAGTTGGTCGTGTTCTGTAGAAGAGTTGCTGGGTAGATATTCATGTTCAGTCAACTGAGAAGACATTTCATCATCTTTTGGACTCTCTGCCTCATTTTCTACATCTTGTAGCTCCACGCCTTTTCTGAAATCAGCTTGACTGCTGGAGCCTAGATCGAAAGCTTCATTAAGAGTATTGTAGTTGCTGCTACTGGGAGACTGGTGATCGTTATTGTGGGAGGCCTTTTGGCATAGAAGAGTTGGGTTGCTTTCCAGGAGTTCTGTACACTTGTCAACAACATGCCACATCTGGAGGAAGCTAGCGGCAGTAAGATAACTGACAATTTCGTTGGCCGGCAGGGCCAGTCTTCCTGTGTACGTAGACAAGAGGATGTTCTCAAACACTCTAGGATTCATGACATCAGGAAGGACTACCCTACGACTGTTCTTGAGCAGCACCTGGTCACAGAAGTAGGGTGAGCTGGCCGCCAGGACAGCTTTGTGAGCCCGGAAGAGGTGGCCCTGAACCACAATGGAGATGTCGCATAACTGTCCCAGCTGACGCTGCTGGTTTAGCTTCTGCAAGATGGTGTTGGAGAAGTCTGGAAACTCGACACGGAAGGAGGTCACTCCAGGCTCCATCTCATCTCACGTTGCCTTCAAGAAAGAGAGAAAACAAGGAGATGTTAAACCCTTCAAGTTAACAATCTCACATTTTCTTTTAAATATTTGCAGAAATAAGTAAAAGAAAGACATTGCCCTTTCTTTATCTTTACCCCAAAACTAGAGAAATTTTCAAAGAATGTTATTTTCTTGGTTCCACCAGATTGTGCCTGGGCTGGAATCCTCGGTTCTTCAAGCAGAAGAAAAAACCCCACAACATTATCAGGGATGAGTCAAAAATTCTAAAAAGTAAATTTCCACCGACTTAGGCCTCGATTCGTAGAGCTGTGTGCGGTAAATTTAAAATGCTCGGTAAATCAACGCATTCACTCTTTTAGGGCTAGTTCACACTTGCTTTAAAAACGTATCCGTAGCTACGTTTTTTGTCCCGGACAAAAAACTGAGCCATGGATACCAATGTTAAAAATAGGAACAGTACACACGCAAGTTAAAAACGTATCCGCGTGCGATCCGCGGAATACGTTTTTAAACCCGGAACGCAGAGTCCGGACTTGCAGCATTTTTCACGGACCCGTATACACGTACGGGTAGTGAAAATCAATGGGGAAACGGGCCTACCTCTTCACTGACATTTTGGGACACTGGAAACGGATCAGTTTCCAGTGTCCCTTGGTGAAGGATGGGGCCGCCATGCTGGAGGGGGTAGCAGCCAGGACGGGGTGCTGCGGGGAAAGCGGCGGCCAGGGAGGTCACACCCCCCCTTGCTCACCTGGGTGCCCCCCGTCCCCGCTCCCCCTCGACCATAATGTAATAAATTGTACCTAAGGAGGAAGTTCGGCGAGCCGGGCACTTCCGCCCACACCGCTCGAGTCACTTCCGCCCACACCGCTCGAGTCACTTCCTGCGATGCCGCCCACTGAAATACAGAGGGCGGCATTGCAGGAAGTGACTCGAGCGGTGTGGGCGGAAGTGCCGGCTCGCCGAACTTCCTCCTTAGGTACAATTTATTACATTATGTGCGAGGGGGAGCGGGGACGGAGGGCACCCAGGTGAGCAAGGGGGGGTGTGACCCCCCTGGCCGCTGCTTTCCCCGCAGCCCCCCGTCCTGGCTGCTACCCCCTCTAGCAAAAAAAAAAAACAAAAAAAAAAACACGCAAACGGATCCAGAACGTGTGCTGCAAAAAAGGCAGCACGGATCCGTTTGCGTTCCGGTTTTTGAAAATCGTAGCCCGGACCGCGGATGCGTCCCGCACTCGGAGCTAGTGTGGCCCTAGCCTTACACTAGTGGGGCCCTAGCCTTACACTTTGGTATGCTAATTCATAAAAATGTTCAGAGGTGTGATAGAAGTTCGGTTATTTAGTGTTTCGATAGACAAATCTCTGTGCAGTGAAGGCATTACAATGCATCCCGACATCCCTTTAGATGTGCATGCTTTGCTATACTGTTTGTTATACTGCCTCTGCTTGGCTCTGAATCTGTCTGTTAACATTTTATTTGATTGCCATAACTTAAATTAACTTCTAAGAGACGTTACACATGCCCTACAGTACTGTGACGATAAGTAGCTAGTAAAAGGAAATCATCTATCAGGAATGGAAGATGTTACACACTGCAGAAGGGCTCCAAGGGAAACGTCATTAGTTCCTTTCTCTCTGCTCACCACGTGGGTGTTAGAAACTTTTCTTCTACCCACAAAGCCTGCGCTTCCTATCAGAATCCCATCAGCAGGACCTGAAGCAGACAGGAGCTGTTTCTATTGGCTTCTGCTTCTGTCAGTCACAGCTTGTCCTCTCTCTGCTTGTGGCTTTCACACAGTTACCACTCTCATATCGCCAGCTAAAAGGAGATGGTAATTTTTCGTGTTGTTACCGCTTTTTTCTGGGTTAGACTACTGCAACACCTCCCAGGCACATGGCTGTGGGTTAGACTACTGCCACAACTCCCAGGCACGTGGCTGTGGGTTAGACTACTGCCACACTTCCCAGGCACATGGCTGGGAGTTAGTCTACTGCCACACTTCACAGGCACATGGCTTTGGGTTAGACTACTGCCACACTTCCCAGGCACGTGGCTTTGGGTTAGACTACTGCCACACTTCCCAGGCATGTGACTGTGGGTTAGACTACTGCCACACTTCCCAGGCAGGTGGCTGTGGATAAAACAACTGCCACACTTCCCAGGCACGTGGCTCTAGGTTAGACTACTGCCACACTTCCCAGGCATGTGACTGTGTGTTAGACTACTGCCACACTTCCCAGGCACGTGGCTGTGGGTGAGACTACTGCCACACTTCCCAGGCACGTGGCTGTGGGTTACACTACTGCCACACTTCCCAGGCACGTGATTGTGAGTTACACTACTGCCACACTTCCCAGGCATGTGACTGTGGGTTAGACTACTGCCACACTTCACAGGCACATGGCTGTGGGTTAGACTACTGCCACACTTCCCAGGCACATGGCTGTGGGTTAGACTACTGCCACACTTCCCAGGCACGTGGCTGTCGGTTAAACTACTGCCACACTTCCCAGGCACATGGCTGTCGGTTAAACTACTGCCACACTTCCCAGGCACATGGCTGTGGGTTAGACTACTGCCACACTTCCCAGGCACGTGGCTGTGGGTTAGACTACTACCACACTTCCCAGGCACTTGCCTGTGGGTTAGACTACTGCCACACTTCCCAGGCGCGTGGCTGTGGGTTAGACTACTGCCACACTTCCTAGGCACACAGCTGTGGGTTAGACTACTGCCACACTTCCCAGGCATGTGACTGTGGGTTAGACTACTGCCACACTTCCCAGGCACATGGCTTTGGGTTAAACTACTGCCACACTTCCCAGGCACGCGGATGTGGATTAGACTACTGCCACACTTCCCAGGCACGTGGCTCTGGGTTACACTACTGCCACACTTCCCAGGCATGTGCCTGTGAGTTAGACTACTGCCACACTTCCCAGGCACGTGGCTGTGGGTTAGACTACTGCCACACTTCCCAGGCACGTGGCTGTGGATTAGACTACGGCCACACTTCCCAGGCACGTGGCTCTGGGTTAGACTACTGCCACACTTCCCAGGCACGTGGCTGTGGGTTAGACTACTGCCACACTTCCCAGGCATGTGGCTGTGGGTTAGACTACTGCCACACTTCCCAGGCACATGGCTTTGGGTTAAACTACTGCCACACTTCCCAGGCACGCGGATGTGGATTAGACTACTGCCACACTTCCCAGGCATGTGGCTGTGGGTTAGACTACTGCCACACTTCCCAGGCACATGGCTGTGGGTTAGACTACTGCCACACTTCCCAGGAACATGACTGTGGGTTAGATTACTGCCACACTTCCCAGGCACGTGGCTGTGGGTTAGACTACTGCCACACTTCCCAGGCACATGGCTTTGGGTTAAACTACTGCCACACTTCCCAGGCACGCGGCTGTGGATTAGACTACTGCCACACTTCCCAGGCACGTGGCTCTGGGTTACACTACTGCCACACTTCCCAGGCACATGGCTGGGGGTTAGTCTACTGCCACACTTCACAGGCACATGGCTCTGGGTTAGACTACTGCAACACCTCCCAGGCACATGGCTGTGGGTTAGACTACTGCCACAACTCCCAGGCACGTGGCTGTGGGTTAGACTACTGCCACACTTCCCAGGCACATGGCTGGGGGTTAGTCTACTGCCACACTTCACAGGCACATGGCTTTGGGTTAGACTACTGCCACACTTCCCAGGCACGTGGCTTTGGGTTAGACTACTGCCACACTTCCCAGGCATGTGCCTGTGGGTTAGACTACTGCCACAACTCCCAGGCACGTGGCTGTGGGTTAGACTACTGCCACACTTCCCAGGCATGTGACTGTGGGTTAGACTACTGCCACACTTCCCAGGCAGCAGGCATGGTCGGAATAGCCCATTTCCGTTTCCGTCACAATTCCGCATTCCGTCATATAGAAATTCCGTTACCGTTCCATTCCGACGGTATACCGGGGTAATTCCGCGGAATTCCGTTTAAGTCGGAATTCCGCCGGAAAAATTTTAAAATTCTCTCCCTCCTCCTCCTCCCATCCATCCATCCATCCATCCATCCATCCCATGCAGTAGGGAATTGCAGATTTTCAAAACAGCTTATATACCATAGCTGGGATTTGAACCCAGAACCTAGTGTGTAGTAGGTATGTGTCTTAACCTCTAGACCATGACCCACACTACATGCTAAAGCTGGCGGTAGCATAAACCATACTTCCATTATGATCAATTCGATAGAAAAAGTAGCATGATTAAGGATTTGTACTTTTTGAAAAGCATGCCTATATACCATAGCTGGGATTTGAACCAAGGACCTAGTGTATAGTAGGTATCTGTCTTAACCTCTAGACCATGACCCACACTACATGCTAAAGCTGGCGGTAGCATAAACCATACTTCCATTATGATCAATTCGATAGAAAAAGTAGCATGATTAAGGATTTGTACTTTTTGAAAAGCATGCCTATATACCATAGCTGGGATTTGAACCCAGGACCTAGTGTGTAGTAGGTATCTGTCTTAACCTCTAGACCATGACCCACACTGCATAGTAGTAGGTACCTGTCTTACCCACTAGTAAGGGAGAGGCTGCAGCCTCAGGGCGCAGTGTAGGAGGGGGTGCACAATTCATTCAGCTGTCATTCCCAATTGTGTTTGAAGCAGAAAGAAATAAGAAAAGGTGATACATGGCAGCGACTGCAAGCCAGATAAGTAGAGATTAAGGTGTTGGGGGTGGGGGGGGGGGGCCCTGGGGCACCTCTTAGTGTAATAGCAATCAGTGTGTGACAGCTGGGGTGGGAGGGATGGGGGGGCGCACTTTGCTGTCTCAGCCTTGGGTGCTGAAGGACCTTGTCCCACCTCTGACCACACTACATGCTAAAGCCTGGCCCTGAGTGTGGTTGATGGTCTAGAGCAGTGGTCCTCAAACTAAGGCCCGCAGGCCGAATGTGGCCCCCTAAGGCTTTCTTACCGGCCCCCCACACAGAAAATGTATTGCTTATAAATGCAGTCAGCTACATCTTTAAATATTGGTGGTCCACATATGGAATAGCAGTGCAGCACCCCCCATCCACATGGAAGCCAGAAAGTACAAATCCTTAATCATGCTACTTTTTCTATCGAATTGATCATAATGGAAGTATGGTTTAATGGTTTATGCTACCGCCAGCTTTAGCATGTAGTGTGGGTCATGGTCTAGAGGTTAAGACAGATACCTACTATACACTAGGTCCTTGGTTCAAATCCCAGCTATGGTATATAGGCATGCTTTTCAAAAAGTACAAATCCTTAATCATGCTACTTTTTCTATCGAATTGATCATAATGGAAGTATGGTTTATGCTACCGCCAGCTTTAGCATGTAGTGTGGGTCATGGTCTAGAGGTTAAGACAGATACCTACTATACACAAGGTCCTTGGTTCAAATCCCAGCTATGGTATATAGGCATGCTTTTCAAAAAGTACAAATCCTTAATCATGCTACTTTTTCTATCGAATTGATCATAATGGAAGTATGGTTTAATGGTTTATGCTACCGCCAGCTTTAGCATGTAGTGTGGGTCATGGTCTAGAGGTTAAGACAGATACCTACTATACACTAGGTCCTTGGTTCAAATCCCAGCTATGGTATATAGGCATGCTTTTCAAAAAGTACAAATCCTTAATCATGCTACTTTTTCTATCGAATTGATCATAATGGAAGTATGGTTTATGCTACCGCCAGCTTTAACATGTAGTGTGGGTCATGGTCTAGAGGTTAAGACACATACCTACTACACACTAGGTTCTGGGTTCAAATCCCAGCTATGGTATATAAGCTGTTTTGAAAATCTGCAATTCCCTACTGGATGGATGGATGGATGGATGGATGGATGGATGGATGGATGGATGGATGGGAGGGAGGAGGAGGAGGAGGAGGAGGAGGAGGAGGAGGAGGAGGAGGAGGAGGAGGAGGAGGAGGAGAGGGAGAGAGAGATTTTTTTGTATTATTCCGGAAAATTCCGTCGGAATTATAAAATTTCCGCGGAATTCCGTTTTAGAGGTATAGGAATTCCGATTGACTACCGGAATCGGAATTAACTTAATTCCGGCCGGAATCACGGAATTTATAATTCCGCGGAATTTTCCGAGCATCCCTACCAGGCAGGTGGCTGTGGATAAAACAACTGCCACACTTCCCAGGCACGTGGCTCTAGGTTAGACTACTGCCACACTTCCCAGGCATGTGACTGTGTGTTAGACTACTGCCACACTTCCCAGGCACGTGGCTGTGGGTGAGACTACTGCCACACTTCCCAGGCACGTGGCTGTGGGTTACACTACTGCCACACTTCCCAGGCACGTGATTGTGAGTTACACTACTGCCACACTTCCCAGGCATGTGACTGTGGGTTAGACTACTGCCACACTTCACAGGCACATGGCTGTGGGTTAGACTACTGCCACACTTCCCAGGCACATGGCTGTGGGTTAGACTACTGCCACACTTCCCAGGCACGTGGCTGTCGGTTAAACTACTGCCACACTTCCCAGGCACATGGCTGTCGGTTAAACTACTGCCACACTTCCCAGGCACATGGCTGTGGGTTAGACTACTGCCACACTTCCCAGGCACGTGGCTGTGGGTTAGACTACTACCACACTTCCCAGGCACATGCCTGTGGGTTAGACTACTGCCACACTTCCCAGGCGCGTGGCTGTGGGTTAGACTACTGCCACACTTCCTAGGCACACAGCTGTGGGTTAGACTACTGCCACACTTCCCAGGCATGTGACTGTGGGTTAGACTACTGCCACACTTCCCAGGCACATGGCTTTGGGTTAAACTACTGCCACACTTCCCAGGCACGCGGCTGTGGATTAGACTACTGCCACACTTCCCAGGCACGTGGCTCTGGGTTACACTACTGCCACACTTCCCAGGCATGTGCCTGTGGGTTAGACTACTGCCACACTTCCCAGGCACGTGGCTGTGGGTTAGACTACTGCCACACTTCCCAGGCACGTGGCTGTGGGTTAGACTACTGCCACACTTCCCAGGCACGTGGCTGTGGATTAGACTACGGCCACACTTCCCAGGCACGTGGCTCTGGGTTAGACTACTGCCACACTTCCCAGGCACGTGGCTGTGGGTTAGACTACTGCCACACTTCCCAGGAACATGGCTTTGGGTTAAACTACTGCCACACTTCCCAGGCACGCGGCTGTGGATTAGACTACTGCCACACTTCCCAGGCACGTGGCTCTGGGTTACACTACTGCCACACTTCCCAGGCATGTGCCTGTGGGTTAGACTACTGCCACACTTCCCAGGCACGTGGCTGTGGGTTAGACTACTGCCACACTTCCCAGGCACGTGGCTGTGGATTAGACTACGGCCACACTTCCCAGGCACGTGGCTGTGGGTTAAACTACTGCCACACTTCCCAGGCACGTGGCTGTGGGTTAGACTACTGCCACACTTCCCAGGCACATGGCTGTGGGTTAGACTACTGCCGCACTTCCCAGGCACATGGCTGTGGGTTAGACTACTGCCACACTTCCAAGGCACATGGCTGTGGGTTAGACTACTGCCACACTTCCCAGGCACATGGCTGTGGGTTAGACTACTGCCACACTTCCCAGGCACGTGGCTGTGGGTTGGACTACTGCCACACTTCCCAGGCACATGGCTGTGGGTTAGACTACTGCCACACTTCCTAGGCACGTGGCTGTGGGTTAGACTACTGCCACACTTCCCAGGCACGTGGCTGTGGGTTAGACTACTGCCACACTTCCCAGGCATGTGACTATGGGTTAGACTATTGCCACACTTCCCAGGCACATGGCTGTGGGTTAGACTACTGCCACACTTCCCAGGCATGTGACTGTGGGTTAGACTACTGCCAGACTTCCCAAGCAGATGGCTGTGGGTTAGACTACTGCCACACTTCCCAGGCACGTGGCTCTGGGTTAGACTACTGCCACACTTCCCAGGCATGTGACTGTGGGTTAGACTACTGCCACACTTCCCAGGCATGTGACTGTGGGTTAGACAACTGCCACACTTCCCAGGCACATGGCTGTGGGTTAGACTACTGCCACAACTCCCAGGCACATGACTGTGGGTTAGACTACTGCCACACTTCCCAGGCACATGGCTGTGGGTTAGACTACTGCCACACTTCCCAGGCACATGGCTGTGGGTTAGACTACTACCACACTTCCCAGGCACATGCCTGTGGGTTAGACTACTGCCACACTTCCCAGGCACATGGCTGTGGGCTAGACTACTGCCACAACTCCCAGGCACATGGCTGTGGGTTAGACTACCGCCACACTTCCCAGGCACATGGCTGTGGGTTAGACTACTGCCACACTTCCCAGGCACGTGGCTGTGGGTTAAACTACTGCCACACTTCCCAGGCACATGGTTGTGGGTTAGACTACTGCCACACTTCCCAGGCACATGGCTGTGGGTTAGACAACTGCCACACCTCTCAGGCACGTGGCTGTGGGTTAGACTACTGCCACACTTCCCAGGCACATGGCTGTGGGTTAGACTACTGCCACACTTCCCAGGCACATGGCTGTGGGTTAGACTACTGCCACACTTCCAAGGCACATGGCTGTGGATTAGACTACTGCCACACTTCCCAGGCACGTGGCTGTGGGTTAAACTACTGCCACACTTCCCAGGCACGTGGCTGTGGGTTAAACTACTGCCACACGTCCCAGGCACATGGCTGTGGGTTAGACTACAGCCACACTTCCCAGGCACATGGCTGTGGGTTAGGCTACTGCCACACTTCCCAGGCACGTGGCTGTGGGTTAAACTACTGCCACACTTCCCAGGCACGTGGCTGTGGGTTAGACTACTGCCGCACTTCCCAGGCACATGGCTGTGGGTTAGACTACTGCCACACTTCCCAGGCACATGGCTGTGGGTTAGACTACTGCCACACTTCCAAGGCACATGGCTGTGGGTTAGACTACTGCCACACTTCCCAGGAACGTGGCTGTGGGTTAGACTACTGCCACACTTCCCAGGCACGTGGCTGTGGGTTGGACTACTGCCACACTTCCCAGGCACATGGCTGTGGGTTAGACTACTGCCACACTTCCTAGGCACGTGGCTGTGGGTTAGACTACTGCCACACTTCCCAGGCAAGTGGCTGTGGGTTAAACTACTGCCACACTTCCCAGGCATGTGACTGTGGGTTAGACTATTGCCACACTTCCCAGGCACATGGCTGTGGGTTAGACTACTGCCACACTTCCCAGGCATGTGACTGTGGGTTAGACTACTGCCACACTTCCCAGGCATGTGACTGTGGGTTAGACTACTGCCACACTTCCCAAGCAGATGGCTGTGGGTTAGACTACTGCCACACTTCCCAGGCATGTGGCTGTGGGTTAGACTACTGCCACACTTCCCAGGCGCGTGGCTGTGGGTTAGACTACTGCCACACTTTCCAGGCACATGGCTGTGGGTTAGACTACTGCCACACTTCCCAGGCACATGGCTGTGGGTTAGACTACTGCCACACTTCCCAGGCACATGGCTGTGGATTAGACTACTGCCACACTTCCCAGGCATGTGACTGTGGGTTAGACTGCTGCCACACTTCCCAGGCATGTGACTGTGGGTTAGACTACTGCCACACTTCCCAGGCATGTGACTGTGGGTTAGACTACTGCCACACTTCCCAGGCACGTGGCTTTGGGTTAGACTGCTGCCACACTTCCCAGGCACATGGCTGTGGGTTAGACTGCTGCCACACTTCCCAGGCACATGGCTGTGGGTTAGACTACTGCCACACTTCCCAGGCACATGGCTGTGGGTTAGACTACTGCCACACTTCCCAGGCACATGGCTGTGGGTTAGACTACTGCCACACTTCCCAGGCACGTGGCTGTGGGTTAGACTACTGCCACACTTCCCAGGCACGTGGCTGTGGGTTAGACTACTGCCACACTTCCCAGGCACATGGCTGTGGGTTAGACTACTGCCACACTTCCCAGGCACATGGCTGTGGGTTAGACTACTGCCACACTTCCCAGGCACATGGCTGTGGGTTAGACTACTGCCACACTTCCCAGGCACGTGGCTGTGGGTTAGACTACTGCCAAACTTCCCAGGCACGTGGCTCTGGGTTAGACTACTGCCACACTTCCCAGGCACGTGGCTGTGGGTTAGACTACTGCCACACTTCCCAGGCACATGGCTGTGGGTTAGACTACTGCCACACTTCCCAGGCATGTGGCTGTGGGTTAGACTACTGCCACACTTCCCAGGCATGTGACTGTGGGTTAGACTACAGCCACACTTCCCAGGCACATGGCTGTGGGTTAGACTACTGCCACACTTCCCAGGCACATGGCTGTGGGTTAGACTACTGCCACACTTCCCAGGCACATGGCTGTGGGTTAGACTACTGCCACACTTCCCAGGCACGTGGCTGTGGGTTAGACTACTGCCACACTTCCCAGGCACGTGGCTCTGGGTTAGACTACTGCCACACTTCCCAGGCACGTGGCTGTGGGTTAGACTACTGCCACACTTCCCAGGCACGTGGCTGTGGGTTAGACTACTGCCACACTTCCCAGGCACATGGCTGTGGGTTAGACTACTGCCACACTTCCCAGGCACATGGCTGTGGATTAGACTACTGCCACACTTCCCAGGCACGTGGCTGTGGGTTAAACTACTGCCACACTTCCCAGGCACGTGGCTGTGGGTTAAACTACTGCCACACTTCCCAGGCACATGGCTGTGGGTTAGGCTACTGCCACACTTCCCAGGCACGTGGCTGTGGGTTAAACTACTGCCACACTTCCCAGGCACATGGCTGTGGGTTAGACTACTGCCGCACTTCCCAGGCACATGGCTGTGGGTTAGACTACTGCCACACTTCCCAGGCACATGGCTGTGGGTTAGACTACTGCCACACTTCCAAGGCACATGGCTGTGGGTTAGACTACTGCCACACTTCCCAGGCACATGGCTGTGGGTTAGACTACTGCCACACTTCCCAGGCACGTGGCTGTGGGTTGGACTACTGCCACACTTCCCAGGCACGTGGCTGTGGGTTAGACTACTGCCACACTTCCTAGGCACGTGGCTGTGGGTTAGACTACTGCCACACTTCCCAGGCAAGTGGCTGTGGGTTAAACTACTGCCACACTTCCCAGGCATGTGACTGTGGGTTAGACTATTGCCACACTTCCCAGGCACATGGCTGTGGGTTAGACTACTGCCACACTTCCCAGGCATGTGACTGTGGGTTAGACTACTGCCACACTTCCCAGGCATGTGACTGTGGGTTAGACTACTGCCACACTTCCCAGGCACATGGCTGTGGGTTAGGCTACTGCCACACTTCCCAGGCACGTGGCTGTGGGTTAAACTACTGCCACACTTCCCAGGCACATGGCTGTGAGTTAGACTACTGCCACACTTTCCAGGCACATGGCTGTGGGTTAGACTACTGCCACACTTCCCAGGCACATGGCTGTGGGTTAGACTACTGCCACACTTCCCAGGCACATGGCTGTGGATTAGACTACTGCCACACTTCCCAGGCATGTGACTGTGGGTTAGACTGCTGCCACACTTCCCAGGCATGTGACTGTGGGTTAGACTACTGCCACACTTCCCAGGCACATGGCTGTGGGTTAGACTACTGCCACACTTCCCAGGCACATGGCTGTGGGTTAGACTACAGCCACACTTCCCAAGCAGATGGCTGTGGGTTAGACTACTGCCACACTTCCCAGGCAGGTGACTGTGGGTTAGACTACTGCCACACTTCCCAGGCACGTGGCTGTGGGTTAGACTGCTGCCACACTTCCCAGGCACATGGCTGTGGGTTAGACTGCTGCCACACTTCCCAGGCACATGGCTGTGGGTTAGACTACTGCCACACTTCCCAGGCGCATGGCTGTGGGTTAGACTACTGCCGCACTTCCCAGGCACATGGCTGTGGATTAGATTACTGCCACACTTTCCAGGCATGTGGCTGTGGGTTAGACTACTGCCACACTTCCCAGGCATGTGGCTGTGGGTTAGACTACTGCCACACTTCCCAGGCACATGGCTGTGGGTTAGACTACAGCTACACTTCCCAGGCACATGGCTGTGGGTTAGACTACTGCCACACTTCCCAGGCACATGGCTGTGGGTTAGACTACTGCCACACTTCCCAGGCACGTGGCTGTGGGTTAGACTGCTGCCACACTTCCCAGGCACATGGCTGTGGGTTAGACTACTGCCACACTTCCCAGGCACATGGCTGTGGGTTAGATTACTGCCACACTTCCCAGGCACATGGCTGTGGGTTAGACTACTGCCACACTTCCCAGGCACATGGCTGTGGGTTAGACTACTGCCACACTTCCCAGGCACGTGGCTCTGGGTTAGACTACTGCCACACTTCCCAGGCACGTGGCTGTGGGTTAGACTACTGCCACACTTCCCAGGCACATGGCTGTGGGTTAGACTACTGCCACACTTCCCAGGCACATGGCTGTGGGTTAGACTACAGCCACACTTCCCAGGCACATGGCTGTGGGTTAGACTACTGCCACACTTCCCAGGCACATGGCTGTGGGTTAGACTACTGCCACACTTCCCAGGCACGTGGCTGTGGGTTAGACTACTGCCACACTTCCCAGGCACGTGGCTGTGGGTTAGACTACTGCCACACTTCCCAGGCACGTGGCTGTGGGTTAGACTACTGCCACACTTCCCAGGCACGTGGCTGTGGGTTAGACTACTGCCACACTTCCCAGGCACGTGGCTGTGGGTTAGACTACTGCCAGACTTCCCAGGCACGTGGCTGTGGGTTAGACTACTGCCACACTTCCCAGGCACATGGCTGTGGGTTAGACTACTGCCACACTTCCCAGGCACGTGGCTGTGGGTTAGACTACTGCCACACTTCCCAGGCACGTGGCTGTGGGTTAGACTACTGCCACACTTCCCAGGCACGTGGCTGTGGGTTAGACTACTGCCACACTTCCCAGGCACGTGGCTGTGGGTTAGACTACTGCCACACTTCCTAGGCACATGGCTGTGGGTTAGACTACTGCCACACTTCCCAGGCACATGGCTGTGGGTTAGACTACTGCCACACTGCCCAGGCACATGGCTGTGGTGAGTTGCTGGCTGCTGCCTTTCTCCTGATATCTGTACACTGCAGACGGATGGATTCACCACAGAGAAGACCTGGAAAGTAGAAAGCTGACAGATATTACAGACTTGCTGTGGAAGTAAATTTCATGCTATAAATCCTCATTCACATCTACAGGGCCTGACTTCCCCCCATCGCTGCGTCTCTTCAGATAGAACAGAAGTCTTACTGACCTGCTGAACTGGCATGGAGGTGACTGTCTCCTGACGTGATCACATCTTGCAGTGATGACTCCCACTGTGTCAGGAGCGAGATCTGCAACAACAACACACACTGCTGACCGTCTGAATACTAGTGTCATTCTAAAACATGCACTGTGTGATGTGCAGAGGTGAGCATAGCTTACGGGCGTATAATGTACGGGGGTATAACGTATGGGTGTATAATGTACAGGGGTATAACGTATGGCTGTATAATGTACAGGGGTATAACGTATGGATGTATAATGTACGGGGTTTAGCGTATGGGTGTATAATGTACAGGGGTATAACGTATGGGTGTATAATGTACAGGGGTATAACGTATGGGTGTATAATGTACAGGGGTATAACATATGGGTGTATAATGTACAGGGGTATAACGTATGGCTGTATAATGTACAGGGGTATAACGTATGGCTGTATAATGTACAGGGGTATAACGTATGGCTGTATAATGTACAGGGGTATAACGTATGGCTGTATAATGTACGGGGTATAGCGTATGGGTGTATAATGTACAGGGGTATAACGTATGGGTGTATAATGTACAGGGGTATAACGTATGGCTGTATAATGTACAGGGGTATAACGTATGGGTGTATAATGTACAGGGGTATAACGTATGGGTGTATAATGTACAGGGGTATAACGTATGGGTGTATAATGTACAGGGGTATAACGTATGGGTGTATAATGTACAGGGGTATAACGTATGGCTGTATAATGTACGGGGTATAGCGTATGGGTGTATAATGTACAGGGGTATAACGTATGAGTGTATAATGTACAGGGGTATAACATATGGGTGTATAATGTACAGGGGTATAACGTATGGGTGTATAATGTACAGGGGTAGAACGTATGGCTGTATAATGTACAGGGGTATAACGTATGGGTGTATAATGTACAGGGGTATAACGTATGGGTGTATAATGTACAGGGGTATAACGTATGGGTATATAATGTACAGGGGTATAACGTATGGGTGTATAATGTACAGGGGTATAACGTATGGGTGTATAATATACAGGGGTATAACGTATGGTTGTATAATGTACAGGGGTATAACGTATGGGTGTATAATGTACAGGGGTATAACGTATGGTTGTATAATGTACAGGGGTATAACGTATGGGTGTATAATGTACAGGGGTATAACATATGGGTGTATAATGTACAGGGGTATAACGTATGGGTGTATAATGTACAGGGGTATTACCAGAGCCGGCCTTAGAGTACGCGGGGCCTAGAGCCATAAGTGAAGGCCATGTACCGTACCACCACAGTCACGGGCTTGTCCACCTCTAAAGCAATATGCCTTATTATTGTTTAAAAACTTGTTAAAGGCCCCTAAGCCAACCAATATAGGAACAATTACAATACGTAATGTAATCAAACTGTACCTATCCCTAGCTCCCCAGCCAGCCTCTACCTATCTCTAGCTCCCCAGCCAGCCTCTACCTGTCCCTAGCTCCCCAGCTAGCCTCTACCTGTCCCTAGCTCCCCAGCTAGCCTCTACCTGTCCCTAGCTCCCCAGCCAGCCTCTACCTGTCCCTAGCTCCCCAGCCAGCCTCTACCTGTCCCTAGCTCCCCAGCCAGCCTCTACCTGTCCCTAGCTCCCCAGCCAGCCTCTACCTGTCCCTAGCTCCCCAGCCAGCCTCTACCTGTCCCTAGCTCCCCAGCCAGCCTCTACCTGTCCCTAGCTCCCCAGCCAGCCTCTACCTGTCCCTAGCTCCCCAGCCAGCCTCTACCTGTCCCTAGCTCCCCAGCCAGCCTCTACCTGTCCCTAGCTCCCCAGCCAGCCTCTACCTGTCCCTAGCTCCCCAGCCAGCCTCTACCTGTCCCTAGCTCCCCAGCCAGCCTCTACCTGTCCCTAGCTCCCCAGCCAGCCTCTACCTGTCCCTAGCTCCCCAGCCAGCCTCTACCTGTCCCTAGCTCCCCAGCCAGCCTCTACCTGTCCCTAGCTCCCCAGCCAGCCTCTACCTGTCCCTAGCTCCCCAGCCAGCCTCTACCTGTCCCTAGCTCCCCAGCCAGCCTCTACCTGTCCCTAGCTCCCCCCAGCCAGCCTCTACCTGTCCCTAGCTCCCCAGCCAGCCTCTACCTATCCCTAGCTCCCCAGCCAGCCTCTACCTATCCCTAGCTCCCCAGCCAGCCTCTACCTGTCCCTAGCTCCCCAGCCAGCCTCTACCTGTCCCTAGCTCCCCAGCCAGCCTCTACCTGTCCCTAGCTCCCCAGCCAGCCTCTGCCTGCCCCTAGCTCCCCAGCCAGCCTCTACCTGTCCCTAGCTCCCCAGCCAGCCTCTACCTGTCCCTAGCTCCCCAGCCAGCCTCTACCTGTCCCTAGCTCCCCAGCCAGCCTCTACCTGTCCCTAGCTCCCCAGCCAGCCTCTACCTGTCCCTAGCTCCCCAGCCAGCCTCTACCTGTCCCTAGCTCCCCAGCCAGCCTCTACCTGTCCCTAGCTCCCCAGCCAGCCTCTACCTATCCCTAGCTCCCCCCAGCCAGCCTCTACCTATCCCTAGCTCCCCAGCCAGCCTCTACCTATCCCTAGCTCCCCAGCCAGCCTCTACCTATCCCTAGCTCCCCAGCCAGCCTCTACCTATCCCTAGCTCCCCAGCCAGCCTCTACCTATCCCTAGCTCCCCAGCCATAAGTGTATAATGTACAGGGGTATAACGTATGGTTGTATAATGCACGGGGTATAACGTATGGCTTTATAATGTCCCCCCTGGACATTATAAAGCCATACGTTATACCCCGTGCATTATAATGTTCGGGGTATAACGTACGGGTGTGTAATGTACGGGGTATAACGTATGGCTGTGTAATGTACGGAGGTATAACGTATGGGCATATAACGTATGGGTGTATAATGTCCGAGGAGTATAACGCATGGGTGTAGAATGTACAGGGGTATAACATATGGGTGTAGAATGTACGGGGGTATGAGGTATGGCTGGATAATATATGGGGGTACACCATATGGCTGTATATGGGGTATATCGTATGGCTGTACAGGGGTATAACGTATGGCTGTATAATGTACGGGGATATAACGTATGGGTGTATAATGTACAGGGGTATAACGTATGGTTGTATAATGTACTGGGTATTATGTATGGCTGTATAACGTACGGGTGTGTAATGTACGGGGTATAACGTACCGGGTGTGTAATGTACGGGGTATAACGTATGGCTGTATAATGTATGGAGGTATAACGTATGGGTGTATAATGTCCGGGGGTAGACCGTATGGGTGTATAATGTATGGGGTATAACGTACGGGTGTGTAATGTACGGGGTATTATGTATGGCTGTATAATGTATGGAGGTATAACGTATGGGTGTATAATGTCCGGGGGGTATAACGTATGGGTGTATAATGTACAGGGGTATAACGTATGGGTGTATATTGTACAGGGGTATAACGTATGGCTGTATAATGTACGGAGGTATAACGTATGGGTGTATAATGTCCGGGGGGTATAACGTATGGGTGTATAATGTACGGAGGTATAACGTATGGGTGTATAATGTACGGGGATATAACGTATGGGTGTATAATGTCCGGGGGGTATAATGTATGGAGGTATAACGTATGGGTGTATAATGTCCGGGGGGTAGAACGTATGGGGGTAGAACGTATGGGTGTATAATGTACAGGGGTATAAGGGCCTGTACACACTGCTGCGCTTGCGCTGCGTTTTTAAAAACGCATGCGTTTGCGATTTTGCTTGCGTTTTTCAGTGTGTACAGGCCCTAAGGTACGGAGTATAAGGCACCTGGGTTTAGAGGGCAAAACCGGGAGGGGGGGGGGGGGAGGGAATATACTAAACCTGGTGCATCCATGTTCCAGGAGCATCTTGTAGATGTTGTACCCCCACAATTATTGTGTCCTCCTGTGTCCCCAAGTGTGTCCTCCTGTGTCCCCAGTGTGTCCTCCTGTGTACCTCAGGTGTCCTCCTGTGCCCCCTGTGTATCCTCCTGTGTACTCCGTGTATCCTCCTGTGTACTCCGTGTGTCCTCCTGTGTCCCCCATCCGTCCGGTGTCCCCCGTGTGTCCTCCTGTGTCCCCCGTGTGTACTCCTGTGTCCCGTGTGTCCTCCTGTGTCCCCAGTGTGTCCTCCTGTGCCCACTGTGTGCCCTCCTGTGTCCCCAGTGTGTCCTCCTGTGTCCCCCGTGTGTCCTGTGTCCCCCGTGTATCCTCTTGTGTACCCCGTGTGTCATCCTGTGTCCCCATTGTGTCGTCCTGTGTCCCCCGTGTGTCCTCCTGTGTCCCCCCCGTGTGTGCTCCTGTGTCCCCGATGTGTCCTCCGGTGTCCCCATGTGTCTCCGTGTGTCCTCCTGTGCCCCCCATGTGTGTCCTCCTGTGTACCCCGTGTGTCCTCCTGTGTACCCCGTGTGTCCTCCTGTGTACCCCATGTGTGCTCCTGTGTACCCAGTGTGTGCTCCTGTTTACCCCATGTGTGCTCCTGTGTACCCCATGTGTGGTTCTCCGCTCCTCCTGAATGATGTAAAGCAGCAGCACGGCTCGGTGGGCTCACTGAATCCATTGATGATCAGAGGCCTCTTTTCTCCCTCACGGCTCCCCTAGTGCCGGCTTCTGCTGATGATGCAATCACTAGGGGAGCCGTGAAGGAGAGGAGAGGTCTCTGATTGTCCATGGATTAGGTGAGCCCACTGAGCCATGGAGCTGAGGACGACACAAAGGGGGAGTGGTCCCCGACATCACGGCAGGTCGGCAGTCGGGGACTCCTTATATGAGATGCAGGGACTTTTTCTGCCAATTTTGGGGGGAGAAAGACAGTGTTTTATATGCCAAAAAATATGGTATATGATAATGTATGAGCAGGGCAGCACGGTGGCGTAGTGATTAGCACTCTAGCCTTGTTGTGCTGAGTCCATGGATCAATCCTAGCCCGGGCACTATCTGCAAGGAGTTTGTATGTTCCCCCCAAGTCTGCCTGGGTTTCCTCCCTAAATTGGCCCTAGATTACAATACATACATAGACATATGACTATGGCAGGGATTAGATTGTGAGCTCCTCTAACCACAGTCAGTGACATGAATATGCACTCTAACGCGCTACAGAAGATGTCAGTGCTATATAAATACATAATAATAATATGGGAGGACATTAGACTATGACTATGACAGGATTAGATTGTGAGCTCCTCTGAGGACAGTCAGTGACATGACTATGTACTCTGTAATGTGCTGCAGAAGATGTCAGTGCTATATAAATACCTAATAATAATATGGTAGGACATTACACTATGACAATGGTAGGATTAGATTGTGAGCTCCTCTGAGGACAGTCAGTGACATGACTATGTACTCTGTAATGTGCTGCAGGAGATGTCAATGCTATATAAATACATAATAATATGGTAGGACATTAGACTATGACTATGGTAGGATTAGATTGTGAGCTCCTCTTAGGACAATCAGTGACATGACTATGTACTCTGTAAAGTGCTGCAGGAGATGTCAGTGCTATATAAATACATAATAATAATACGGTAGGGCATTAGACTATGACAATGGTAGGACTAGATTGTGAGCTCCTCTGAGGACAGTCAGTGACATGACTATGTACTCTGTAATGTGCTGCAGAAGATGTCACTGCTATATAAATACATAATAATAATAATATGGTAGGACATTAGACTATGACTATGGCAGGATTAGATTGTGAGCTCCTCTGAGGACAGTCAGTGACATGACTATGTACTCTGTACAGTGCTGCAGAAGATGTCAGTGCTATATAAATACATAATAATAATATGGAGCATGTACAGCAGGACATGAAGTCAGAGCTCCCAGGCAGGTGTATAATATGTGTATAGAATGGATATAGGTGTGTGAGGGTATATAATGTATAGGGTGTGTATATAGAAGGTATATAATGTATAGATAAGGCATGTACAGCAGGACACAGTGTCGGAGCTCACAGGCATGTGTATGTTATGTATATATATTTATACATTGCTGCCCATTATACTCATACCCCTGGTAAATTTCAACCAGCAAGTCATTTTTTGACAGGAAATGACATAGGTGTCTCCTCGAAGATAATAAGACGATTTACAAGAGGCATTATTGTGGGAAAAAAACATTTCTCTGCTTTTATTTACATTTGAGCAAAAAGTGTCCAGTCCAAAATTATTCACACCCTTCTCAATAATCAATAGAAAGCCTTTATAGGCTATTACAGCAAATGCTTCCTATAATTGCAGACCAGCTTTTTGCAGGTCTCCACAGGTATCTTTGCCCATTCATCTTCAGCAATGAGCTCCAAATCTTTCAGGTTGGAGTGTCTTCTTGCCATCACCCTGATCTTTAGCTCCCTATACAGATTCTCAATTGGATTCAAGTCAGGACTCTGGCTGGGCCACTACAAAATGTTAAAGCGGGATTGTCACTATAAAAATCTAATTTCTGATCTGAGTGTATTACGTGATAAAGATGCTAATCCTACAGTCAAAACTTTTTCTGCTGCTATGGTTTGGAGTTATCACATACTTAAAGGGAACCAGAGACGAAGCACCCTTGTGTATTTTACCATATATATCAGTAAGAAGATTAGAGAAAACACTTAAGGTGGCCATACACTGGTCGATTTGCCATCAGATTCGACCAACAGATAGATCCCTCTCTGATCGAATCTGATCACAGAGGGATCGTATGGCCGCCTTTATTGCAAACAGATTGTGAATCAATTTCAGCCTGAAACCGCTGCTGCCGCGGCGCGAGTCCCCTGGTCCCCGCTGTCTTCTTCTCCGCTCCGGGCTCCAGACCGTTCCTGCAGCTACTGAACTTCCTGTCCAGGGGACATTTAAACAGTAGAGGGCGCTCTACTGTTTAAACTTCGTGCCGGGACAGGAAGTTCTGTGCAGCTGCAGCCGGTTTGGAACCCAGCGCGGAAAGAAGACAGCGGGGACCAGGGGACTCGCGCCGGCCGGAACAGGTAATGTATACCCGCTGTATTGCGTCGGTCGTCGGGCATTCGAACGCCGCTATCGACGCACTCCCAACCCGCCGGCGATCGAGAAAAATCTTCCGCATGGACGGATCGACGGGAACGATCGATTTCGGACGGAAATTGATCGTTCTGTCAGCGGTGTGCGCGGCGATTTCACAGACGATTCGATCAGAGTGATCGAATCGCCCGTATATCGGCGGGAAAATCGTTAGGTGTATGGGCCCCTTAACCCTGCTCTTTGCTTCATCCTCACTGCTAAAAGTGTCTTATCAGCTGTGATAAGAATCCCAGACTGAGCATTCAGTCTGGCTTTGCAGGGAAAAATTATAGCTGAGTCATTATAGCAGAGCCACAAGGGGGCAGGCTTTGGCTTGAAAAGACACCAGAGAAGATAGACTCAGCTATAATCTTTCCGTAGCAAAGCTAGACTGAGTCCTCAGTCGGGGATTCTTATCAGAGGTGATAGCAGTCAGATTAAACAGAGAACAATGAAACAAAGAGCAGATTAGGTGTTTACTGTCATGTTCCCACTGATTTATAAGGTAAAATACAAGAGGGTACTTCATCTCTGGTTCTCTTTAAGAACCACTGGCCCTTTAGTAGTCAGAGCCAAACAGTTGCATGCTGGGGGCTCTTTTTATCTATAATATATTCCTCCTCTTCCATTTACTTCCCTGCCTGGCTGCTTATCTGAAACACGATCCCCTGTTCACTTGTGTTTACAAGCAAGGCTGAGGTGACTCAGCAATTGGAGAAAAGAAAAAAAGTAAAGGGCAAAAATGACATCAGGATTTAGCCTTAACTGTGGGGAAAAGACATGGTTCCCACCAGGAACAGAATTCTCGTCATTTACTATCTAACATTCACTGAAATCAAAACGTGGACAGTACAATACATGTGTTATGTAAGTAGATCAAGTATTTTATTTATCTACTTATATATGTTTTTTCCCTGGCATTGTATGGCTGATCCTACTGCTTTAATGTTGTCTGCTGACCATTTCTTCACCACTTTTGCTGTGTTTTGGGTCATTGTCATGATAAAATGTTCACTGGTGCCCAAGGCCAAGTTTCTCTGCAGACTGCCTGATGTTGTCGTTGAGAATCCTCACGTATTGCTTTTTCATGGCGTCGATTACTGTGATTAGGTTCCCTGGTCCATTGGCTGAAAAACACCCCAAAGCATTAGGTTCCCACCATGTTTGACAGTGAAGATGGTGTTCTTTGGGTTGAAGGCTTCTCCTTTTTACCCCAAATGAAAGAAACATCATTGTGACCAAACAATTCCATTTTTGTTTCATCTGACCATAACACAGAATACCAGAAGTCGTCTTCTTTGTCCAGATGAGCATTTGCACAGGCCAAGCAAGCTTTTGTGTGCCTTATCTGGAGAAGTGGCGTCCTCCTAGGTCTGCATCCGTGGAACCAAGCAGTGTGTAGTGTCCGTTGGATTGTCTGCCTTGAGACATTGCTACCAGCATGGCCCAGATTCACCAGGCTGGACTTAGTGGTGATCCTTGGATTATTTTTCACCTCTCTCACTATCCTCCTGGCCAGCACAGGTGTCACTTTTGGCTTCCGACCACGTCCTCTGAGATTTCCCATAGTACGGAACATCTTGTATTTTTTAATAATACTTTGCACTGTAGCCAGTGGAACTTGAAACCATTTAGAAATGGCCCTTTCCTGACTTGTGAGCAGCCACAATACACAGCCGCAGGTCCTCACTGAGCTCCTTTGTCTTAGCCGTGACTGTCCACAAACCAACTGCAAAGAGCTGCTGTTTTTCACCTGTTGAGTTGATTAAAACAGCTGTTCCCAATTAATCAGGGTAATTAGGATGCTTTAGAACAGCTTGGACTATTTGCAATGGTATAGAACTTTGGATTTTTCCACAGACAGTGACAGATTGTAAAGAGTATGAATAATTTTAGACTGGACACTTATTGCTTAAAGGTAAATAAAAGCTGAGAAATGTTTTTTTCCCTCAATAATACCGCTTGTGAGGTGTGTATATACACTGCAATGAGATGTATAGGGTATATAGGGTTTATATACTGTATATGAGGTGTATAGGATATGTAAGATGTGTATAGACCGTATATGAGGTGTACAGAGTATACAGGTGTATAGAAGGTGTATAGGGTATATAGGGTGTGTATATACACTGCAATGAGGTGTATAGGGTATAGAGGGTTTATATAAACTGTATATGAGGTGTATAGGGTATATAGACTGTATAAGAGGTGTATAGGGTATATAAGGTGTGTATAGACTGTATATAAGGTGTATAGGGTATATAGGGTGTGTATATACACTGCAATGAGATGTATAGGGTATATAGGGTTTATATAGACTGTATATGAGGTGTATAGGGTATGTAAGGTGTGTATAGACTGTATATGAGGTGTATAGAGTATACAGGTGTATAGGGTATATAGGGTGTGTATATACACTGCAATGAGGTGTATAGGGTATAGAGGGTTTATATAGACTGTATACGAGGTGTATAGGGTATATAGGGTGTGTATATATACACTGCAATGAGATGTATAGGGTATATAGGGTGTATATAGACTGTATATGAGGTGTATAGGGTATATAGGGTTTATATAAGGTGTATAGGGTATATAGAGTGTGTACAGAATGTATAGTGTATATAATGTATGAGGCATGGATGGGGACAGGACAGTGGAGCTCACAGGCAGGTGTATGATATATATGTGTATAATGTATTTGAGGTGTATATAGACTGTATATTAGGTGTATAGGATTTAAAGGTGTATATAGACTGTATATGATGTGTGTAGGGTATATAGGGTGTACAGGATCTTCTCAAAAAATTAGCCTTTTATTGTTTTAATATTGATGATTTTGGCATACAGCTCATGAAAACACAAATTTCCTATCTCAAAAAATTAGCATATTTTATCCGACCAATAAAAGAAAAGTGTTTTTAAAACAAAAAAAAGTCAACCTTCAAATAATGATGTTCAGTTATGCACTCAATACTTGGTCGGGAATCCTTTTGCAGAAATGACTGCTTCAATGCGGCGTGGCATGGAGGCAATCAGCCTGTGGCACTGCTCAGGTGTTATGGAGGCCCAGGATGCTTCCATAGCGGCCTTAAGCTCATCCAGAGTGTTGGGTCTTGCGTCTCTCAACTTTCTCACAATATGCTAATTTTTTGAGATCCTGTATATAACAGTTCAAAAAAGGATCGGCACCACACTGTATATGTATTAATTAGCTCTTAAACATTTATTGCATATTAGAAAAAAAAGAGATGACAGGCAGCTGCCAGCTAATTAATACATATACAGTGTGGTGCCGATCGGTTTTTGGACTGTTGTGTTTTGACTCTATGGTACAAAGGCACACACATCAAACTTCTGAGCGTTAAGTGGGTGCTCCTGGATACAGGTTTCTACTATAGACTGCATATGAGGTGTATAAAATATATAGGGTGTATATAAAATATACAGTGTATATAATGTATGAGGTATGGATGGAGGACACGATTGCACAATATGTACAGTGTGTATATAGACTGTATATGAGATGTATAGGGTGTGTATATATACTGTATGAGGTGTATAGGATATATAGGGTGTGTATATATTCTGTATATGAGGTGTATAGGATCTATAGGTGTATATAGACTGTATATGAGGTGTATAGGGTATATAGGGCATGTATATATTCTGTATATGAGATGTATAGGGTATATAGGTGTATATATTCTGTATATGAGGTGTATAGGGTATATAGGGTGCGTATAGAGACTGTTTATGAGGTGTATAGGGTATATAGGGTGCGTATAGAGACTGTATATGAGGTGTATAGGGTAAATAGGGTGTATATATACTGTGTATGAGGTGTATAGGGTATATAGACTGTATATGAGGTATATAGGGTGTGTATAGAATGTATGGTGTATATAATGTATGAGGTATGGATGGAGTACAGGATTGTGGAGCTCACAGGTGGGAGTATAATATGTACAGTATGTATTTAGACTGTATATGAGGTGTAAAGGGTATATAGACTACATATGAGGTGTATAAAATATATAGGGCGTATATAAAATGTACAGTGTATATAATGTATGAGGTATGGATGGAGGACAGGATTGCAGAGCTCACAGGTGGGTGTATAATATGTACAGTATGTATATAGACTGTATATGAGGTGTATAGGGTATATAGACTGTATATGAGGTGTATAGGGTATATAGGTGTATATAGACTGTATATGAGGTGTATAGGGTATATAGGGTGTGTGTATAGACTGTATATGAGGTATATAGGGTGTGTATAGAATGTTTGGTGTATATAATGCATGAGGCATGGATGGGGATTGTGGAGGTCACAGGCGGGTGTATAATATGTACAGTATGTTTATTCACTGCAATGAGATGTATAGGGTATATAGGTGTATATAGACTGTATATGAGGTGTATAGGATATATAGGGTGTGTATATAGACTGTATATGAGGTGTAAAGGGTATATAGACTACATATGAGGTGTATAAAATATATAGGGCGTATATAAAATGTACAGTGTATATAATGTATGAGGTATGGATGGAGGACAGGATTGCAGAGCTCACAGGTGGGTGTATAATATGTACAGTATGTATATAGACTGTATATGAGGTGTATAGGGTATATAGACTGTATATGAGGTGTATAGGGTATATAGGTGTATATAGACTGTATATGAGGTGTATAGGGAATATAGGGTGTGTATATAGACTGTATAGCAGTTGGCTGATGGTGTAATGGTTAAGGGCTCTGCCTCTGACACGGGAGACCAGGGTTCGAATCTCGGCTCTGCCTGTTCAGTAAGCCAGCACTAATTCAGTAGGAGACCTTTGGCAAGTCTCCCTTACACTGCTACTGCCAATAGAGCGCGCCCTAGTGGCTGCTGCTCTGCTCTGGCGCTTTGAGTCCGCAAGGAGAAAAGCGCAATATAAATGTTATTTGTCTTGTTTGTCTTATATGAGGTGTATAGGGTATATAGGGTGTGTGTGTATATAGACTGTATATGAGGTGTATAGGGTATATAGGTGTATATAGACTGTATATGAGGTGTATAGGGTATATAGGGTGTGTATATAGACTGTATATAAGATGTATAGGGTATATAGGGTGTGTATATAGACTGTATATAAGATGTATAGGGTATATAGGGTGTGTATATAGACTGTATATGAGATGTATAGGGTATATAGGTGTATATAGACTGTATATGAGGTGTATAGGGTATATAGGGTGTGTATATAGACTGTATATAAGATGTATAGGGTATACAGGTGTATATAGACTGTATATGAGGTGTATAGGGTATATAGGATGTGTGTATAGACTGTATATGAGGTGTATAGGGTATACAGGTGTATATAGACTGTATATGAGGTGTATAGGGTATATAGGGTGTGTATATAGACTGTATATGAGGTGTATAGGGTATATAGGGTGTGTATATATAGACTGTATATGAGGTGTATAGGGTGTGTATAGAATGTATGGTGTATATAATGTATGAGGCATGGATGGGGATTGTGGAGCTCACAGGCGAGTGTATAATATGTACAGTATGTATATACACTGCAATGAGATGTATAGGGTATATAGGGTGTGTATATAGACTATATATGAGGTGTATAGGGTATATAGGGTGTGTATATAGACTGTATATGAGGTGTTTAGGGTATATAGGGTGTGTATATATAGACTGTATATGAGGTGTATAGGGTATATAGGGTGTGTATATATAGACTGTATATGAGGTGTATAGGGTATATAGGGTGTGTATATAGACTGTATATGAGGTGTATAGGGTATATAGGGTGTGTGTATATATAGACTGTATATGAGGTGTATAGGGTATATAGGGTGTGTATATATAGACTGTATATGAGGTGTATAGGGTATATAGGGTGTGTGTGTATATATATATATATATATATATATATATATATATATATATATATATATATATATATATATATATATATATATATATATATATATATATATATATACTGTATATGAGGTGTATAGGGTATATAGGGTGTGTATATAGACTGTATATGAGGTGTATAGGGTATATAGGGTGTGTGTGTATATAGACTGTATATGAGGTGTATAGGGTATATAGGGTGTGTATATAGACTGTATATGAGGTGTATAGGGTATATAGGGTGTGTATATATAGACTGTATATGAGGTGTATAGGGTATATAGGGTGTGTATATATAGACTGTATATGAGGTGTATAGGGTATATAGGGTGTGTATATATATATATATATATATATATATATATATATATATATATATATATATATATATATATATATATATATATATATATATATAGACTGTATATGAGGTGTATAGGGTATATAGGGTGTGTATATAGACTGTATATGAGGTGTATAGGGTATATAGGGTGTGTGTGTATATAGACTGTATATGAGGTGTATAGGGTATATAGGGTGTGTATATAGACTGTATATGAGGTGTATAGGGTATATAGGGTGTGTATATAGACTGTATATGAGGTGTATAGGGTATATAGGGTGTGTATATATAGACTGTATATGAGGTGTATAGGGTATATAGGGTGTGTATATAGACTATATATGAGGTGTATAGGGTATATATATATATATAGACTGTATATGAGGTGTTTAGGGTATATAGGGTATGTATATAGACTGTATATGAGGTGTATAGGGTATATAGGGTGTGTATATATATATATATATATAGACTGTATATGAGGTGTATAGGGTATATAGGGTGTGTATATAGACTGTATATGAGGTGTATAGGGTATATAGGGTGTGTGTGTATATAGACTGTATATGAGGTGTATAGGGTATATATATAGACTGTATATGAGGTGTATAGGGTATATAGGGTGTGTATATAGACTGTATATGAGGTGTATAGGGTATATAGGGTGTGTGTGTATATAGACTGTATATGAGGTGTATAGGGTATATAGGGTGTGTATATAGACTGTATATGAGATGTATAGGGTATATAGGTGTATATAGACTGTATATGAGGTGTATAGGGTATATAGGGTGTGTATATAGACTGTATATAAGATGTATAGGGTATACAGGTGTATATAGACTGTATATGAGGTGTATAGGGTATATAGGATGTGTGTATAGACTGTATATGAGGTGTATAGGGTGTGTATAGAATGTATGGTGTATATAATGTATGAGGCGTGGATGGGGATTGCGGAGCTCACAGGTGGGTGTATAATATGTACAGTATGTATATAGACTGTATATAGGTGTATAGGGTATACAGGGTGTGTGTGTATATATAGACTGTATATGAGGTGTATAGGGTATATAGGGTGTGTATATAGACTGTATATGAGGTGTATAGGGTATATACAGTCCTGCCATATAATTATTCATGCCCCTGGCACATTTTGACTTAAAGCTACTTTTACTCATCCAGCAAGTAATATTTTTTGACAGGAAATGACATCGGTGTTTCCCAAAAGATAATAAGATGATGTACAAGAGGCATTGTGCTTTATCCCTTATGCTGTATCTTAGATTGTGCACCCTTCAACCTCATGTCTATAGATTTACTTCTTACTAAATAGCCTAACCTCGCACTGCCTGTATATATACTGTATACTTCCCCACCTCTTGTTTCCACCCCATTCCTTTAGATTGTAAGCTCACAAGGGCGGGGCTCTCACCCTTTTGTGTCATGGAATGTTATTAATGTAATTGCTTGCACACTGTTAGACATTTATACATTTTAGTCATCATGTTAAATCAAATTGTAATCAGCAGTGCTGTATCTTGTATCAGTATTCATATCTGATGTATATCATTGTCTGTATCATTATGTATCCCTTGTTTGTTTTCTTACATGGTACAGCGCCAAGGAATATGTTGGCGCTTTATAAATAAATAAATAATAATTGTGAGGGGGAAAAAAAATCTCATCTTTTACTTACATTTGAGCAAAAAGTGTCCAGTCCAAAATTATTCATTCCCTTCACAAACTGTCACAGTCTGTGGGGAAATCCAAAGTTCTTTACTATTCCAAATAGTCCAAGCTGTTCTAAGCATCCTAATTACCCTGATTCATTGGGAACAGCTGTCCTAATCAACTCAACAGGTGAAAAGCAGCAGCTCTGTGCAGTTGGTTTGTAGACAGTCACGGTGAAGGGCCTGTTTCCATTAATAATAATATTAATTGCAGTATTTGTATAGCGCCTTTCTCCTGTCGGACTCAGAGTGCTTGCGAGGCAGCCACTAGAGCGCACTCAGTAGGCAGTAGCAGTGTTAAGGAGACTTGCCCAAGAAGCTCCTTACTGAAATAGGTGCTGGCTTACTGAACAGGCAGAGCCGAGATTTGAACCCAGGTCTCCTGTGTCAGAGGCCAAGCCCATTAGCTGCGGTGCATAGCCGCATCGCACCGCGGGTGTCCTGAGCTCAATGCACGGCAATGGAACAGTTTCCACTGCGTGCGTAGAGTGCGGAGCGATCCGAGAATGTGCAGCGTGCAGCATGCAGCAGACTCTCGCACGGCCGCATCCGCCCGCTGTCCCCTCCGTACACACTGCAGCGGGAGATGCGGAAGTGACGCGGACGCCAGCGGAAGTGATATTATGCTGCATGGCATCACTTTCGCTCATGGAAAAGAGCCCCTCTGGACAAATGAGCTCAGTGAGGACCTGCAGCTGTGCACTGTGGCTGCTCACAAGCAGTGATGGGCTCACGGGTAGAAAAGTATCCAAAGCCGTGATTCTAATGAGGCTTAATTGCCTCGGGTGTGTGCATGGGGGACAGGGGAATAATTACCCACAAGTCCGGGGCGCTTGTATGAGTATCAAGCGCTCGCACGTGTCCAATGGGACGCATTCCACCGCTCAATAATGCGCACTTCCTCCTTCCGGCTGAAGTGCGCAGTATTGAGTGTATAGGGTATATAGGTGTATATATACTGTATATGAGGTGTATAGGGTATATAGGTGTATATAGACTGTATATGAGGTGTATAGGATATATAGGTGTATATAGACTGTATATGAGGTGTATAGGATATATAGGTGTATATAGACTGTATATGAGGTGTATAGGATATATAGGTTTATATAGACTGTATATGAGGTGTATAGGGTATATAGGTGTATATAGACTGTATATGAGGTGTATATGGTATATAGGTGTATATAGACTGTATATGAAGTGTATAGGGTATATAGGTGTATAGGGTATATATGGTGTGTGTAGAATGTATATGAGGTGTATAGAATATATAGGGTGTATATAGAATATATAATGTATGAGGCATGGATGGTGGACAGGATTTTGGCGCTCACAGGTGGATGTATAATATGTACAGTATGTATATAGACTGTATATGAGGTGTATAGGGTGTGCATAGACTGTATATGAGGTGTATAGGGTATATGGACTGTATATGGGTGTATAGGGTATATAGACTCTACAGGGAGTGCAGAATTATTAGGCAAATGAGTATTTTGACCACATCATCCTCTTTATGCATGTTGTCTTACTCCAAGCTGTATAGGCTCGAAAGCCTACTACCAATTAAGCATATTAGGTGATGTGCATCTCTGTAATGAGAAGGGGTGTGGTCTAATGACATCAACACCCTATATCAGGTGTGCATAATTATTAGGCAACTTCCTTTCCTTTGGCAAAATGGGTCAAAAGAAGGACTTGACAGGCTCAGAAAAGTCAAAAATAGTGAGATATCTTGCAGAGGGATGCAGCACTCTTAAAATTGCAAAGCTTCTGAAGCGTGATCATCGAACAATCAAGCGTTTCATTCAAAATAGTCAACAGGGTCGCAAGAAGCATGTGGAAAACCCAAGGCGCAAAATAACTGCCCATGAACTGAGAGAAGTCAAGCGTGTAGCTGCCAAGATGCCACTTGCCACAAGTTTGGCCATATTTCAGAGCTGCAACATCACTGGAGTGCCCAAAAGCACAAGGTGTGCAATACTCAGAAACATGGCCAAGGTAAGAAAGGCTGAAAGACGACCACCACTGAACAAGACACACAAGCTGAAATGTCAAGACTGGGCCAAGAAATATCTCAAGACTGATTTTTCTAAGGTTTTATGGACTGATGAAATGAGAGTGAGTCTTGATGGGCCAGATGGATGAGTTCGTGGCTGGATTGGTAAAGGGCAGAGAGCTCCAGTCCTTCTCAGACGCCAGGTGGAGTACTGGTTTGGGCTGGTATCATCAAAGATGAGCTTGTGGGGCCTTTTCAGGTTGAGGATGGAGTCAAGCTCAACTCCCAGTCCTACTGCCAGTTTTTGGAAGACACCTTCTTCAAGCAGTGGTACAGGAGGAAGTCTGCATCCTTCAAGAAAAACATGATTTTCATGCAGGACAATGCTCCATCACACGCGTCCAAGTACTCCACAGCGTGGCTGGCAAGAAAGGGTATAAAAGAAGAAAAACGAATGACATGGCCTCCTTGTTCACCAGATCTGAACCCCATTGAGAACCTGTGGTCCATCATAAAATGTGAGATTTACAAGGAGGGAAAACAGTACACTTCTCTGAACAGTGTCTGGGAGGCTGTGGTTGCTGCTGCACGCAATGTTGATGGTGAACAGATCAAAACACTGACAGAATCCATGGATGGCAGGCTTTTGAGTGTCCTTGCAAAGAAAGGTGGCCATATTGGTCACTGATTTGTTTTGTTTTGTTTTTGAATGTCAGAAATGTATATTTGTGAATGTTGAGATGTTATATTGGTTTCACTGGTAAAAATAAATAATTGAAATGGGTATATATTTGTTTTTTGTTAAGTTGCCTAATAATTATGCACAGTAATAGTCACCTGCACTCACAGATATCCCCCTAAAATAGCTAAAACTAAAAACTACTTTTAAAAATATTCAGCTTTGATATTAATGAGTTTTTTGGGTTCATTGAGAACATGGTGGTTGTTCAATAATAAAATTATTCCTCAAAAATACAACTTGCCTAATAATTCTGCACTCCCTGTATATGAGGTGTATAGGGTATATTAGACTGTATAGTGCATATAAGGTATGATATATAGATGGGGAACATGGTGTTGGAGCTTACAGGTGGGTGTATAATATGTACAGTATGTATATAGACAGTATATGAGGTGTATATGGCATATAGGTGTATATAGAATGTATAGTGTATATAATGTATGAGGTATGGATGGAGGACAAGCTCACGGGTGTGTGTAATATGTACAGTATGTATAGACTGTATATAAGGTGTATAGAGTGTATAGGGTATATAGACTATATATAGAATGTATAGTGTATATAATCTATGAATGACAAGCTCACAGGTGGGTGTATATCTGCAGTATGTATATAGACTGTATATGAGGTGTATAGGGTATATTTAGACTGTATATGGGGTGTTTATGGTATATAGGTGTGTATAGACTGTATAGTATATATGATGTATGAGGTATGGATGGAGGACACGGTGTTGGAGCATATGTATATATAATATATATAGGTGTATGAGGTCTATATAGCATGTATAGTGAATATAGGTATATGAGGCATGGATGGAGGACAGAATTGTGGAGCTCACAGGCAGGTATAGACTGTATATGAGGTATATAGGGTGTGTATGGTATATAGACTGTATATGAGGTATATAGGGTGCGTATGGGCTGTATATCAGGTGTGTATGGTATATAGGGTGTACATAGACTGTATATAGACTGTATAGGGTATATATAGACTGTATATGAGGTGCATAGGGTATACAGGTGTATATACTGTATATGAGGTATATAGGGTGCGTATGGTATATAGACTGTATATAGACTGTATATGAGGTATATAGGGTGTGTATGGGCTGTATATCAGGTGTGTATGGTATATAGGGTGTACATAGACTGTATATAGATTGTGTATGAGGTGTATAGGGTATATATAGACTGTATATGAGGTGTATAGGGTATACAGGTGTATATAGACTGTATATGAGTTATATAGGGTGTGTATGGGCTGTATATCAGGTGTGTATGTTATATAGGGTGTACATAGACTGTATATAGACTGTATATGAGGTGTATAGAGTATAAAGGCTTATATAGACTGTATATGAGGTGTATATGGTATATAAGATGTATATAGACTGTATATAAGGTGTGTAGGATATAAAGGTGTATATAGACTATATGAGCAGTATAGGGTATACAGGTGTATATAGACTGTATATGAGGTGTATAATGTATAAAGGTGTATATAGACTGTATATGAGTTGTGTAGGGTTTAGAGGGTGTATATAGACTGCATCCTTTTCACTCTGGCCTACCACCCCTCACAAATGCTCTAAACCTACAGCTGAATTCTGGTCCCCTACCATTTGTGTCCTTACCTCTCCCTCTAGATTGTAAGCCTTTGGGCAGGGTCCTCCTCCTTTTGTGTCCTACCTGATCTTGCACCTCCATTACTGTGAACCCATGCTATGCATCTGAGTGAACCTAACTTGCCTAATCTCCATGCTCCATTCAGTGACTGACTAAGCATTACCTTGTACTCATACTGTGCTGTGTGATCTCCATGCCCCCTCCAGTGACTAAGCATTACCTTGTACTCATACTGTGCTGTGTGATCTCCATGCTCCATCCAGTGACTAAGCATTACCTTGTACTCATACTGTGCTGTGTGATCTCCATGCCCCATCCAGTGACTAAGCATTACCTTGTACTCATACTGTGCTGTGTGATCTCCATGCTCCATCCAGTGACTAAGCATTACCTTGTACTCATACTGTGCTGTGTGATCTCCATGCTCCATCCAGTGACTAAGCATTACCTTGTACTCATACTGTGCTGTGTGATCTCCATGCTCCCCTCCAGTGACTAAGCATTACCTTGTACTCATACTGTGCTGTGTGATCTCCATGCTCCATCCAGTGACTAAGCATTACCTGGTACTCATACTGTGCTGTGTGATCTCCATGCTCCATCCAGTGACTAAGCATTACCTTGTACTCATACTGTGCTGTGTGATCTCCATGCTCCATCCAGTGACTAAGCATTACCTGGTACTCATACTGTGCTGTGTGATCTCCATGCTCCATCCAGTGACTAAGCATTACCTGGTACTCATACTGTGCTGCGTGATCTGGTTTGCATGTATTCCTGTATTGTCGTATTGCTGTATGTCACCCCTAAATATTGTCTGTAACCTAAATTAATGTTCAGCGCTGCGTAATATGTTGGCGCTTTATAAATACAATAAATAAATATATAAATAAATAAATAAATGAGGTGTATAGGGTATACAGGTGTGTATAGACTGTATATGAGGTATAGAGGGTGTGTATGGTATATAGACTGTATATGAGGTATATAGGGTACATATGGGCTGTATATCAGGTGTGTATGGTATATAGGGTGTACATAGACTGTATATGAGGTGTATAGGGTATATATATATATAGACTGTATATGAGGGGTATAGGGTATAAAGGCTTATATAGACCGTATATGAGGTGTATAGGGTATACAGGTGTATATAGACTGTATATGAGGTGTATATGGTATAAAAGATGTATATAGACTGTATATAAGGTGTGTAGGATATAAAGGTGTATATAGACTGTATATGAGTTGTGTAGGGTATATAGACTGTATATGAGGTGTATAGGGTATACAGGTGTGTATAGACTGTATATGAGGTGTATAGGGTATACAGGTGTGTATAGACTGTATATGAGGTGCATAGGGTATAAAGGTATACTGTATATGAGGGGTATGGGGTATAAAGGCGTATATAGACCGTATATGAGGTGTATAGGGTATACAGGTGTATATAGACTGTATATGAGGTGTATAGGGTATAAAGGTGTATATAGACTGTATATGAGGTGCATAGGGTATAAAGGTGTGTATAGACTGTATATGAAGTGTATAGGGTATAAAGGTGTATATAGACTGTATATGAGGCGTATAGGGTATACAGGTGTGTATAGACTGTATATGAGGTGTATAGGGTATAAAGGTGTATATAGACTGTATATGAGGTGCATAGGATATAAAAAAAGTGTATATAGACTGTATATGAGGTGTATAGGGTATACAGGTGTATATAGACTGTATATGAGGTGTATAGGGTATAAAGGTGTATATAGACTGTATAGGAGGTGCATAGGGTATAAAGGTGTGTATAGACTGTATATGAGGTGCATAGGGTATAAAGGTGTGTATAGACTGTATATGAGGTGCATAGAGTATAAAGGTGTATATAGACTGTATATGAGGTGCATAGGGTATAAAGGTGTGTATAGACTGTATATGAAGTGCATAGGGTACAAAGGTGTATATAGACTGTATATGAGGCGTATAGGGTATACAGGTGTGTATAGACTGTATATGAGGTGTATAGGTTATAAAGGTGTATATAGACTGTATATGAGGTGCATAGGGTATAAAGGTGTATATAGACTGTATATGAGGTGTATAGGGTATAAAGGTGTATATAGACTGTATATGGGTTGTGTAGGGTATAGAGGGTGTATATAGACTGCATATGAGGCGTATAGGGTATACAGGTGTGTGTATACACTGTATATGAGGTGTATAGGGTATACAGGTGTGTATAGACTGTATATGAGGTGCATAGGGTATAAAGGTGTATATAGACTACATATGAGGTGCATAGGGTATAAAGGTGTATATAGACTACATATGAGGTGCATAGGGTATAAAGATGTATATAGACTGTATATGAGGTATATAGGGTATAAAGGTGTATATAGACTGTATATGGGTTGTGTAGGGTATAGAGGGTGTATATAGACTGCATATGAGGCGTATAGGGTATACAGGTGTGTGTATAGACTGTATATGAGGTGTATAGGGTATACAGGTGTGTATAGACTGTATATGAGGTGCATAGGGTATAAAGGTGTATATAGACTGTATATGATGCATATAGGGTATACAGGTGTGTATAGACTGTATGAGGTGTATAGGGTATAAAGGTGTATATAGACTGTATATGAGGTGCATAGGGTATAAAGGTGTATATAGACTATATGAGGTGCATAGGATATAAAAGTGTAGACTGTATATGAGGTGTATAGGATATACAGGTGTATATAGACTGTATATGAGGTGTATAAGGTATAAAGGTGTATATAGACTGTATATGAGGTGCATAGGGTATAAAGGTGTATATAGACTATATATGAGGTGTATAGGGTATAAAGGTGTGTATAGACTGTATATGAGGTGCATAGGGTATAAAGGTGTATATAGACTATATATGAGGTGTATAGGGTATAAAGGTGTGTATAGACTGTATATGAGGTGCATAGGGTATAAAGGTGTATATAGACTGTATATGAGGTGTATAAGGTATAAAGGTGTATATAGACTGTATATGAGGTGCATAGGGTATAAAGGTGTATATAGACTATATATGAGGTGTATAGGGTATAAAGGTGTGTATAGACTGTATATGAGGTGCATAGGGTATAAAGGTGTATATAGACTATATATGAGGTGTATAGGGTATAAAGGTGTGTATAGACTGTATATGAGGTGCATAGGGTATAAAGGTGTATATAGACTGTATATGAGGTGCATACGGTATAAAGGTGTATATAGACTGTATATGAGGTGTATAGGTTATAAAGGTGTATATAGACTGTATATGAGGTGCATACGGTATAAAGGTGTATATAGACTGTATATGAGGTGTATAGGGTATACAGGTGTATATAGACTGTATATGAGGTGTATAGGGTATAAAGGTGTATATCAGGCCTGAACGAGTTTAGGAAAAAATTGAATTGAGCGATTTCTGCCTGAAATTGCGATTTAGATTAAATTCATGATTTCCTTCAAATCAAGCTTTGTTCCCCCTCGTTGCCCGTTTGTTCTCCCTCTGTCCCCGTCTCTCTTTATGCCCCCTTTGCCTCCTCTGGGTCTCTCTTTCCCCCTTTGTGTCTCTGTGCCCACTTTATTTCTTTCTGTCTTTCTCTGTGTCTCGTCTCTTTTTGTGCTCCCTCTGTGTGTCCTGAGTCTCTCTCTGTGCCCGCTCTTTGTCTCTCTCTGCCTCCTCTGTCCCACAAGCTGCATCAGTTCTGGACATAGCTTCCAGCACGAGTCCAGCGATGCCTGTCTATCCACTTCGACTCTTGCAGGCTCTAATGCACGGCATACTTCTTGTATGTCATGTGACATACAGGAACCCAGAGTTTTGCCAAGCACAAGAGCCGGCAGACGGCGATAGAGGACAGACAGCGTTTCAACTTGTGCGGAAAGTATGTCCAACACTGCAGGCCTCACACGCCAGGACTTTGGGGAAGTTCAAAGCCACTTCTTCAAACTTCCCCATGGGGAAATGACGGGATCGCGATAATTTCCGCTTTGACGATTCCGAAATTGTGATCTTGGGGATTGCGATTTCGATTTAAATTCGATTTATCTTTCAGGCCTAGTGTATATAGACTCTGTATATGAGGTGCATAGGGTATACAGGTGTATATAGACTGTATATGAGGTGCATAGGATATACAGGTGTATATAGACTGCATATGAGGTGTATATAGCATGTATAGAGTATATAATGTATGAGGCATGGATGGAGAACGCAATTGCGCAGCTCACAGGCGGGTGTATGTTATATATGATATATATAGGTGTATAATGTATAGGAGGTGTATATAAGGAGTGTACAGTATACAATAGATATATGAGGCATGTATAGGGGATATAATAATAGGCATGTAATAGGGATGGAGAACGCAATTGCGCAGCTCACAGGCGGGTGTATGTTATATATGATATATATAGGTGTATAATGTATAGGAGGTGTATATAAGGAGTGTACAGTATCTAATAGATATATGAGGCATGTATAGGGGATATAATAGGCATGTAATAGAGATGGAGAACGGGATTGCGCAGCTCACAGGCGGGTGTATGTTATATATGATATATATAGGTGTATAGGAGTAAACAGTGTATATAATAGGTATAGGAGGTGTATATAGGGTGGGTATAGCATGTACAGTGGATGTAATAGGTATATGCGGCATGTAATGGGGATGGGAGGACGAGATTGCGCAGCTCACAGGCGGCGGGTGTAGCCGGCCTCGCACATCCGGGTCTCGGGTCACATCTCCGCCCGGCCAGCCTCTCCTCCGCCACCGGAAGTGCTCACATCGCTCTCAGGTCGCGTCTGACAGACCACTTCCTGCTCGCGCTATACTGCCCCGCCTCTTCCATAGAGAAGCCAGCCAATCGACGGCCGCTGCTTCCTGTAACTCCGCCCTCACACCCCCCGACTCCTCCTCCGCCACACCTACCCTGCCGGAGCCGCCCGTTCCAGTCAGCAGCCCGCGAGCCCCTAGTTGCCCTGGAAACGGCTCCAGTCTCGCTCCATGTGTCCAGGAAGGGGGCGGGGTCGCTTCCCTCTTATTATTATTATTACTATATTATACGAAAGGAGATGTTAATGAGATGCTAATATTTCAAACGTTATGCAAATTTCATGCAAATTGTGTACAGCTCTGAATCGGATTAATTGAAACACAGAGAAAGTTTAACCTCTTCACCCCCAACCAGACTAATGTCACCTGTCAGCTCCTCCCTATCAGAGTCAGGATCCTGTTATTTCACCAAGCAGCAAGACTGGGGGGGTCATGGCCGGAATTGTGTCATCATGTAACGCCGGGCTCCACTACAAGATAGGACACACTATATTCTATGGAGGTTCACTTAAAGGACCTCTTTTGCCAAAATCTTAACATTTTAAATATATTTTATATATGGGCGGAGCGTAACTGTAACCCCAAAGCAGCAACTATAGCCAACTATGACCATTAAATAATAAATGCAGCAACAGTTACCCTCGGACACCAGAAAATAAACGCAACGTGGGCAACATGTCAGCAAAAAAAAAAAAAAAAAAAGAATGTACTCACCTGACAGAAGTCCCCTCACCCGGCCGGCCTCTGGTGTGCAGCTCCCAGGGAGATATTGCGCCTCCAATCTCCCGCGCTGACAGACAGGAAGATGGCGCCCGAAGCCCTGTACTGCAGACACAAATAGTCTCCAGTACAGGGCTTCGGACGCCATCTTCCCGTAGCTCTGCTCTGCCTGCGGGGAGACTATGCAGGCTCAGGCTGTAGCGGTGCTGCGGGCTATGAACAGGCGCAGTATCTATTAGACGCTGCGCCCAGTTCATACAATAGTACAGTGGCCAGAGTCCCGAGGCCGGGACGTCCCGCAGCTTAAAGCGGGACGTTTCCCGGGACCTCATGCAGCCTGGGACAGGGGACCCCGAATCCAGGATCTGTCCTGGGTAAAGCGGGACGTCTGGTCATCGTATGTAAACCTATACAAATAAGCAGTACGTTTCTTCCACAGTAAAATGAGACATAAATGGCTTTTCTCCTATGTTGCTGTCACTTACAGTAAGTAGTAGAAATCTGACATTACTGACAGATTTTGGACTAGCCCATCTTCTCATAGGGGGGTCACTGATCACGGTCATGTCCATTCATTACACCTGAGATGACACACAAAAATAATTCATACATATCTGGGGCTTCCTCCAGCCCCCTCTGGCCTGATCGCTCCCTCGGTGCCATACTCCACCTCCTGGATCTGCTGTAAGGGCTCTTGGTATCTTCGGCCAGTCAGGGTCAGTCAGCGCACGTGCAGTGCGCTCCCCGTTTCACTCCCGGGAAAGTTCTGCACATGCGCAGTAGTACTACATAGATGCAGAGAGCTCCCAGCAGTAGAAGCACGGCGGGGCAGGCGGGCATGGCTGGGCCGCACATGTGCAGTAGTACTACGTAGATGCAGAGAGCTCCCAGCAGTAGGAGCGCGGCGGGGCAGGCGTGCATGGCTGGGCCGCACATGTGCAGTAGTACTACGTAGATGCAGAGAGCTCCCAGCAGTAGGAGCGCGGCGGGGCAGGCGGGCATGGCTGGGCCGCACATGCGCAGTAGTACTACGTAGATGCAGAGAGCTCCCAGCAGTAGGAGCGCGCCGGGGCAGGCCTGCATGGCTGGGCCGCACATGTGCAGTAGTACTATGTAGATGCAGAGAGCTCCCAGCAGTAGGAGCGTGGCGGGGCAGGCCTGCATGGCTGGGCTGCACATGTGCAGTAGTGCTACGTAGATGCAGAGAGCTCCCAGCAGTAGGAGCGCGCCGGGGCAGGCCTGCATGGCTGGGCCGCACATGTGCAGTAGTACTACGTAGATGCAGAGAGCTCCCAGCAGTAGGAGCGCGGCGGGGCAGGCGTACATGGCTGGGCCGCACATGTGCAGTAGTACTACGTAGATGCAGAGAGCTCCCAGCAGTAGGAGCGCGGCGGGGCAGGCGTGCATGGCTGGGCCGCACATGCGCAGTAGTACTACGTAGATGCAGAGAGCTCCCAGCAGTAGGAGCGCGGCGGGGCAGGCGTGCATGGCTGGGCCGCACATGTGCAGTAGTACTACTAGATGCAGAGAGCTCCCAGCAGTAGGAGCGCGGCGGGGCAGGCCTGCATGGCTGGGCCGCACATGTGCAGTAGTACTACGTAGATGCAGAGAGCTCCCAGCAGTAGGAGCGCGGCGGGGCAGGCGTGCATGGCTGGGCCGCACATGCGCAGTAGTACTAAGTAGATGCAGAGAGCTCCCAGCAGTAGGAGCGCGGCGGGGCAGGCCTGCATGGCTGGGCCGCACATGCGCAGTAGTACTACGTAGATGCAAAGAGCTCCCAGCAGTCGGAGCGCGGCGGTGCAGGCGTGCATGGCTGGGCCGCACATGTGCAGTAGTACTACGTAGATGCAAAGAGCTCCCAGCAGTAGGAGCGCGGCGGGGCAGGCCTGCATGGCTGGGCCGCACATGTGCAGTAGTACTACGTAGATGCAGAGAGCTCCCAGCAGTAGGAGCGCGGCGGGGCAGGCCTGCATGGCTGGGCCGCACATGCGCAGTAGTGCTACGTAGATGCAAAGAGCTCCCAGCAGTAGGAGCGCGGCGGGGCAGGCCTGCATGGCTGGGCCGCACATGCGCAGTAGTACTACGTAGATGTAGAGAGCTCCCAGCAGTCGGAGCGCGGCGGGGCAGGCCTGCATGGCTGGGCCGCACATGTGCAGTAGTACTACGTAGATGTAGAGAGCTCCCAGCAGTCGGAGCGCGGCGGGGCAGGCCTGCATGGCTGGGCCGCACATGTGCAGTAGTACTACGTAGATGCAGAGAGCTCGCAGCAGTAGGAGCGCGGCGGGGCAGGCGTGCATGGCTGGGCCGCACATGTGCAGTAGTACTACATAGATGCAGAGAGCGCCCAGCAGTAGGAGCGCGGCGGGGCAGGCGTGCATGGCTGGGCTGCACATGTGCAGTAGTACTACGTAGATGCAGAGAGCTCCCAGCAGTAGGAGCGCGGCGGGGCAGGCGTGCATGGCTGGGCCTCACATGTGCAGTAGTACTACGTAGATGCAGAGAGCTCCCAGCAGTCGGAGCGCGGCGGGGCAGGCCTGCATGGCTGGGCCGCACATGTGCAGTAGTACTACGTAGATGCAGAGAGCTCCCAGCAGTAGGAGCGCGGCGGGGCAGGCCTGCATGGCTGGGCCGCACATGCGCAGTAGTACTACGTAGATGCAGAGAGCTCCCAGCAGTAGGAGCGCGGCGGGGCAGGCCTGCATGGCTGGGCCGCACATGCGCAGTAGTACTACGTAGATGCAGAGAGCTCCCAGCAGTAGGAGCGCGGCGAGGCAGGCGTGCATGGCTGGGCCGCACATGCGCAGTAGTACTACGTAGATGCAGAGAGCTCCCAGCAGTAGGAGCGCGGTGGGGCAGGCCTGCATGGCTGGGCCGCACATGTGCAGTAGTACTACGTAGATGCAGAGAGCTCGCAGCAATAGGAGCGCGGCGGGGCAGGCGTGCATGGCTGGGCCGCACATGTGCAGTAGTACTACATAGATGCAGAGAGCTCCCAGCAGTAGGAGCGTGGCGGGGCAGGCGTGCATGGCTGGGCCGCACATGCGCAGTAGTACTACGTAGATGCAGAGAGCTCCCAGCAGTGGGAGCGTGGCGGGGCAGGCGTGCATGGCTGGGCCGCACATGTGCAGTAGTACTACGTAGATGCAGAGAGCTCCCAGCAGTAGGATCGCGGCGGGGCAGATGTACATGGCTGGGCCGCACATGTGCAGTAGTACTACGTAGATGCAGAGAGCTCCCAGCAGTAGAAGCGCGGCGAGGCAGGCGTGCATGGCTGGGCCTCACACTGACCTCTATGTCACTGTCAATGGCACAATCATTCATCCAACCACACAAGCCCGCTGCCTGGGTGTCACCCTAGACTCGGCCCTCTCCTTCACCTCCCACATCCAAACCGTAGCTAGAGCCTGCTATTTCCACTTACGCAACATCTCCAAGATCCGGCCTTTCCTGACCACAGACACTACCAAACTCCTTGTCCATGCCCTCATCATCTCCTGCCTGGAGTACTGCAACTCCCTCTTGTCAGGCCTTCCTCAAAACCGCATCGCCCCCCTAAAATCCATCATGAACGCAGCAGCCAGACTCATCTACTCCTCCCACCGCTCTGTCTCCACAACTCCCCTACGCAAATCCCTTCATTGGCTTCCAATTCACTTCAGAATCAGCTTCAAGATCCTATGTTTGGCATACAAATCCTTACACAAGTCCTGCCCAACCTACATCTCTGACCTGGTCAGCAGATATACACCTGGCCGCCCACTTCGCTCCTCCAACGACCTCCTCTTAACCACCCCACGCATCTCGCACTCCCATGCCAGACTGCAGGACTTCACTAGAGCTGCCCCTATCCTGTGGAACTCTCTCCCGCTGCCCATCAGGCTCGCTCCCACCTTCAACACCTTCAAAAAAGCACTCAAAACTCACTTCTTCAAGGAGGCCTACATCAACTCAACACTACCCTAATCCTTTCTGCCAATAACTTCTTGATTAGAGTTGGGCCGAACCTCCGATTTTAGGTTCGCGAACCGGGTTCGCGAACTTTCGCGGAAGGTTCGGTTCGCGTTAAAGTTCGCGAACCGCAATAGACTTCAATGGGGATGCGAACTTTGAAAAAAAAAAAAAATTATGCTGGCCACAAAAGTGATGGAAAAGATGTTTCAAGGGGTCTAACACCTGGAGGGGGGCATGGCGGAGTGGGATACACGCCAAAAGTCACCGGGAAAAATCTGGATTTGACGCAAAGCAGCGTTTTAAGGGCAGAAATCACATTGAATGCTAAATGACAGGCCTAAAGTGCTTTAAAACATCTTGCATGTGTATACATCAATCAGGGAGTGTAATTAAGGTACTGCTTCACACTGACACACCAAACTCCACTGAACAGAACAGGTATGCAGTGGCGGGTTCACTGAACAGAACAGGTATGCAGTGGCGGGTCCACTGAACAGGTATACAGTGGCAGGATCAATGAACAGGTATGCAGTGGCAGGATCAATGAACAGGTATGCAGTGGCAGGATCAATGAACAGGTATGCAGTGGCAGGATCAATGAACAGGTATGCAGCCAGGGACAAGCTAAAGGTTCGTATACACGTCCGATAAAGATCGTTCGTTACGAACGATTCGTGACGTTTACACGATATTCAAATTAGACTGAAAAGATCGTTCGTAATGAACGATTGTGTACACACGTGAACGATATAAGTATAAAGTACTGAACGACGAACGATAAAAAAATGCGTGCGCAAACGGAAGTGACGTTATGACAGGCAATAAGAACATGCGTTATCGGACGATCTTTGTACACACTGCAACGATTGAACGATTATCTTTCGAAAAAATCCGCCGGGTTGGATCGGTCCGATTGAACGATAACGATCGTTATCGTTCACAAAAACGATCGTTCACACTTTTTGAACGCACGATTATCGTTCCGATTGTCGTTATCGTTCGTTTTTGAACGATCGTTATCGTACGTGTGTACTCAGCTTAAGGCTAACTAATCTTTCCCTATGAGAGACTGCAGTAGCTCGCCCTACTCTAACTAATGCAGGCACACGAGTGGCCACGGCCGCCGCTGCCTGCCTATATAAGGGGGGGTGGGGCTCCAGGGGCTAGTGTAGCCTAATTGGCTACACTGGGCCTGCTGACTGTGATGTAGAGGGTCAAAGTTGACCCTCAGTGCATTATGGGGCGAACCGCAATGGGGCGAACTTTTCCGCAATAAAGTTCGCGTGCGGTACCCGCACGCGAACCACCTAGGTTCGCGCGAACCAGGTTCGCCGGCGAACCGTTCGGCCCAACTCTATTCTTGATGCACCTCCTCCTTTTGTGTCACCAGCCCTTCCCTCTAGATTGTAAGCCTTTGGCAGGGCCCTCTTCCCTTGTGTATCATACTTGACTGTGTGCACTTTACCCAGAATTTGGAACTGGTAATTTTTTACCACTACCATTCCAGTTTGTGATCTGGCATTGTACTATTATCTGCATTATGTTGCGTATTTTATTGCTATTACCTGTATTGTTGTATCTATGGTCTGTTAACTGTATTGTTCTGTCAACCCTGTTATCATTGTCTGTAATCCTATTTATTGTACAGCGCTGCGTAATATGTTGGCGCTATATAAATCTAATAAATAATAATAATAATAATAACATGTGCAGTAGTACTACGTAGATGCAGAGAGCTCCCAGCAGTAGGAGCGCGGTGGGGCAGGCGTGCATGGCTGGGCCGCACATGTGCAGTAGTGCTACGTAGATGCAGAGAGCTCCCAGCAGTAGGAGCGCGGCGGGGCAGGCCTGCATGGCTGGGCCGCACATGTGCAGTAGTGCTACGTAGATGCAGAGAGCTCCCAGCAGTAGGATCACGGCGGGGCAGGCCTGCATGGCTGGGCCGCACATGTGCAGTAGTACTACGTAGATGCAGAGAGCTCCCAGCAGTAGGAGCGCGGCGAGGCAGGCGTGCATGGCTGGGCCTCACATGTGCAGTAGTACTACGTAGATGCAGAGAGCTCCCAGCAGTAGGAGCGCGGTGGGGCAGGCGTGCATGGCTGGGCCGCACATGTGCAGTAGTGCTACGTAGATGCAGAGAGCTTCCAGCAGTAGGATCACGGCGGGGCAGGCCTGCATGGCTGGGCCGCACATGTGCAGTAGTACTACGTAGATGCAGAGAGCTCCCAGCAGTAGGAGCGCGGCGGGGCAGGCGTGCATGGCTGGGCCGCGCATGCGCAGTAGTACTACGTAGATGCAGAGAGCTCCCAGCAGTAGGAGCGTGGCGGGGCAGGCCTGTATGGCTGGGCCGCACATGTGCAGTAGTACTACGTAGATGCAGAGAGCTCCCAGCAGTAGGAACGCGGCGGGGCAGGCCTGCATGGCTGGGCCGCACATGCGCAGTAGTTCTACGTAGATGCAGAGAGCTCCCAGCAGTAGGAGCGCGGCGGGGCAGGCGTGCATGGCTGGGCCTCACATCCGCAGTAGTACTACGTAGATGCAGAGAGCTCCCAGCAGTAGGAGCGCGGCGGGGCAGGCGTGCATGGCTGGGCCGCACATGTGCAGTAGTACTATGTAGATGCAGAGAGCTCCCAGCAGTAGGAGCGCGGCGGGGCAGGCGTGCATGGCTGGGCCGCACATGTGCAGTAGTACTATGTAGATGCAGAGAGCTCCCAGCAGTAGGAGCGCGGCGGGGCAGGCGTGCATGGCTGGGCCGCACATGTGCAGTAGTACTATGTAGATGCAGAGAGCTCCCAGCAGTAGGAGCGCGGCGGGCATGGCTGGGCCGCACATGTGCAGTAGTACTATGTAGATGCAGAGAGCTCCCAGCAGTAGGAGCGCGGCGGGGCAGGCGTGCATGGCTGGGCCGCACATGTGCAGTAGTACTAAGTAGATGCAGAGAGCTCCCAGCAGTAGGAGCGCGGCGGGGCAGGCCTGCATGGCTGGGCCGCACATGCGCAGTAGTACTACGTAGATGCAGAGAGCTCCCAGCAGTAGGAGCGCGGCGGGGCAGGCGTGCATGGCTGGGCCGAACATGCGCAGTAGTACTATGTAGATGCAGAGAGCTCCCAGCAGTAGGAGTGTGGCGGGGCAGATGTGCATAGCTGGGCCGCACATGCGCAGTAGTACTATGTAGAAGCAGAGAGCTCCCAGCAGTAGGAGCGCGGCGGGGCAGGCCTGCATGGCTGGGCCGCACATGCACAGTAGTACTACGTAGATGCAGAGAGCTCCCAGCAGTAGGAGCGCGGCGGGGCAGGCGTGCATGGCTGGGCCGCACATGCGCAGTAGTACTACGTAGATGCAGAGAGCTCCCAGCAGTAGGAGCGCGGCGGGGCAGGCGTGCATGGCTGGGCCGCACATGTGCAGTAGTACTATGTAGATGCAGAGAGCTCCCAGCAGTAGGAGCGCGGCGGGGCAGGCGTGCATGGCTAGGCCGCACATGCGCAGTAGTACTACGTAGATGCAGAGAGCTCCCAGCAGTTGGAGCGCGGCGGGGCAGGCGGGCATGGCTGGGCCGAACATGCGCAGTAGTACTATGTAGATGCAGAGAGCTCCCAGCAGTAGGAGTGTGGCGGGGCAGACGTGCATGGCTGGGCCGCACATGCGCAGTAGTACTATGTAGAAGCAGAGAGCTCCCAGCAGTAGGAGCGCGGCGGGGCAGACGTGCATGGCTGGGCCGCACATGTGCAGTAGTACTATGTAGATGCAGAGAGCTCCCAGCAGTAGGAGCGCGGCGGGGCAGGCCTGCATGGCTGGGCCGCACATGCACAGTAGTACTACGTAGATGCAGAGAGCTCCCAGCAGTAGGAGCGCGGCGGGGCAGACGTGCATGGCTGGGCCGCACATGTGCAGTAGTACTATGTAGATGCAGAGAGCTCCCAGCAGTAGGAGCGCGGCGGGGCAGGCCTGCATGGCTGGGCCGCACATGCACAGTAGTACTACGTAGATGCAGAGAGCTCCCAGCAGTAGGAGTGTGGCGGGGCAGACGTGCATGGCTGGGCCGCACATGCGCAGTAGTACTATGTAGAAGCAGAGAGCTCCCAGCAGTAGGAGCGCGGCGGGGCAGGCGTGCATGGCTGGGCCGCACATGCGCAGTAATACTACATAGATGCAGAGAGCGCCCAGCAGTAGGAGCGCGGCGGGGCAGGCGTGCATGGCTGGGCCGCACATGCGCAGTAATACTACGTAGATGCAGAGAGCTCCCAGCAGTAGGAGCGCGGCGGGGCAGGCCTGCATGGCTGGGCCGCACATGCACAGTAGTACTACGTAGATGCAGAGAGCTCCCAGCAGTAGGAGCGCGGCGGGGCAGGCCTGCATGGCTGGGCCGCACATGCGCAGTAGTACTACGTAGATGCAGAGAGCTCCCAGCAGTAGGAGCGCGGCGGGGCAGGCGTGCATGGCAGGGCCGCACATGCGCAGTAGTACTATGTAGATGCAGAGAGCTCCCAGCAGTAGGAGCGCGGCGGGGCAGGCGTGCATGGCTGGGCCGCACATGCGCAGTAGTACTAAGTAGATGCAGAGAGCTCCCAGCAGTAGGAGCGCGGCGGGGCAGGCCTGCATGGCTGGGCCGCACATGCGCAGTAGTACTACGTAGATGCAAAGAGCTCCCAGCAGTAGGAGCGCGGCGGGGCAGGCGTGCATGGCTGGGCCGCACATGCGCAGTAGTACTACGTAGATGCAGAGAGCTCCCAGCAGTAGGAGCGCGGCGGGGCAGGCGTGCATGGCTGGGCCGCACATGTGCAGTAGTACTATGTAGATGCAGAGAGCTCCCAGCAGTAGGAGCGCGGCGGGGCAGGCGTGCATGGCTGGGCCGCACATGCGCAGTAGTACTACGTAGATGCAGAGAGCTCCCAGCAGTAGGAGCGCGGCGGGGCAGGCGTGCATGGCTGGGCCGCACATGCGCAGTAGTACTACGTAGATGCAGAGAGCTCCCAGCAGTTGGAGCGCGGCGGGGCAGGCGGGCATGGCTGGGCCGAACATGCGCAGTAGTACTATGTAGATGCAGAGAGCTCCCAGCAGTAGGAGTGTGGCGGGGCAGACGTGCATGGCTGGGCCGCACATGCGCAGTAGTACTATGTAGAAGCAGAGAGCTCCCAGCAGTAGGAGCGCGGCGGGGCAGACGTGCATGGCTGGGCCGCACATGTGCAGTAGTACTATGTAGATGCAGAGAGCTCCCAGCAGTAGGAGCGCAGCGGGGCAGGCCTGCATGGCTAGGCCGCACATGCACAGTAGTACTACGTAGATGCAGAGAGCTCCCAGCAGTAGGAGCGCGGCGGGGCAGACGTGCATGGCTGGACCGCACATGTGCAGTAGTACTATGTAGATGCAGAGAGCTCCCAGCAGTAGGAGCGCAGCGGGGCAGGCCTGCATGGCTGGGCCGCACATGCACAGTAGTACTACGTAGATGCAGAGAGCTCCCAGCAGTAGGAGTGTGGCGGGGCAGACGTGCATGGCTGGGCCGCACATGCGCAGTAGTACTATGTAGAAGCAGAGAGCTCCCAGCAGTAGGAGCGCGGCGGGGCAGGCGTGCATGGCTGGGCCGCACATGCGCAGTAATACTACGTAGATGCAGAGAGCGCCCAGCAGTAGGAGCGCGGCGGGGCAGGTGTGCATGGCTGGGCCGCACATGCGCAGTAATACTACGTAGATGCAGAGAGCTCCCAGCAGTAGGAGCGCGGCGGGGCAGGCCTGCATGGCTGGGCCGCACATGCACAGTAGTACTACGTAGATGCAGAGAGCTCCCAGCAGTAGGAGCGCGGCGGGGCAGGCCTGCATGGCTGGGCCGCACATGCGCAGTAGTACTACGTAGATGCAGAGAGCTCCCAGCAGTAGGAGCGCGGCGGGGCAGGCGTGCATGGCAGGGCCGCACATGCGCAGTAGTACTAAGTAGATGCAGAGAGCTCCCAGCAGTAGGAGCGCGGCGAGGCAGGCGTGCATGGCTGGGCCTCACATGTGCAGTAGTACTACGTAGATGCAGAGAGCTCCCAGCAGTAGGAGCGCGGTGGGGCAGGCGTGCATGGCTGGGCCGCACATGTGCAGTAGTGCTACGTAGATGCAGAGAGCTTCCAGCAGTAGGAGCGCGGCGGGGCATTCGTGCATGGCTGGGCCGCACATGCGCAGTAGTACTACGTAGATGCAGAGAGCTCCCAGCAGTAGGAGCGCGGCGAGGCAGGCGTGCATGGCTGGGCCGCACATGCGCAGTAGTACTACGTAGATGCAGAGAGCTCCCAGCAGTAGGAGCGCGGCGGGGCAGGCCTGCATGGCTGGGCCGCACATGTGCAGTAGTACTACGTAGATGCAGAGAGCTCCCAGCAGTAGGAGCGCGGCGGGGCAGGCGTGCATGGCTGGGCCGCACATGCGCAGTAGTACTACGTAGATGCAGAGAGCTCCCAGCAGTAGGAGCGCGGTGGGGCAGGCGTGCATGGCTGGGCCGCACATGTGCAGTAGTGCTACGTAGATGCAGAGAGCTCCCAGCAGTAGGAGCGCGGCGGGGCAGGCCTGCATGGCTGGGCCGCACATGTGCAGTAGTACTACGTAGATGCAGAGAGCTCCCAGCAGTAGGAGTGCGGCGGGGCAGGCGTGCATGGCTGGGCCGCACATGCGCAGTAGTACTACGTAGATGCAGATAGCTCCCAGCAGTAGGAGCGCGGCGGGGCAGGCCTGCATGGCTGGGCCGCACATGCGCAGTAGTGCTACGTAGATGCAAAGAGCTCCCAGCAGTAGGAGCGCGGCGGGGCAGGCCTGCATGGCTGGGCCGCACATGCGCAGTAGTACTACGTAGATGTAGAGAGCTCCCAGCAGTCGGAGCGCGGCGGGGCAGGCCTGCATGGCTGGGCCGCACATGTGCAGTAGTACTACGTAGATGTAGAGAGCTCCCAGCAGTCGGAGCGCGGCGGGGCAGGCCTGCATGGCTGGGCCGCACATGTGCAGTAGTACTACGTAGATGCAGAGAGCTCGCAGCAGTAGGAGCGCGGCGGGGCAGGCGTGCATGGCTGGGCCGCACATGTGCAGTAGTACTACATAGATGCAGAGAGCGCCCAGCAGTAGGAGCGCGGCGGGGCAGGCGTGCATGGCTGGGCTGCACATGTGCAGTAGTACTACGTAGATGCAGAGAGCTCCCAGCAGTAGGAGCGCGGCGGGGCAGGCGTGCATGGCTGGGCCTCACATGTGCAGTAGTACTACGTAGATGCAGAGAGCTCCCAGCAGTCGGAGCGCGGCGGGGCAGGCCTGCATGGCTGGGCCGCACATGTGCAGTAGTACTACGTAGATGCAGAGAGCTCCCAGCAGTAGGAGCGCGGCGGGGCAGGCCTGCATGGCTGGGCCGCACATGCGCAGTAGTACTACGTAGATGCAGAGAGCTCCCAGCAGTAGGAGCGCGGCGGGGCAGGCCTGCATGGCTGGGCCGCACATGCGCAGTAGTACTACGTAGATGCAGAGAGCTCCCAGCAGTGGGAGCGTGGCGGGGCAGGCGTGCATGGCTGGGCCGCACATGTGCAGTAGTACTACGTAGATGCAGAGAGCTCCCAGCAGTAGGATCGCGGCGGGGCAGATGTACATGGCTGGGACGCACATGTGCAGTAGTACTACGTAGATGCAGAGAGCTCCCAGCAGTAGGAGCGCGGCGGGGCAGGCCTGCATGGCTGGGCCGCACATGTGCAGTAGTACTACGTAGATGCAGAGAGCTCCCAGCAGTAGGAGCGCGGCGAGGCAGGCGTGCATGGCTGGGCCGCACATGTGCAGTAGTACTACGTAGATGCAGAGAGCTCCCAGCAGTAGAAGCGCGGCGAGGCAGGCGTGCATGGCTGGGCCTCACACTGACCTCTATGTCACTGTCAATGGCACAATCATTCATCCAACCACACAAGCCCGCTGCCTGGGTGTCACCCTAGACTCGGCCCTCTCCTTCACCTCCCACATCCAAACCGTAGCTAGAGCCTGCTATTTCCACTTACGCAACATCTCCAAGATCCGGCCTTTCCTGACCACAGACACTACCAAACTCCTTGTCCATGCCCTCATCATCTCCTGCCTGGAGTCAGTGGCGGCTCCAGGAAATTTTTTTAGGGGGTGCTATGCAGGTGCCGGACCAATTTCCGGGGGAGCTGACGACCTGCTTCGCGCGCCGCGCCCAGAATGGGTGTGGCTACAACCTGCGGCGCGCGAAGCGCGCCGCGGCGAAAAAATGGGCGTGGTCATGACCGGATGAGGGCGGGGCTAACTGTAATTTAAAGTGAACCCAGGGTGAGAGTGATATGGTGGCTGCCATATTTATTTCCTTTTAAACAATACTAGTTGCCTGGCAGCCCTGCTGATCTATTTGGCTGTAGTAGTGAACTGAATTACACCAGAAACAAGCCATGCAGCTAATCTTGTCAGTTCTGACAATATTGTCAGAAACCCCTGACCTGCTGCATGCTTGTTCAGGGTCTATGGTTGAAAGAATAAGAGGCAGAGGACCAGCACGGCAGCCAGGCAACTGGTATTGCTTAAAGGGAGATAAATATGGCAGCCTCAATATTATTCTCACCTCGGGTTCCCTTTAAAAGTGCAACGCAAAGACAGAGGGCCCAAGTTTTGGTGACCCTTTTCCCAGAAAATTCACATAATTGTGCAGGTTTTCTCAAGAAAATACACGTAATGTGAGCAGATTTTAACAAAAAACACGTCCAATGACCCCAATATGCACAATCGTTATCAGATATGACCCCAATATGCACAATCGTTATCAGATATGGCCCCAATATGCACAATCGTTATCAGATATGGCCCCAATATGCACAATCGTTATCAGATATGGCCCCAATATGCACAATCGTTATCAGATATGGCCCCAATATGCACAATCGTTATCAGATATGGCCCCAATATGCACAATCGGTAGCAGATATAGCCCCAATATGCACAATCGGTAGCAGATATGACCCCAATATGCACAATCGTTATCAGATATGGCCCCAATATGCACAATCGTTATCAGATATGGCCCCAATATGCACAATCGTTATCAGATATGGCCCCAATATGCACAATCGTTATCAGATATAGCCCCAATATGCACAATCGGTAGCAGATATGACCCCAATATGCACAATCGTTATCAGATATGGCCCCAATATGCACAATCGTTATCAGATATGGCCCCAATATGCACAATCGTTATCAGATATGGCCCCAATATGCACAATCGGTAGCAGATATAGCCCCAATATGCACAATCGGTAGCAGATATGACCCCAATATGCACAATCGTTATCAGATATGGCCCCAATATGCACAATCGTTATCAGATATGGCCCCAATATGCACAATCGTTATCAGATATGGCCCCAATATGCACAATCGGTAGCAGATATGGTCCCAATATGCACAATCGGTGGCAGATATGGTCCCAATATGCACAATCGGTGGCAGATATGGTCCCAATATGCACAATCGGTAGCAGATATGGTCCCAATATGCACAATCGGTAGCAGATATCGCCCCAATATGCACAATCCGTAGCAGATATGACCCCAATATGCACAATCGGTAGCAGATATGACCCCAATATGCACAATCGGTAGCAGATATGGTCCTAATATGCACAATCGGTGGCAGATATGGTCCCAATATGCACAATCGGTGGCAGATATGGTCCCAATATGCACAATCGGTAGCAGAAATGACCCCAATATGCACAATCGGTAGCAGATATCGCCCCAATATGCACAATCCGTAGCAGATATGACCCCAATATGCACAATCCGTAGCAGATATGACCCCAATATGCACAATCCGTAGCAGATATGACCCCAATATGCACAATCCGCATCACCTGAAAAAGAAAAGAAAAACCCATTTACTCACCTACAGCCAGAAGACCTTCTTTCCCCGACCTCCTGTCCCGAGTCCCGACCTCATTGTGGCGCGCAGCGCCCGCGCGCCCACGATCCTCTTCCTTCCCGACGTCACCACGAGACTTCCTGCCTGCATGCAGAGAGCAGGGCTACGGGAAAATGGCCGCCCGAAGTCTGCAGAACAGGGCTCCGGGCGGCCATCTTACCGTAGCCCTGCCTGCTGCTCCGTGCTGCCGGTGTGTGAACTGACTTGGCGTCTTTTAGACGCCTGAAGTCAGTTCACTCCAGGGGGTGCTTTGGGGGTGCTTGGACAATTCTAGGGGGTGCTCGAGCACCCCCAAGCACCCCCCTGGCGCCGCCCCTGCCTGGAGTACTGCAACTCCCTCTTGTCAGGCCTTCCTCAAAACCGCATCGCCCCCCTAAAATCCATCATGAACGCAGCAGCCAGACTCATCTACTCCTCCCACCGCTCTGTCTCCACAACTCCCCTACGCAAATCCCTTCATTGGCTTCCAATTCACTTCAGAATCAGCTTCAAGATCCTATGTTTGGCATACAAATCCTTACACAAGTCCTGCCCAACCTACATCTCTGACCTGGTCAGCAGATATACACCTGGCCGCCCACTTCGCTCCTCCAACGACCTCCTCTTAACCACCCCACGCATCTCGCACTCCCATGCCAGACTGCAGGACTTCACTAGAGCTGCCCCTATCCTGTGGAACTCTCTCCCGCTGCCCATCAGGCTCGCTCCCACCTTCAACACCTTCAAAAAAGCACTCAAAACTCACTTCTTCAAGGAGGCCTACATCAACTCAACACTACCCTAATCCTTTCTGCCAATAACTTCTTGATTAGAGTTGGGCCGAACCTCCGATTTTAGGTTCGCGAACCGGGTTCGCGAACTTTCGCGGAAGGTTCGGTTCGCGTTAAAGTTCGCGAACCGCAATAGACTTCAATGGGGATGCGAACTTTGAAAAAAAAAAAAAATTATGCTGGCCACAAAAGTGATGGAAAAGATGTTTCAAGGGGTCTAACACCTGGAGGGGGGCATGGCGGAGTGGGATACACGCCAAAAGTCACCGGGAAAAATCTGGATTTGACGCAAAGCAGCGTTTTAAGGGCAGAAATCACATTGAATGCTAAATGACAGGCCTAAAGTGCTTTAAAACATCTTGCATGTGTATACATCAATCAGGGAGTGTAATTAAGGTACTGCTTCACACTGACACACCAAACTCCACTGAACAGAACAGGTATGCAGTGGCGGGTTCACTGAACAGAACAGGTATGCAGTGGCGGGTCCACTGAACAGGTATACAGTGGCAGGATCAATGAACAGGTATGCAGTGGCAGGATCAATGAACAGGTATGCAGTGGCAGGATCAATGAACAGGTATGCAGTGGCAGGATCAATGAACAGGTATGCAGCCAGGGACAAGCTAAGGCTAACTAATCTTTTCCTATGAGAGACTGCAGTAGCTCGCCCTACTCTAACTAATGCAGGCACACGAGTGGCCACGGCCGCCGCTGCCTGCCTATATAAGGGGGGGTGGGGCTCCAGGGGCTAGTGTAGCCTAATTGGCTACACTGGGCCTGCTGACTGTGATGTAGAGGGTCAAAGTTGACCCTCAGTGCATTATGGGGCGAACCGCAATGGGGCGAACTTTTCCGCAATAAAGTTCGCGTGCGGTACCCGCACGCGAACCACCTAGGTTCGCGCGAACCAGGTTCGCCGGCGAACCGTTCGGCCCAACTCTATTCTTGATGCACCTCCTCCTTTTGTGTCACCAGCCCTTCCCTCTAGATTGTAAGCCTTTGGCAGGGCCCTCTTCCCTTGTGTATCATACTTGACTGTGTGCACTTTACCCAGAATTTGGAACTGGTAATTTTTTACCACTACCATTCCAGTTTGTGATCTGGCATTGTACTATTATCTGCATTATGTTGCGTATTTTATTGCTATTACCTGTATTGTTGTATCTATGGTCTGTTAACTGTATTGTTCTGTCAACCCTGTTATCATTGTCTGTAATCCTATTTATTGTACAGCGCTGCGTAATATGTTGGCGCTATATAAATCTAATAAATAATAATAATAATAATAACATGTGCAGTAGTACTACGTAGATGCAGAGAGCTCCCAGCAGTAGGAGCGCGGTGGGGCAGGCGTGCATGGCTGGGCCGCACATGTGCAGTAGTGCTACGTAGATGCAGAGAGCTCCCAGCAGTAGGAGCGCGGCGGGGCAGGCCTGCATGGCTGGGCCGCACATGTGCAGTAGTGCTACGTAGATGCAGAGAGCTCCCAGCAGTAGGATCACGGCGGGGCAGGCCTGCATGGCTGGGCCGCACATGTGCAGTAGTACTACGTAGATGCAGAGAGCTCCCAGCAGTAGGAGCGCGGCGAGGCAGGCGTGCATGGCTGGGCCTCACATGTGCAGTAGTACTACGTAGATGCAGAGAGCTCCCAGCAGTAGGAGCGCGGTGGGGCAGGCGTGCATGGCTGGGCCGCACATGTGCAGTAGTGCTACGTAGATGCAGAGAGCTTCCAGCAGTAGGATCACGGCGGGGCAGGCCTGCATGGCTGGGCCGCACATGTGCAGTAGTACTACGTAGATGCAGAGAGCTCCCAGCAGTAGGAGCGCGGCGGGGCAGGCGTGCATGGCTGGGCCGCGCATGCGCAGTAGTACTACGTAGATGCAGAGAGCTCCCAGCAGTAGGAGCGTGGCGGGGCAGGCCTGTATGGCTGGGCCGCACATGTGCAGTAGTACTACGTAGATGCAGAGAGCTCCCAGCAGTAGGAACGCGGCGGGGCAGGCCTGCATGGCTGGGCCGCACATGCGCAGTAGTTCTACGTAGATGCAGAGAGCTCCCAGCAGTAGGAGCGCGGCGGGGCAGGCGTGCATGGCTGGGCCTCACATCCGCAGTAGTACTACGTAGATGCAGAGAGCTCCCAGCAGTAGGAGCGCGGCGGGGCAGGCGTGCATGGCTGGGCCGCACATGTGCAGTAGTACTATGTAGATGCAGAGAGCTCCCAGCAGTAGGAGCGCGGCGGGGCAGGCGTGCATGGCTGGGCCGCACATGTGCAGTAGTACTATGTAGATGCAGAGAGCTCCCAGCAGTAGGAGCGCGGCGGGGCAGGCGTGCATGGCTGGGCCGCACATGTGCAGTAGTACTATGTAGATGCAGAGAGCTCCCAGCAGTAGGAGCGCGGCGGGCATGGCTGGGCCGCACATGTGCAGTAGTACTATGTAGATGCAGAGAGCTCCCAGCAGTAGGAGCGCGGCGGGGCAGGCCTGCATGGCTGGGCCGCACATGTGCAGTAGTACTAAGTAGATGCAGAGAGCTCCCAGCAGTAGGAGCGCGGCGGGGCAGGCCTGCATGGCTGGGCCGCACATGCGCAGTAGTACTACGTAGATGCAGAGAGCTCCCAGCAGTAGGAGCGCGGCGGGGCAGGCGTGCATGGCTGGGCCGAACATGCGCAGTAGTACTATGTAGATGCAGAGAGCTCCCAGCAGTAGGAGTGTGGCGGGGCAGATGTGCATAGCTGGGCCGCACATGCGCAGTAGTACTATGTAGAAGCAGAGAGCTCCCAGCAGTAGGAGCGCGGCGGGGCAGGCCTGCATGGCTGGGCCGCACATGCACAGTAGTACTACGTAGATGCAGAGAGCTCCCAGCAGTAGGAGCGCGGCGGGGCAGGCGTGCATGGCTGGGCCGCACATGCGCAGTAGTACTACGTAGATGCAGAGAGCTCCCAGCAGTAGGAGCGCGGCGGGGCAGGCGTGCATGGCTGGGCCGCACATGTGCAGTAGTACTATGTAGATGCAGAGAGCTCCCAGCAGTAGGAGCGCGGCGGGGCAGGCGTGCATGGCTAGGCCGCACATGTGCAGTAGTACTACGTAGATGCAGAGAGCTCCCAGCAGTTGGAGCGCGGCGGGGCAGGCGGGCATGGCTGGGCCGAACATGCGCAGTAGTACTATGTAGATGCAGAGAGCTCCCAGCAGTAGGAGTGTGGCGGGGCAGACGTGCATGGCTGGGCCGCACATGCGCAGTAGTACTATGTAGAAGCAGAGAGCTCCCAGCAGTAGGAGCGCGGCGGGGCAGACGTGCATGGCTGGGCCGCACATGTGCAGTAGTACTATGTAGATGCAGAGAGCTCCCAGCAGTAGGAGCGCGGCGGGGCAGGCCTGCATGGCTGGGCCGCACATGCACAGTAGTACTACGTAGATGCAGAGAGCTCCCAGCAGTAGGAGCGCGGCGGGGCAGACGTGCATGGCTGGGCCGCACATGTGCAGTAGTACTATGTAGATGCAGAGAGCTCCCAGCAGTAGGAGCGCGGCGGGGCAGGCCTGCATGGCTGGGCCGCACATGCACAGTAGTACTACGTAGATGCAGAGAGCTCCCAGCAGTAGGAGTGTGGCGGGGCAGACGTGCATGGCTGGGCCGCACATGCGCAGTAGTACTATGTAGAAGCAGAGAGCTCCCAGCAGTAGGAGCGCGGCGGGGCAGGCGTGCATGGCTGGGCCGCACATGCGCAGTAATACTACATAGATGCAGAGAGCGCCCAGCAGTAGGAGCGCGGCGGGGCAGGCGTGCATGGCTGGGCCGCACATGCGCAGTAATACTACGTAGATGCAGAGAGCTCCCAGCAGTAGGAGCGCGGCGGGGCAGGCCTGCATGGCTGGGCCGCACATGCACAGTAGTACTACGTAGATGCAGAGAGCTCCCAGCAGTAGGAGCGCGGCGGGGCAGGCCTGCATGGCTGGGCCGCACATGCGCAGTAGTACTACGTAGATGCAGAGAGCTCCCAGCAGTAGGAGCGCGGCGGGGCAGGCGTGCATGGCAGGGCCGCACATGCGCAGTAGTACTATGTAGATGCAGAGAGCTCCCAGCAGTAGGAGCGCGGCGGGGCAGGCGTGCATGGCTGGGCCGCACATGCGCAGTAGTACTAAGTAGATGCAGAGAGCTCCCAGCAGTAGGAGCGCGGCGGGGCAGGCCTGCATGGCTGGGCCGCACATGCGCAGTAGTACTACGTAGATGCAAAGAGCTCCCAGCAGTAGGAGCGCGGCGGGGCAGGCGTGCATGGCTGGGCCGCACATGCGCAGTAGTACTACGTAGATGCAGAGAGCTCCCAGCAGTAGGAGCGCGGCGGGGCAGGCGTGCATGGCTGGGCCGCACATGTGCAGTAGTACTATGTAGATGCAGAGAGCTCCCAGCAGTAGGAGCGCGGCGGGGCAGGCGTGCATGGCTGGGCCGCACATGCGCAGTAGTACTACGTAGATGCAGAGAGCTCCCAGCAGTAGGAGCGCGGCGGGGCAGGCGTGCATGGCTGGGCCGCACATGCGCAGTAGTACTACGTAGATGCAGAGAGCTCCCAGCAGTTGGAGCGCGGCGGGGCAGGCGGGCATGGCTGGGCCGAACATGCGCAGTAGTACTATGTAGATGCAGAGAGCTCCCAGCAGTAGGAGTGTGGCGGGGCAGACGTGCATGGCTGGGCCGCACATGCGCAGTAGTACTATGTAGAAGCAGAGAGCTCCCAGCAGTAGGAGCGCGGCGGGGCAGACGTGCATGGCTGGGCCGCACATGTGCAGTAGTACTATGTAGATGCAGAGAGCTCCCAGCAGTAGGAGCGCAGCGGGGCAGGCCTGCATGGCTAGGCCGCACATGCACAGTAGTACTACGTAGATGCAGAGAGCTCCCAGCAGTAGGAGCGCGGCGGGGCAGACGTGCATGGCTGGACCGCACATGTGCAGTAGTACTATGTAGATGCAGAGAGCTCCCAGCAGTAGGAGCGCAGCGGGGCAGGCCTGCATGGCTGGGCCGCACATGCACAGTAGTACTACGTAGATGCAGAGAGCTCCCAGCAGTAGGAGTGTGGCGGGGCAGACGTGCATGGCTGGGCCGCACATGCGCAGTAGTACTATGTAGAAGCAGAGAGCTCCCAGCAGTAGGAGCGCGGCGGGGCAGGCGTGCATGGCTGGGCCGCACATGCGCAGTAATACTACGTAGATGCAGAGAGCGCCCAGCAGTAGGAGCGCGGCGGGGCAGGTGTGCATGGCTGGGCCGCACATGCGCAGTAATACTACGTAGATGCAGAGAGCTCCCAGCAGTAGGAGCGCGGCGGGGCAGGCCTGCATGGCTGGGCCGCACATGCACAGTAGTACTACGTAGATGCAGAGAGCTCCCAGCAGTAGGAGCGCGGCGGGGCAGGCCTGCATGGCTGGGCCGCACATGCGCAGTAGTACTACGTAGATGCAGAGAGCTCCCAGCAGTAGGAGCGCGGCGGGGCAGGCGTGCATGGCAGGGCCGCACATGCGCAGTAGTACTAAGTAGATGCAGAGAGCTCCCAGCAGTAGGAGCGCGGCGAGGCAGGCGTGCATGGCTGGGCCTCACATGTGCAGTAGTACTACGTAGATGCAGAGAGCTCCCAGCAGTAGGAGCGCGGTGGGGCAGGCGTGCATGGCTGGGCCGCACATGTGCAGTAGTGCTACGTAGATGCAGAGAGCTTCCAGCAGTAGGAGCGCGGCGGGGCATTCGTGCATGGCTGGGCCGCACATGCGCAGTAGTACTACGTAGATGCAGAGAGCTCCCAGCAGTAGGAGCGCGGCGAGGCAGGCGTGCATGGCTGGGCCGCACATGCGCAGTAGTACTACGTAGATGCAGAGAGCTCCCAGCAGTAGGAGCGCGGCGGGGCAGGCCTGCATGGCTGGGCCGCACATGTGCAGTAGTACTACGTAGATGCAGAGAGCTCCCAGCAGTAGGAGCGCGGCGGGGCAGGCGTGCATGGCTGGGCCGCACATGCGCAGTAGTACTACGTAGATGCAGAGAGCTCCCAGCAGTAGGAGCGCGGTGGGGCAGGCGTGCATGGCTGGGCCGCACATGTGCAGTAGTGCTACGTAGATGCAGAGAGCTCCCAGCAGTAGGAGCGCGGCGGGGCAGGCCTGCATGGCTGGGCCGCACATGTGCAGTAGTACTACGTAGATGCAGAGAGCTCCCAGCAGTAGGAGTGCGGCGGGGCAGGCGTGCACGGCTGGGCCGCACATGCGCAGTAGTACTACGTAGATGCAGAGAGCTCCCAGCAGTAGGAGTGCGGCGGGGCAGGCGTGCATGGCTGGGCCGCACATGCGCAGTAGTACTACGTAGATGCAGATAGCTCCCAGCAGTAGGAGCGCGGCGGGGCAGGCCTGCATGGCTGGGCCGCACATGCGCAGTAGTACTACGTAGATGCAGAGAGCTCCCAGCAGTAGGAGCGCGGCGAGGCAGGCGTGCATGGCTGGGCCGCACATGTGCAGTAGTGCTACGTAGATGCAGAGAGCTCCCAGCAGTAGGATCACGGCGGGGCAGGCCTGCATGGCTGTGCCGCACATGTGCAGTAGTACTACGTAGATGCAGAGAGCTCCCAGCAGTAGGAGCGCGGCGGGGCAGGCGTGCATGGCTGGGCCGCGCATGCGCAGTAGTACTACGTAGATGCAGATAGCTCCCAGCAGTAGGAGCGCGGCGGGGCAGGCGTGCATGGCTGGGCCGCACATGTGCAGTAGTACTACGTAGATGCAGAGAGCTCCCAGCAGTAGGAGCGCGGCGGGGCAGGCGTGCATGGCTGGGCCGCACATGCGCAGTAGTACTACGTAGATGCAGAGAGCTCCCAGCAGTAGGAGCGCGCCGGGGCAGGCCTGCATGGCTGGGCCGCACATGCGCAGTAGTACTACGTAGATGCAGAGAGCTCCCAGCAGTAGGAGCGCGGCGGGGCAGGCGTGCATGGCTGGGCCGCACATGTGCAGTAGTACTACGTAGATGCAGAGAGCTCCCAGCAGTAGGAGCGCGGCGGGGCAGGCGTGCATGGCTGGGCCGCGCATGCGCAGTAGTACTACGTAGATGCAGATAGCTCCCAGCAGTAGGAGCGCGGCGGGGCAGGCGTGCATGGCTGGGCCGCACATGTGCAGTAGTACTACGTAGATGCAGAGAGCTCCCAGCAGTAGGAGCGCGGCGGGGCAGGCCTGCATGGCTGGGCCGCACATGCGCAGTAGTACTACGTAGATGCAGAGAGCTCCCAGCAGTAGGAGCGCGCCGGGGCAGGCGTGCATGGCTGGGCCGCACATGTGCAGTAGTACTACGTAGATGCAGAGAGCTCCCAGCAGTAGGAGCGCGCCGGGGCAGGCGTGCATGGCTGGGCCGCACATGTGCAGTAGTACTATGTAGATGCAGAGAGCTCCCAGCAGTAGGAGCGTGGCGAGGCAGGCGTGCATGGCTGGGCCGCACATGTGCAGTAGTACTACGTAGATGCAGAGAGCTCCCAGCAGTAGGAGCGCGGCGAGGCAGGCGTGCATGGCTGGGCCACACATGCGCAGTAGTACTACGTAGATGCAGAGAGCTCCCAGCAGTAGGAGTACGGCGGGGCAGGCGTGCATGGCTGGGCCGCGCATGCGCAGTAGTACTACGTAGATGCAGAGAGCTCCCAGCAGTAGGAGCGCGGCGGGGCAGGCGTGCATGGCTGGGCCGCGCATGCGCAGTAGTACTACGTAGATGCAGATAGCTCCCAGCAGTAGGAGCGCGGCGGGGCAGGCGTGCATGGCTGGGCCGCACATGTGCAGTAGTACTACGTAGATGCAGAGAGCTCCCAGCAGTAGGAGCGCGGCGGGGCAGGCGTGCATGGCTGGGCCGCACATGCGCAGTAGTACTACGTAGATGCAGAGAGCTCCCAGCAGTAGGAGCGCGCCGGGGCAGGCCTGCATGGCTGGGCCGCACATGCGCAGTAGTACTACGTAGATGCAGAGAGCTCCCAGCAGTAGGAGCGCGGCGGGGCAGGCGTGCATGGCTGGGCCGCACATGTGCAGTAGTACTACGTAGATGCAGAGAGCTCCCAGCAGTAGGAGCGCGGCGGGGCAGGCGTGCATGGCTGGGCCGCGCATGCGCAGTAGTACTACGTAGATGCAGATAGCTCCCAGCAGTAGGAGCGCGGCGGGGCAGGCGTGCATGGCTGGGCCGCACATGCGCAGTAGTACTACGTAGATGCAGAGAGCTCCCAGCAGTAGGAGCGCGCCAGGGCAGGCGTGCATGGCTGGGCCGCACATGTGCAGTAGTACTATGTAGATGCAGAGAGCTCCCAGCAGTAGGAGCGCGGCGAGGCAGGCGTGCATGGCTGGGCCGCACATGTGCAGTAGTACTACGTAGATGCAGAGAGCTCCCAGCAGTAGGAGCGCGGCGAGGCAGGCGTGCATGGCTGGGCCGCACATGCGCAGTAGTACTACGTAGATGCAGAGAGCTCCCAGCAGTAGGAGTACGGCGGGGCAGGCGTGCATGGCTGGGCCGCACATGTGCAGTAGTACTATGTAGATGCAGAGAGCTCCCAGCAGTAGGAGCGCGGCGAGGCAGGCGTGCATGGCTGGGCCGCACATGTGCAGTAGTACTACGTAGATGCAGAGAGCTCCCAGCAGTAGGAGCGCGCCGGGGCAGGCGTGCATGGCTGGGCCGCACATGCGCAGTAGTACTATGTAGATGCAGAGAGCTCCCAGCAGTAGGAGCGCGGCGAGGCAGGCGTGCATGGCTGGGCCGCACATGTGCAGTAGTACTATGTAGATGCAGAGAGCTCCCAGCAGTAGGAGCGCGGCGAGGCAGGCATGCATGGCTGGGCCGCACATGTGCAGTAGTACTACGTAGATGCAGAGAGCTCCCAGCAGTAGGAGCGCGGCGGGGCAGGCGTGCATGGCTGGGCCGCACATGCGCAGTAGTACTACGTAGATGCAGAGAGCTCCCAGCAGTAGGAGTACGGCGGGGCAGGCGTGCATGGCTGGGCCGCGCATGCGCAGTAGTACTACGTAGATGCAGAGAGCTCCCAGCAGTAGGAGCGCGGCGGGGCAGGCGTGCATGGCTGGGCCGCGCATGCGCAGTAGTACTACGTAGATGCAGAGAGCTCCCAGCAGTAGGAGCGAGGCGGGGCAGGCGTGCATGGCTGGGCCGCACATGCGCAGTAGTACTACGTAGATGCAGAGAGCTCCCAGCAGTAGGAGCGCGGCGAGGCAGGCGTGCATGGCTGGGCCGCACATGCGCAGTAGTACTACGTAGATGCAGAGAGCTCCCAGCAGTAGGAGCGCGGCGGGGCAGGCCTGCATGGCTGGGCCGCACATGTGCAGTAGTACTACGTAGATGCAGAGAGCTCCCAGCAGTAGGAGCGCGGCGGGGCAGGCGTGCATGGCTGGGCCGCACATGCGCAGTAGTACTACGTAGATGCAGAGAGCTCCCAGCAGTAGGAGCGCGGTGGGGCAGGCGTGCATGGCTGGGCCGTACATGTGCAGTAGTGCTACGTAGATGCAGAGAGCTCCCAGCAGTAGGAGCGCGGCGGGGCAGGCCTGCATGGCTGGGCCGCACATGTGCAGTAGTACTACGTAGATGCAGAGAGCTCCCAGCAGTAGGAGTGCGGCGGGGCAGGCGTGCATGGCTGGGCCGCACATGCGCAGTAGTACTACGTAGATGCAGAGAGCTCCCAGCAGTAGGAGCGCGGCGGGGCAGGCGTGCATGGCTGGGCCACACATGCGCAGTAAGCCTTGACTGCCGGAACTAATGGGAGCATTTGCGGAAGATCCAGGAGGCGGAGGATGGCTTTGGAGTTGGCTTTCTTCAGAAATAGTCAGATCGGGTCCACAGTGCTATGCAGGTGTGAGGCGTCTGTGTGGTACCATGTACCCGATACAGCCCGGCTATTTCTGAAGTAAGCCAAGTGGGGTGGTGCTAGTGTAAGGGGGGGGTTGCGGTGCTGAAATGGGCTGCAGAGGATGGGGAGCCTCCTCAGAATCCGCAGGCTAACCCCTCCGGTATTTTTTTTTTTGCACATGCGCAGTAGTACTACGTAGATGCAGAGAGCTCCCAGCAGTAGGAGCGCGGCGGGGCAGGCCTGCATGGCTGGGCCGCACATGCGCAGTAGTACTACGTAGATGCAGAGAGCTCCCAGCAGTAGGAGCGCGGCGGGGCAGGCGTGCATGGCTGGGCCGCACATGTGCAGTAGTACTACGTAGATGCAGAGAGCTCCCAGCAGTAGGAGCGCGGCGGGGCAGGCGTGCATGGCTGGGCCGCGCATGCGCAGTAGTACTACGTAGATGCAGATAGCTCCCAGCAGTAGGAGCGCGGCGGGGCAGGCGTGCATGGCTGGGCCGCACATGCGCAGTAGTACTACGTAGATGCAGAGAGCTCCCAGCAGTAGGAGCGCGCCGGGGCAGGCGTGCATGGCTGGGCCGCACATGTGCAGTAGTACTATGTAGATGCAGAGAGCTCCCAGCAGTAGGAGCGCGGCGAGGCAGGCGTGCATGGCTGGGCCGCACATGTGCAGTAGTACTACGTAGATGCAGAGAGCTCCCAGCAGTAGGAGCGCGGCGGGGCAGGCGTGCATGGCTGGGCCGCACATGCGCAGTAGTACTACGTAGATGCAGAGAGCTCCCAGCAGTAGGAGTACGGCGGGGCAGGCGTGCATGGCTGGGCCGCGCATGCGCAGTAGTACTACGTAGATGCAGAGAGCTCCCAGCAGTAGGAGCGCGGCGGGGCAGGCGTGCATGGCTGGGCCGCGCATGCGCAGTAGTACTACGTAGATGCAGAGAGCTCCCAGCAGTAGGAGCGCGGCGGGGCAGGCGTGCATGGCTGGGCCGCGCATGCGCAGTAGTACTACGTAGATGCAGAGAGCTCCCAGCAGTAGGAGCGCGGCGGGGCAGGCGTGCATGGCTGGGCCGCACATGCGCAGTAGTACTACGTAGATGCAGAGAGCTCCCAGCAGTAGGAGCGCGGCGGGGCATTCGTGCATGGCTGGGCCGCACATGCGCAGTAGTACTACGTAGATGCAGAGAGCTCCCAGCAGTAGGAGCGCGGCGAGGCAGGCGTGCATGGCTGGGCCGCACATGCGCAGTAGTACTACGTAGATGCAGAGAGCTCCCAGCAGTAGGAGCGCGGCGGGGCAGGCCTGCATGGCTGGGCCGCACATGTGCAGTAGTACTACGTAGATGCAGAGAGCTCCCAGCAGTAGGAGCGCGGCGGGGCAGGCGTGCATGGCTGGGCCGCACATGCGCAGTAGTACTACGTAGATGCAGAGAGCTCCCAGCAGTAGGAGCGCGGTGGGGCAGGCGTGCATGGCTGGGCCGCACATGTGCAGTAGTGCTACGTAGATGCAGAGAGCTCCCAGCAGTAGGAGCGCGGCGGGGCAGGCCTGCATGGCTGGGCCGCACATGTGCAGTAGTACTACGTAGATGCAGAGAGCTCCCAGCAGTAGGAGTGCGGCGGGGCAGGCGTGCATGGCTGGGCCGCACATGCGCAGTAGTACTACGTAGATGCAGAGAGCTCCCAGCAGTAGGAGCGCGGCGGGGCAGGCGTGCATGGCTGGGCCACACATGCGCAGTAAGCCTTGACTGCCGGAACTAATGGGAGCATTTGCGGAAGATCCAGGAGGCGGAGGATGGCTTTGGAGTTGGCTTTCTTCAGAAATAGTCAGATCGGGTCCACAGTGCTATGCAGGTGTGAGGCGTCTGTGTGGTACCATGTACCCGATACAGCCCGGCTATTTCTGAAGTAAGCCAAGTGGGGTGGTGCTAGTGTAAGGGGGGGGGTTGCGGTGCTGAAATGGGCTGCAGAGGATGGGGAGCCTCCTCAGAATCCGCAGGCTAACCCCTCCGGTATTTTTTTTTTTGTTCCCCAAAATAACCTCACAGTCCCAGATTCCAGCTGCATACAATCTGCATTATATTTGCATGCAAAATGGAATGCTTTGCACCCCAGCAATCATCTCTAATCTCACATACAGGTGGTTCCCTACTAACAGGTTCTGGGAGGTTGTCAGCTGAGTTTGTGTGCAAGTCGAGTCCTATGTTACATGTGGTGTAATGTGGATACTCTGACGAATCAACGTTTATTCGTCCTAAATGAGTAGTTAGAGCCATATAAAATATTCCCTGTTGCCACTATTAAAAAGTGACAGCAGATAGGGAAAGGCTTGGTTTATAAAAAGATCAGGGAAGCCAGGGGTTAACAGTTCCTCTCCCTGGTCAAATGTAGCAAAGCCTGACTCCTCCAATTACAGCTTCTCTCACCTCAGTGTGACCTAAGTGGGTTTCCTGGCCCAGGACCCCCAACCAGGCAGAGACAGAGAAATCTCACACCTACACTGCCCTCATCCAGACTTGGTGTCTTCTCAGTTCCTTACTTGAATAGAGCCAACCCCAGAGGGTCTCTCAGGATTACCTCAGCTGAAGGATCAAAGGGAATCCATCTCCCAGCTGACCCCCATGTGGCCTTGAGATGCCTATATTCATATGTTCTCCATATTTTCCTCATAATTCATGGCATAGAAAGTTCCTAGGCCGCTGAAAAGTGCACAAGTTCTGAGGTTCAACTTGGTGCCGGTGCTGAGAGAGTTTGGACCAGCTAGCTACTTCCAAACCCAGGCTGCCTGCAAGGGGGAGAAGTAGAAAATTGTGTTATGATTCATATCTGGTCCTCGTGTTTGGTACCATATGATTCCTAACATCACGCTGGTTATGAATATTCATTCTGGTTCTTGATGTGACCTATGGGTACGGAGGGAAAGGGCAAAATATGAACTGGCCCAAAACCTTTCCCTGCCTAAGGCCCCGTTCACACTTGCGTTTTGGCATGCAAACGGACCGGATCCGGATCGGATCAGGACCTGATCCGGTCCGTTTGCATCAGGAATGTATCAGGCTGCCATCCGGATCCGTGTGGTAAAAACAGCGAAATTACTGATAAAATTGTTGGGGTCAGCAGAAGGTGCACCTGGTGCACCTGTAGAAGATCCTCCGCTGTTTAGGCCTCACCTCCACCTCCGACATACTGCCAAACAGCTCCAGCACGTCAGTCACTGCTGCTCCACTGCTGCCCATGTGTCCCCATCCGAAATGGCCGCTAGAATACGCATAGGAAGTGGGGTAGAACTTCAGGTGTTTGTATCCTGTGTGTTCTGTGCTTTCCGTTCCCCATAGGTTTCTATTTCCGGATGGTGCAGTCAGGATCCGGTCCGGGTGCGTCGGCCGGATGATCCGGACCCGAAAAATATCACATGTTGGAAAAGTGTCCGGAGTCCGGATCCGATGCGGCTCCGTTCTGTACGGAACGTCTGCATGTGAACGTCCGCATAGACTTTGCATTGCTATGCGGAACGTACGTTCCGTTTGTACAGTATACGGTCCGGATCCGGCCCGGCGGATCCGGAAAGGGAACGCTAATGTGAACCAGGCCTAAGGGGGCACTGCCTTATTCAAATTGCACAAGGCTGGACTTGTACGTGTCATAACTCCCCCCCCCCCCCCCCCTACAGTGAGGAACAAAACTCCCATGACACAAAGGTCCAGCGTCCTTCACCTTCAATCTGACGTCGAAGTAACATCAATCGACCAGCCAGCTGGACACTGGCGCAAAATCTCCATCTTAGATTTCTCACACGGCCTCTGGCCGCATGGGAACCGCCATCTTGGACTTTCCTCCAAAGACTTGCGATTGCCGCATGGACTACCAATATAACGGTATTTGAACTGTATATTAAGACATTCTGTTTCTTTTCCTCTCTACTCTCTTTCTATCAAACTAATCTGTTCTGCCGGACAGGTATATCTATCTGTGGGCTGAATTAAGCTGTGTGTATGTAGTTTAAGAATAAAACTAACGATTTGTATCGTTCAGTCTTTTGCCGGTTCTGGTCATCTGATTGCTGTTATAACGAATCTTCCCTCTGAAGAGTCAGTCATACTACCGCATTGTTTTATTACGGTATTTGCTTATACATTTGTGATTTGCTAGCTAGGTTGTAAATAACCGTTTCTACCTTCTAGGATTAGCTAGTACCCGTTTTTCTGTGCGAAATCAATAACTTTAGTTTCTCGATTGGACACAATCGAGATTGCATCATATACGGACCCAGTAACCTTTCTTTAAACGTCACATTGCTCACAGTCTTTAACCCCCTTGGCGGTATGAAAAATACCGCCAGGGGGGAGCGCAGCAGTTTTTTTAATTTTTTTTTTTTTTAAATCATGTAGCGAGCCGAGGGCTCGCTACATGATAGCCGCTGCTCAGCGGCATCCCCCCGCCCGCTTCGATCGCCTTCGGCGATCTCCGATCAGGAAATCCCGTTCAAAGAACGGGATTTCCTGGAGGGCTTCCCCCGTCGCCATGGCGACGGGGCGGGATGACGTCACCGGTCGGGACGTCATTGGGAGTCCCAGGCCACCCCTCGGCGCTGCCTGGCACTGATTGGCCAGGCAGCGCACGGGGTCTGGGGAGGGGGGGGCCGCGCGCCGCACCGGATAGCGGCGATCGGGCGCGCGGCGGCGACGATCAAGGTGCTGGCGCAGCTAGCACTTTGTCCAGCAAAAAAAAAAATATTTAAATCGGCCCAGAAGGGCCCGAGCGGCACCCTCCGGCGGCTTACCCCGTGTCACACACGGGGTTACCGCTAAGGAGGTTAAAGAGAGTCTGAAGTGAGAATAAATCTCGCTTCAGACCTCATAGATAGCAGGGGCATGTGTGCCCCTGCTAAAACGCCGCTATCCCGCGGCTTAACGGGGGTCCCTTCACCCCCAAGTCCCCTCCATGCAGCCGGGGAGCGCTTCCGCATTGGGGCAGGGCTAACCGCCGCAGCCCTGCCTCATGCGCCTCTATCAGACGCGTACCTCCGCCTCTCCCCCGCCCCTCTCAGTCTTCCTTCACTGAGAGGGGCGGGGGAGAGGCGGCGATGCGCGTCTGATAGACGCGACTAGAGGCAGGGCTGCAGCCGTTAGCCCAGCCTCCAGGAAGAAAAAATTTCACGACCAAGTTTACGACCAAGTTTTGCGGGGATGGGTTTGGGGGTGAAGGGACCTCCGTTTAGCCGCGGGATAGCGGCGTTTTAGCAGGGGCACACATGCCCCTGCTATCTATGAGGTCTGAAGCAAGATTTATTCTCGCTTCAGAGTCTCTTTAAGCCGTCGGAAGTGGCTGTGGTGATATATTGGGGTGCTGATGCTTTTAAGGATAATACAGTAATATATTTTCAGTTTCCCATTTTTATATCTGCTGTGTTATGTCAAAGGTGTAGATATGCCAGGCTAGATTCATGGACTGTTCATGTGATTGTGTGTTTGGGTCACTAGACCTACATTTGCATCTAAGAGGACTTCAGTGAATAGAGCTGGGGCAATCAGACAATGGCAGAAGTGAAGTGTTGAAGTCATTGACACTTGAAACATTCACACTTCTGTTGATGAAGGCTGTTAAAGCATTGTGAAGAACTCTAGACTAGTCAGGAAGAGCCTCTTCACCAAAAGTTGACATGTGTGTTAAACACTATTTCATTGTGAGGAAATTGAATTATTGGTGGAGGTGCAAACTATACCCTGTAAATTACATCTATGGGAAGGGGTTGGAAATCTCTGCAGACTATAAAAACGGAGACAGGGAAAAGCCTTAATCAAGTTTTCACCTGGAGTTGAAAAGCCTCACTTCACAATCTTTTGATGTATAGACTTTTACCTGGAAATGGAATTATGTCTGAGATTTAATTAAAAACTAGTTCCTCCCCTCCCCAAGGAAGTTGCAGCCTCCAGTCGTATCTCACAGTATAAAACAGCAGCTAGGATAGCCACAACTTGTAGTTCTTGGAGATAGCACACACGGCTAGAACTAACCTGGTTCCTGACCAGAAAGTGCGTACTCCCACAACAACGCCAGATCGATACGCTGGTACGTTTATTTCCCTGTTTATTTTGGTCAGCAAATTGCTTTGTGTGTATTTTTGTAACTTTTATCTTTGTAACTTTTTACATTGTTTTTGTAATCTTTTGTATATATTCTGTTCTGCATTGTTCCACTTTTTTCCCTGGAATATTAAATTATTATTTAACCTCCTGAGCGGTCTGGACGAGCTCAGCTCGTCCAGTACCGCCGGAGGGTGCCGCTCAGGCCCTGCTGGGCCGATTCGTTCCAAATAAAAAGGAGCACACACAGCCGACACTTTGCCAGCCGCGTGTGCTACCTGATCGCTGCCGCAGCGTGGCGATCTGCCGCGTGCAGCGGCGAAAGAGGGTCCCCCCAGCCGCCCGAGCCCAGCGCAGCCGGAACAAACAGTTCCGGCCAGCGCTAAGGGCTGGATCGGAGGCGGCAGACGTCAGGACGTCGGCTGACGTCCATGACGTCACTCCGCTCGTCGCCATGGCGACGAGGAAAGGGAAACAAGGAAGGCTGCTCATTGCGGCCTTCCTTGTTACTTCTGATCGCCGGAGGCGATCAGAAGTACGCACTAGGAGCGCCCTCTAGTGGGCTTTCATGCAGCCAACTTTCAGTTGGCTGCATGTAATAGTTTTTTTTAATTAAAAAAAACCCTCCCGCAGCCGCCCTGGCGATCTTAATAGAACGCCAGGGAGGTTAATAAGCTGGACTTCTGCTGTACTAAACTAACACTCATAGGGCTCGATTCACAAAGCGGTGCTAACCCAGTTAGAGACTTTAGGCATGATAACCATTGCACCACTCTGGTGAAAAGCCAGTTTAGGTGTGATAAGTTTAGGCATGCTAAGTTTAGATAAGTTTAGATCGCTTGCAAAGTCCCGCACGCAAAGCAGCGCCATTAAACTTTATACGAAGTGCACCAGTCTTTGCTAGCGTAAAACTTTTGATCAGCTGTGCACTGCGGTGCTAACGCAGTTGGCGCTTAAACTTATCACACCTAAACTTATCACACCTAAACTTATCATGCCTAAACTTATCACACCTAAACTTATCACACCTAAACTTATCACACCTAAACTTATCACACCTAAACTTATCACACCTAAACTTATCACACCTAAACTTATCATGCCTAAACTGAGTTTAGGCATGATAAAGGGCTTTTCACCAGGGTGCTAACTGTTAGCACCGCTTTGTGAATCAGGCCCATAGCCTAGAAGAGATTGAAGTGTGTATAAATCCATGCCTAATTGTATGCTTGAGCAACACTACCATATGAAATTGTAATTGCATTGTGTGTGGGGGCGTTTGTCATACGTTGGCCTAAAGCGCGCAGCTGACCCAACGTACGAAAACGCCAGTGCGAGTAGCTAACAGTATCGTTCGGAACGACTGTTAGTGATTTTGCTTCACTACAGTGTAAGATTGCAACTGTGTGTGTGTGTCGGTGCGTGGCGTTCCCGTATTCGGCCTAAGTGCAAAGCTGACCCGAATACGAAAACGCGGATTGCGCGCTGAGGACTCGACAGCAGAGTGGAAGTGTCTAGTGAACAGCTAGTGGTGGCAGTGAGAGGTGTTCTGAGGGGTCCCAGCCTTGTTTTAGCTCAAATAAGGCTGCTCCCCACTTGATCTGGTCAAACCCGCAGACGCAGACGTGCCACGGGCCGGTTCATGACAGAGGCTATTCCCCAAACGGTACTGGAGCATGTTGAACGTGATTGAGCTGGCTACCGTATTATGAAAGCATTGGAGTCTTTTTTTGCCCTAGTTGGAGACTGTCTGCTCCTTAATCAGGCAGTGGTAGCAGTGTATTTACCCGATTTCCAGCGCAAAATCGATATTTTTAGTTTACCGGTTGTACGTATAATTGGGATTGTACATGTATGGGCACCTCCAACCAATCTTAACCGTTTACTATGCACAAAGTGAATTTGCCTCCAGCAGTCTCTAGTGAATGAGACCTGCATGGCAACAGTGGCCTAGTAATACGAGATTGGTGAGGGACTGATGAATGACCGTGGCCACCCTGTGCAGTGTGCCTCACCCCTGCACAGCAGCATGGAATCAAACGTGCTCGGCGGTAAAAGCCACGGCCACACAGCTCTGTGCTGCAGCCCAGGCATAAGGTGTCCAGCATGTCCACGCTCATCCACGGCCACACAGCTCCGTGCTGCAGCCCAGGCATAAGGTGTCCAGCGTGACCACACTCATCCACGGCCACACAGCTCCGTGCTGCAGCCCAGGCATAAGGTGTCCAGCATGTCCACGCTCATCCACGGTCACACAGCTCCGTGCTGCAGCCCCGGCATAAGGTGTCCAGCTTGACCACACTCATCCACGGCCATACAGCTCCGTGCTGCAGCCCAGGCATAAGGTGTCCAGCGTGACCACGCTCATCCACGGCCACACAGCTCCGTGCTGCCCCAGGCATAAGGTGTCCAGCGTGTCCACGCTCATCCACGGCCACACAGCTCCGTGCTGCAGCCCAGGCATAAGGTGTCCAGCGTGACCACGCTCATCCACGGCCACACAGCTCCGTGCTGCAGCCCAGGCATATGGTGTCCAGCGCGACCACGCTCATCCACGGCCACACAGCTCCGTGCTGCAGCCCAGGCATAAGGTGTCCAGCATGTCCACGCTCATCCACGGCCACACAGCTCCGTGCTGCAGCCCAGGCATAAGGTGTCTAGCGTGACCACGCTCATCCACGGCCACACAGCTCCGTGCTTCAGCCCAGGTATATGGTGTCCAGCGTGACCACGCTCATCCACGGCCACACAGCTCCATGCTGCAGCCCAGGCATAAGGTGTCCAGCGTGTCCACGCTCATCCAAGGCCACACAGCTCCGTGCTGCAGCCCAGGCATAAAGTGTGCAGCGTGACCACGCTCATCCACGGCCACACAGCTCCGTGCTGCAGCCCAGGCATAAAGGTGTCCAGCGTGACCACGCTCATCCACGGCCACACAGCTCTGTGCTGCAGCCCAGGTATAAGGTGTCCAGCGCCTCCACGCTCATCCACGGCCACACAGCTCCGTGCTGCAGCCCAGGCATAAGGTGTCCAGCGTGACCACGCTCATCCACGGCCACACAACTCCGTGCTGCAGCCCAGGCATAAGGTTTCCAGCGTGACCACGCTCATCCACGGCCACACAGCTCCGTGCTGCCCCAGGCATAAGGTGTCCAGCGTGTCCACGCTCATCCACGGTCACACAGCTCCATGCTGCAGCCCAGGCATATAGTGTCCAGCATGTCCACGCTCATCCATGGCCACACAGCTCCATGCTGCAGCCCAGGCATATAGTGTCCAGCATGTCCACGCTCATCCACGGTCACACAGCTCCGTGCTGCAGCCCAGGCATAAGGTGTCCAGCGCGACCACGCTCATCCACGGCCACACAGCTCCATGCTGCAGCCCAGGCATAAGGTGTCCAGCGCGACCACGCTCATCCACGGCCACACAGCTCCGTGCTGCAGCCCAGGTATAAGGTGTCCAGCATGACCACGCTCATCCACGGCCACACAGCTCCGTGCTGAAGCCCAGGCATAAGGTGTCCAGCGTGACCCCGCTCATCCACGGCCACACAGCTCCATGCTGCAGCCCAGGCATATAGTGTCCAGCATGTCCACGCTCATCCACGGCCACACAACTCCGTGCTGCAGCCCAGGCATAAGGTGTCCAGCGCAACCACGCTCATCCATGGCCACACAGCTTGTGCTGCAGCCCAGGCATAAGGTGTCCAGCATGTCCACGCTCATCCACGGCCACACAGCTCCGTGCTGCCCCAGGCATAAGGTGTCCAGCGTGACCACGCTCATCCACTGTCACACAGCTCCATGCTGCAGCCCAGGCATATAGTGTCCAGCATGTCCACGCTCATCCACGGCCACACAGCTCCGTGCTGCCCCAGGCATAAGGTGTCCAGCGCGACCACGCTCATCCACGGTCACACAGCTCCCTGCTGCAGCCCAGGCATATAGTGTCCAGCATGTCCACGCTCATCCATGGCCACACAGCTCCATGCTGCAGCCCAGGCATATAGTGTCCAGCATGTCCACGCTCATCCACGGTCACACAGCTCCGTGCTGCAGCCCAGGCATAAGGTGTCCAGCGCGACCACGCTCATCCACGGCCACACAGCTCCGTGCTGCAGCCCAGGCATAAGGTGTCCAGCGTGACCACGCTCATCCACTGTCACACAGCTCCATGCTGCAGCCCAGGCATATAGTGTCCAGCGTGACCACGCTCATCCACTGTCACACAGCTCCATGCTGCAGCCCAGGCATATAGTGTCCAGCGTGACCACGCTCATCCACTGTCACACAGCTCCATGCTGCAGCCCAGGCATATAGTGTCCAGCATGTCCACGCTCATCCACGGTCACACAGCTCCGTGCTGCAGCCCAGGCATAAGGTGTCCAGCGCAACCACGCTCATCCATGGCCACACAACTCCGTGCTGCAGCCCAGGCATAAGGTGTCCAGCATGTCCACGCTCATCCACGGCCACACAGCTCCGTGCTGCAGCCCAGGCATAAGGTGTCCAGCATGTCCACGCTCATCCACGGCCACACAGCTCCGTGCTGCAGCCCAGGCATAAGGTGTCCAGCGTGACCACGCTCATCCACGGCCACACAACTCCGTGCTGCAGCCCAGGCATAAGGTGTCCAGCGCAACCACGCTCATCCACGGCCACACAGCTCCGTGCTGCAGCCCAGGCATATAGTGTCCAGCACGTCCACGCTCATCTACGGCCACACAGCTCCGTGCTGCAGCCCAGGCATAAGGTGTCCAGCGCGACCACGCTCATCCACGGTCACACAGCTCCCTGCTGCAGCCCAGGCATATAGTGTCCAGCACGTCCACGCTCATCCACTGCCACACAGCTTGTGCTGCAGCCTTTCTGTTAACAATGGCCTTCTTCTTGCCATTCTTCCATAAAGGCCAACTTTGTACAGTGCATGACTAATAGTTGTCCTATGGACAGAGTCTCCCACCTGAGCTGTAGATCTCTGCAGCTCGTCCAGAGTCACCATGATTGCTTGAACAGTGCTCTGTGGTATGTTCAAGGCTTTGTAAATCTTTTTGCCTAAGCTTACTTTAAATTTCTCAATAACTTTATCCCTGACCTGTCTGGTGTGTTCTTTGGACTTCATGGTGTTGTTGCTCTCAGTATTCTCTTAGACAACCTCTGAGGCCGTCACAGAGCAGCTGTATTTGTACTGACATTAGATTACACACAGGTGCACTCTATTTAGTCATTAGCACTCATCAGGCAATGTCTATGGGCAACTGACTGCACTCTGACCAAAGAGGGCTGAATAATTACGCATACGCCACTTTGCTGTTATTTATTTGTAAGAAATGTTTGGAATCATGTATGATTTTCGTTCCACTTCTCACGTGTACACTACTTTGTATTGGTCTTTGACGTGGAATTTCAACACAATTGATTCATGTTTGTGGCAGTAATGTGACAAAATGTGGAAAACTTCAAGAGGGCTTTTGCAAGCCACTTTTGCAAGCCACTGTATGTCCTGAACATGTCCCTGAAGGGAGGCCACAGGCCTAAACTGCCCCAGACGGTTAGGAGACCTAAAGGTAAACATAGGCCATATTTACCAAACATGGCATTCTTTATATGTAGGGGAAAATGCACTCTGAATATTAATTAAGTAGGTGTGTGTCATGACATCACAAGGGGTCTGAGCCAATTGTAGGTTTGGAGGGATGGCTCAGATGATGTCACATTTAACTCTTTCGTGGTCAGTATTAAAGTCACTGACGGGCTTACAGACGGCACTCTTTGCCTCCTGTAAACCGCTGGCTTGAACCTTCTACTTTTATTTATATCTTGTCAATTTACATAACTGTATGTTGTATAGAATAGATAGGCCTCGGGCCTATGTAGTCTAGATATAACGTAGTATAGACATAAGAGGAACCTGGCTGCCAGGACTGGAGCCAAGAGCTGTAATGCAACGGACTTACTACAGAAGAATCTGCTTTGCTAAGATCTAACGAACTGTATCTGTATATCTGTGGACTGAATAAACTCCTAAACTCTGAAGTTGGCCTGAGGAGTTCTATCTCCAATGCTATTGCTGTGATGAGAGTCGTGTTTGCAGCTCTTACTAATGAGTTGCTGGTGCCGGAATAAAGGTGTGTTGTGTTGTTGCCAATAGCAACCCACGTAGAGTTGGTATAGTTTCTTACAGTGACATGACAGGGTCTCATCAGCCTTGCAAGCCAATTGGAATGGAGATGGAAGTAATAAAAGAACAGCGAAGCGTGTTGGCTGGACAAGTGAGAACGCTTTTCTGGGTGAACTCTGCTGTAAACCGGGGGAAGGGGGGGGGGTTCAACATTAGGTTAACCATGTATAAGCACAGCGGAGGAGCTAAGGAGCTCTGGGCCCCGGTGCGAGGATTACATTTGCCCCCCCAATGCACTCCATACAGTTTATACAGCGCACCAAAACCTGCCAAGGACAACCAGTGTCAGAGGTGCAGGAAGGGAATGGGGGACAGTATGTTAATGATTACCACTATTCAAAGTATCTATAGAAGTGATCATTACCAGCACAGGACTAATAGAGAGCTAATACTGCAGTTGAGGGAGAGCCCTATGGGGCCCCTCTAGCCTAAGGGCCCCGATGCAGTCGAGACCTCTTCTATCCCTATTGCTACACCACTGTATGAGCAAAGGACTGATCTATGGCACATCTATAAAATTCAACCAACATCAGAGCTGAACGAGGCAAATTGTAGCCGAAATCGGGAGAAGGTGAGTAAAAGTGGTGGGATAATTGTGCTTGCCATTGCAGTGGATTCTCTCCTCCCTGGATTCAGCTGTGGGTGGGTCAATCAGGCGTGACCATGTGACAGGGAAGATTATTATTATTATTATTATTTATTGTATTTATAAAGCGCCAACATATTACGCAGCGCTGGACAATAAAGATACAAAGAATACTACAGACCAACCTACATGTTGTATAATCCCTGCTTTACAGCAGTAGTCACACGTTTATAGGAGGAGGTGGGACTTGTAGTCACAGGAAGTAGCAGGAGAGCAGTTGTAAGACCTCCATTCTGTGTAAGGATGAGTGTCGCTTCCTCTTTAAGAGAACTTTAGAGAGAGAACTGCAAGCGGCATTGTGTGCAGGACTGATTCACTTTACCCATCCACCAGCAGGGGGCTGTCTATCTCCCTGGTATTGGCCTGCACTGTCCTATCTGACCTGCAGGTGGTATCAGATGTCCTGAACTTCCACTTCCAACCAGCAGAGGTCACCCTGCTGCCTGAGACTTTTACAATGCAGACAGCTGACACACCCACCTCTCCCTCTATATAGGACCAGCTCTCCCTTCAGGAGGTGCCAGAATATAAGCAGCCGGCTTGGTGTTCACTGAGCTCGGGTCCCCTGTGTGCCTGGGCCTGTGATGACCTATTCTCAGATACCTGATCATTTGCTATCCCCTCACCTTGTCTCTGCCTATTGATATACTATTATCATAAATGTGAGAATGGGAGCAGTTGAAAGTTTTCCCATTAAAATCAATCAAACCAATATGATTGGCTGTTTGTGTGCCTCACTCCCTTCTCAGAATTTGAACCCCAGTCACTCAATAACCCACTGTATCAGGTTTGAGGCCTCTGCCGTTAACAGTATAGAACGGCAGCAATTTAAATATTCCCCTTGAAAATCAATAAGTGAATTTTGTTTGGCTGTTTTAAGCTCCACCCAGGGCCGGCCTTTGACCTGAGCGACCTGTGCGATCGCTCAGGGCGCCGGCTGCCAGGGGGCGCTCCTGCCGCCTGGCCGCATGTGTTTTAAGCTGGCTGTGTCCGTCTCGCTCCGCCCCCCCCCCCCCCCCCGTGCGGCCACCGTGATGGAGGGGGGAGCCGCGGGGAGAGCAGCCCGTCCTCTCCCTCCCTCCTCTCCGGGCGCTCTCCGTGCTCCCCCCTCCGATGCAGACTGCAGCAGTGAGAACAACTCACCTCCCTGGTTCCGATCGCCGGCGCCTCTCACTTGCCGCTGGTCTCCTCTTGTACATTGTCACTGATGCACAATAAACTTCCTGCTTAACAGGAAGTTTACTGTGTATCAGTGACAATGTACAAGAGGAGACCAGCGGCAAGTGAGACACCGTGAGAGGCGCCGGCGATCGGAACCAGGGAGGTGAGTTGTTCTCTCTGGCTATGCTGCAGTCTGCATCGGAGGGGGTAGCACGGAGGGTGGCCCGGAGAGGAAGGGAGGGAGAGGTCGGGCTGCCCTCCCCGCGGCTCCCCCTCCAGTATGAGGGGAGGGGAGCACCTACCTACCTAATCTATACTGGGGGCACCTACCTATCTAGCCTGTACTGGGGGGGGGGCAGCTACCTATCTAATCTATACTGGGGGGCAGCTACCTATCTAATCTATACTGGGGGGCAGCTACCTATCTAATCTATACTGGGGGGCAGCTACCTATCTAATCTATACTGGGGGCACCTACCTATCTAACCTATACTGGGGGGGGGGGGGGCAGCTACCTATCTAATCTATACTGGGGGCACCTACCTATCTAACCTATACTGGGGGCACCTACCTATCTAACCTATACTGGAGGGGCAGCTACCTATCTAACTTATACTGGGGGCAGCTACCTATCTAACCTATACTGGGGGCACCTACCTATCTAATCTATACTGGGGGCAGCTACCTATCTAACCTATACTGGGGGCAGCTACCTATCTAACCTATGCTGGGGGCAGCTACTTATCTAATCTATACTGGGGGCAGCTACCTATCTAACCTATACTGGGGGCAGCTACCTATCTAACCTATACTGGGGGCAGCTACCTATCTATACTATACTGAGGGAACCTACCTATCTAACCTATACTGGGGGGGGGGCAGCTACCTATCTAATCTATACTGGGGGGGCAGCTACCTATCTAATCTATACTGGGGGGGGGGGGGCAGCTACCTATCTAATCTATACTGGGGGCAGCAGCTACCTATCTAATCTTTACTGGGGGCAGCAGCTACCTATCTAATCTATACTGGGGGCAGCTACCTATCTAACCTATACTGGGGGGGGGGGGGGGGCAGCTACCTATCTAATCTATACTGGGGGCAGCTACCTATCTAACCTATACTGGGGGGCAGCTACCTATCTAATCTATACTGGGGGCAGCTACCTATCTAAACTATACTGGGGGCAGCTACCTATCTAACCTATACTGGGGGCAGCTACCTATCTAATCTATACTGGGGGCAGCTACCTATCTAACCTTTACTGTAGGCAGATCCCCCCTTTAGTGTATATAGGCTTAGGCTACTAGTCTTACAGTCGCAGATCCCCTTTTAGTGTATTTAGGCAGCAGATCCCCCCCCCCCCCCCATTAGTGTATGTGTGTGGTGCGCTCACACGCGAAGAGGATGAATTTGGGGGGGGGGGGGGGGGGGGCACCAAAATCTGGTTCTGCTCAGGGCGCTGTGAAACCTAAGGCCGGCCCTGGCTCCACCCACTTTCCTGAATATTAAGCCTAGTCACCCAGTAACCAACTGTGTCAAGTTTCACAACCCTGCCATTAACAGTGTAAGAATGGCTGCGGTTTACATTTTCCAATGCAAAAATGTGGCTGTTGGCTTCGCCCACTTTTGTAACCTTGACATACAGTTACTCAATGACACAGTTTGTGAGCTATTAGGCTTGCTTTCCAGGACTCCCGAATGCGAATTTACCCGAATTATTCGGGTAAATTTCAGTGTTCCCCAAGTGGAAGCCGAAGCCAAATGCGCAGGACCCGAAGCCGAACGCGGCTGAATGTACGCAATTGAATTCGGCCGGATGATGTGTTGGGTTCGGCTTCGGGATTCGGGAGTGACGAGGGCCAATCAGAATTCCTCCAGCCGAGTCCCTGGCAACGCTAGCAACCAATAAGAGGAGGGGAGCCTGGCCCTCCCCTCCTCTATATAAGGCGGCGGCCATTTTGCGGAGCTACTCACTTGTGTGACTGAGCTGGTACTGAGAGCATCTCCAGTGCTGTGCTGTGTCTGATCAAGTGTATTCTGTGCTAAACCTAGCGTTTTGCTTCGTAAACACCTCCTAAACACATTCATTGTACTGTTATATAGATAGATAGTAATTTGTTTGTAGTCAGCTAGTGTGTACTGTATACTGTGCTAGGCTAGTGTTAGTCTGTGTGCAGGCTTGGCCTGCTAGCCTAGGTAGCCTTAGCCTACTACTAGCTTAGGTAGGTTAGGGATTCTAGTTAGTTGTGTACTATAGTAGTTCAATTGTACTGCTGCTGTTTGTTGTAGTCTGTTAGTTTATAGCTTCAGTACTGTTAGTTAATACTAGTTAGTTACTGATTGACTGTGTACAGGCCAGCATCCCTTGTTGTCTCCTGCTGTGTGACTGTCATTTGCCGGCCCACCCTTTTGATTGCGTCTGACCGTGTGTGACTAACCGACTGTAATTTGTCACCCTCTGTCTGGCAGTTAGTTCTATTGTTTACTGTTTAGTTAGAGTGACCAGACGTCCCGGATTGCCCGGGACGCGTCCTGGATTCGGGGTCCGCTGTCCCAGGCAGCATGAGGCCCCGGGAAACGTCCCGCTTTCAGCAGCGGGACGTCCCGGCCTCGGGACTCTGGCCACTCTATCCTCATGAACTGGCAGCGGCGTCTATAGACGCCGTGCCAGTTCATTGCCCGCAGCCCCGCTCCAGCCTCCTTCTTCCGGTGTCTGTTCTGACACCGGCAGGCGAGCAGGGCTACGGCAAGATGGCTGCTGAAGCCCTGTACTGCAGACTATTTGTGTCTCCAGTACAGGGCTTCGGGCGCCATCTTGCCGTAGCCCTGTCAGCGCGGGAGACGAGCAGGAGGAAGGTGGTCCCAGGAGCAGCGCGCCAGAGGCCGGAGACTTCTGCCAGGTGAGTAAATGCTTTCTTTTCCAGGTGAAATGTTTGCCCGTATTGCGTTTCTTTTCTGGCGAAATGTTTGCCCGCATTGCGTTTCTTTTCTGGGGAAATGTTTGCCCGCATTGCGTTTCTTTTCTGGGGAAATGTTTGCCCGCATTGCGTTTCTTTTCTGGGGAAATGTTTGCCCGTATTGCGTTTCTTTTCTGGTGAAATGTTTGCCCGCAGTGCGTTTCTTTTCTGGGGAAATGTTTGCCCGCATTGCGTTTCTTTTCTGGGGAAATGTTTGCCCGTATTGCGTTTCTTTTCTGGTGAAATGTTTGCCCGCAGTGCGTTTCTTTTCTGGGGAAATGTTTGCCCGCATTGCGTTTCTTTTCTGGGGAAATGTTTGCCAGCATTGTGTTTCTTTTCTGGTGAAATGTTTGCCCGCATTGCGTTTCTTTTCTGGGGAAATGTTTGCCCGCATTGCGTTTCTTTTCTGGGGAAATGTTTGCCCGCATTGCGTTTATTTTCTGGGGAAATGTTTGCCCGCATTGCGTTAATTTTCTGGTGAAATGTTTGCCCGCATTGCGTTTATTTTCTGGTGAAATGTTTGCCCGCATTGCGTTTATTTTGTACTGACATGTTTGCCCGCATTGCATTTATTTTATACTGACATGTTGCCCGCATTGCGGTTATTTTGTGCTGACATGTTGCCCATTGCGTTTCTTTTCTAGTGTCCGGGGTAACTGTTACTGCATTTATTATTTAATGGTCATAGATGGCTATGTTTGCTGTTTTGTGGTTACGGTATACTATTAGCATCACACAGTTTCTGCACACCCATGATGCAAAGTCTCGTTTGTCCACATCATGGTGTAAACACTGCTTTCTTATGCCTCGCTGTTACATCATTACGTTAGCTCCGCCCATACAATGTCATGGCCACGCCCATTTTTCGCAGCGGCAGCCCCCACCCCAGTCTTCATCGCTGCGCGCTTCTCAGTCCTCCCCACTTTTCACCGCGGCGCCCCTCCCCGTCCCAGGTTGGACCCACAAAAATCTGGTCACTCTAGTTTAGTACAGCAGGCGTTTAATAGTTACTACCTGCGCGTACAACCGTACTACTACTAGGTAGGCGGTAGTCTCTCTTCCACTACTACTACCACCCACCCCTTCATTTAATTTCTTTCATTTGTTACTGTGTGATTTATTACCTTTCTGTAGTAAATTGTTACATTCACAGCCCAACACCCCTTGTTGTCACCTGCTGTGACTGTCATTTGCCGGCGCACCCTATTGATTGCGTCTGACTGTGTGTGACCGACCGTAATTGTCACCCACTGTCACACGAGTTAGTACTGTAGAGACTCACTGTTAGTAGTAGTAGTACTACTACTACTACTACTACACCGGCGTACCTACCGGGGATGCGACCCCCTCAGCCGCAGGGGGGCCCGGGGCTGCTCTGGGGCCCGCTCACTGTGCGTGGGGGGAGCGCTGCTCTGTCTGGACCCCCCAGCAAGGTGCTCAACTGGCCGCAGCGTCTAATAGACGCTGCGCCAGTTCATTCCCCGCAGCCCCGCTCCAGCAGCCTGCATAGTCTCCGGCAGGCAGAGCAGGGCTATGGCAAGATGGCCGCCAAAGAAGCCCTGCACTGGAGACTATTTGTGTCTCTAGTACAGGGCTTCGGCAGCCATCTTGCCATAGCCCTGCACTCTGCCTGTCAGCGCGGGAGATGTGCTGCAGGAGGACTCGGGGAGCTGCGAGCCAGATGTCGGGAGAGGAGAAGACTTCTGTCAGGTAAGTGAATTGTTTTTTTTTTTTCACAGGTGCATTTTTTTTCTAGTGTCTGCTGCCCACATTGTGATTTTCTGGTCACTGCTGCCCACATTGCGATTTTCAGGTGTCTGCTGCCCACATTATGATTTTCAGGTGTCTGCTGCCCACATTGTGATTTTCAGGTGTCTGCTGCCCACATTATGATTTTCAGGTGTCTGCTGCCCACATTGTGATTTTCAGGTGTCTGCTGCCCACATTGTGATTTTCAGGTGTCTGCTGCCCACATTACGATTTTCTGGTGTCTGCTGCCCACATTACGATTTTCAGGTGTCTGCTGCCCACATTGTGATTTTCAGGTGTCTGCTGCCCACATTGTGATTTTCAGGTGTCTGCTGCCCACATTACAATTTTCTGGTGACTGCTGCCCACATTGCGATTTTCTGGTGACTGCTGCCCACATTGCGATTTTCTGGTGTATGCTGCCCACATTAGGATTTTCTGGTGACTGCTGCCCACATTGCGATTTTCTGGTGACTGCTGCCCACATTGCGATTTTCTGGTGACTGCTGCCCACATTGCGATTTTCAGGTGTCTGCTGCCCACATTGCGATTTTCTGGTGACTGCTGCCCACATTGCGATTTTCTGGTGACTGCTGCCCACATTGCGATTTTCTGGTGTATGCTGCCCACATTAGGATTTTCTGGTGACTGCTGCCCACATTGCGATTTTCTGGTGACTGCTGCCCACATTGCGATTTTCTGGTGACTGCTGCCCACATTGCGATTTTCAGGTGTCTGCTGCCCACATTGCGATTTTCTGGTGACTGCTGCCCACATTGCGATTTTCTGGTGTATGCTGCCCACATTAGGATTTTCTGGTGTGTGCTGCCCACATTATGATATTCTGGTGACTGACTGCTGCCCACATTAGGATTTTCTGGTGACTGCTGCCCACATTACGATATTCTGGTGACTGCTGCCCACATTAGGATTTTCTGGTGACTGATGCCCACATGGCGATTTTCTGGTGACTGCTGCCCACGTTACGATTGTCTGGTGAATGCTGTCCACGTTACGATTTTCTGGTGAACGCTGCCCACATTACGATTTTCTGTCCCACATTACGATATTCTGGTGAACGCTGTCCACATTACGATTGTCTGGTGAATGCTGTCCACGTTACAATTTTCTGGTGACTGCTGCTCACGTTACGATTTTCTGGTGACTGGTGCCCACATTACGATTTTCTGGTGAACTCTGCCCACATTACGATTTTCTGGTGAACTCTGCCCACATTATGATTTTCTAAAGGCCCACATTACGATTTTCTGGTGAACTCTGCCCACATTACGATTTTCTGGCCCACATTACGATTGTCTGGTAAAATGCTGCCCACTTTACAATTAATTTACAGTGAAACGCTGCCCCATTACGATTATTTGGCACCTATGGGGGGGGCCCCATCCAAATATTCGCAGGGGGCCCAGTGATTTCTAGTTACGCCCCTGTAACTACTACTACTACTACTACTACTACTTAAAAGGAAAAAAAAGTCATTTTTTGTTGACACTTACCACCAGTCAGTCAGTCACCACCACCACCTACCCAGACTTTATTATAGTTTACACCCTTACCCGCCGTTTTCTACACATTTGTTTATTCGTATATAAGTGCAAAATGACTGGAAGAGGTAGAGGATGAGGCACCACCAGGAGAGGCAGCGCCATTGCAGCAGCCACTGCCAGCAGCAGGTCTGTGACTGGTCCGCCGCCAGCCACTGACCGCAGAGTTGTGGAGGAGGGAGCAGAGGCGCAACAGCAGCGTGTTGCGCCCATCTTTGAGACGGGTCGTAGCCCCCGGCCCATTAAGCAGAGTCAGGCGCAGGCTATGGTGGAACTGATGGTGGAGCAGGAAGCCACCGTTTCCAGCCAGGCCTCCAGCACCAGCGAGACCAGTGCCACCACCACCAGCACTCCGGTCCGCAGCAGGCCTCCACCACCGCTTGAGGTCATGGTCACGGTGACCCCACCGGCCAGCCTGCCCTCACTGAGCTCAGTCTTCACCCCAGTGACTGCAGCCGTGTACAGGGATGCTGTGGAGAAGTTTGAGCAGGAGATAATGGGGACATCATCATGCAAGGAGGAGGAGGAGGAGTTGGAGGTGGAGCAGAAGAGAGGAGGAAGAGGCTCAGGAGCCAGAGGAGGACACTGACCCTGATGTCTCTGTGTCACGGACCACCCTGTTCCCCATGGCAGCGCACATGCTGCGTTGCCTGTGCACAGACCCCAGGGTGAAGCAGATGCAAGCGAGGGAGGACGCCTGCATCAGCATGATCCTGGATCTACGGCTGAGGGGGAAGTGGGCTCAGTTTCTGCCTGCTAGAGGACGTGAGCAGCGCACAAGCGAGTTGCAGCAGCTCCTTGTTCGGCGACTGGAGGAAGCCTTCCCCCAGGCTTCCACCCCCTCTGTCCCTGTCCAGCCAGCACAGCAGCCGGTGCCTGCGGCCAGCAGCAGCGTCAGGCACCCAGGAGACCTGCTGTCATTAACGCAGGCGCTCTACATGATGGTAGAGCAGCCGAGAGAGGAGGTGCGTGCAGCAGCCACCTCCTCTGAAAGCCACAGCCAGCGCATGACCCAGATGGTGGCTGAGTACATGGGGTCCTTCAGTGGGCTTGACACCGGCAGCGTGGACCCCATGGAGTACTGGGTGGAGCGGTTGCACATCTGGAGTGAGCTGGCACAGCACGCCCTGGAAGTCCTGTCTTGCCCCCCTTCCAGCGTGCTGTCCGAGAGGTGCTTCAGTGCGGCCGGTGGCGTGGTCACCGAGAAGCGCTCTCGTCTGTCCACAGAGGGCGTGGACAGACTGACATTTTTGAAGATCAACCAGGCCTGGATTGAAGGCACGTTCCTGGCACCTACTGTCGGCGAGAGGAGGACATAAGGTGCGTGGGAATCATTCTTTGACAACATAAACCTTCATTCCCGGGGTCCTGGTAATTTGGCCTGGTGTTTCTTCACTTGCTGTGGTAGTAACGCTAGCTACCATGGCCTGTGACATGCCTGCTGCTGCCACACGTCACTTCTCTTCCTGCTGCTGTTGCTGATGTATTTATATATTTATGAATTTACTGATTTATTTATGAATTTATTTATTTGTGTATTTATTTATTTATTGTATTTATACAGCGCCAACATATTACGAAGCGCTGATTTTCATCCACCTGCTGTTCACCACACAATGCATGCCTGCTGCTGCCACATGTCACTCCTCTTCCTGCTGCTGTTGCTGATGTATTTATATATTTATGAATTTACTGATTTATTTATTTGTGTATTTATTTATTGTATTTATACAGCGCCAACATATTACGAAGCGCTGATTTTCATTCTCCTGCTGTTCACCACACAATGCATGCCTGCTGCTGCCACACGTCACTCCTCTTCCTGCTGCTGTAGTTATCTTGCTGTCTGTGCTTCCACCGCCAGGGTCCACAGGATACATTGCCTGCTGCCATTCGCCAAGCCTCCTCCTCCTGCTGAATTTATCCTCCTGCCTGTCTGTGTTCCCACTGCCAGGGTCCACAGAATTATGCGCTGCTGCCATGCGCCGCCACTAGCTATTACGCCACTACAATAGCTATACTGTTGTATAAAAGAAAAAAAAAATTCTAAGGTGTCTGGGTTGAAAACTGTGCTGTCCCAGTTGTGCATTGGGCACAATGTGGGCTGCACGACTGCAGTCCGGAACCTCCTCCTGCTCTTTGCTGTTTATTTACTGTTTATGGTACCAACGTTAAGTACCATTGGCCTGTGACATTGCCTGCTGCCATTCGCCACTCCTCCTCCTCCTGCTGAGTTTATCCTCCTGCCTGTCTGTGTTCCCACCGCCAGGGTCCACAGAATTCAGCGTTGCTGCCATGTGCCACTAGCTATTACGCCACTACAATAGCTATACTGTTGTATAAAAAAATTTTTTTTTGAGGTGTCTGGGTTGAAAACTGTGCTGTCCTAGTTGTGCATTGGGCACAATGTGGGCTGCACGACTGCTGTCCGGAACCTCCTCCTGCTCTTTGGTGTTAATTTCAGCCATGGTACCAACATTAGGTACCATTGGCCTGTAACATTGCCTACTGCCATACGTCACTACTCCTCCTCCTCCCGCTGCTGCTGCTATAGTTATCCTCCTGCCTTTCTGTGTTGCCACCGCCAGGGTTCACAGAATTATGCGCTGCTGCCATGCACAACTAGCTATTACGCCACTACAATAGCTATGCTGGTGTTGAAGATAACATTTTACAACAGTACAGTTCTGTAAGGAAAAAACAAAGCATGTTGGTGGTGGACGGTGAAGAAGAAGAAGAATAACCATGTGAAGAAGAAGAAGAAGAAGAAGTAGAACCAGGTGAAGAAGAAGAAAAAGAAGAACCAGGTGAAGAAGAAGAAGAACCAGGTGAAGAAGAACCAGATGATGTTGACGAAGAATAAGAAGATGAAGAAGAACCAGGTGAAGAAGAAGAAGAAGAGAAGAACCAGGTTAAGAAGAAGAAGAACCAGGTGAAGAAGAAAAGAGCCAGGTGAAGAAGAACCAGATGATGTTGACGAAGAATAAGAAGATGAAGAAGAACCAGGTGAAGAAGAAGAAGAAGAAGAGAAGAACCAGGTGAAGAAGAAGAAGAAGAGAAGAACCAGGTGAAGATGAAGAAGAGAAGAACCAGGTGAAGAAGAAGGAGAAGAACCAGGTGAAGAAGAAGAAGAGAAGAGCCAGGTGAAGAAGAAGAAGAGAAGAACCAGGTGAAGAAGAAGAAGAGAAGAACCAGGTGAAGATGAAGAAGAGAAGAACCAGGTGAAGAAGAAGGAGAAGAACCAGGTGAAGAAGAAGAAGAGAAGAACAAGGTGAATAAGAACCAGATGATGATGATGAAGAAGGAGAATAAGAAGACGAAGAAGAACCAGGTGAAGAAGAGAAGAACCAGGTGAAGAAGAAGAAGAGAAGATCCAGGTGAAGAAGAAGAAGAGAAGAACCAGGTGAAGATGAATAAGAAAAGAACCAGGTGAAGAAGAAGGAGAAGAACCAGGTGAAGAAGAAGAAGAGAAGAGTCAGGTGAAGAAGAAGAAGAAGAGAAGAGTCAGGTGAAGAAGAAGAAGAGAAGAACAAGGTGAAGAAGAAGAAGAGAAGAACCAGGTGAAGAAGAAGAAGAGAAGAACAAGGTGAATAAGAACCAGATGATGATGAAGAAGGAGAATAAGAAGACGAAGAAGAACCAGGTGAAGAAGAAGATGAAAAAACAATTGAAGATGAACCAGGTGAAGAAGAAGAACTTAAAGAACCAGATGCCAGTGAAGAAGAAGATGATGAAGATGATAGTAATGAATGATTGATGATGAGAAACAAAAAGAGGGTAAAACAGAAAAAGAAGATGGTGAAGAAAAAGATGTAGAGAAAAAAAAGAAGACGGTGACGATGAATAAACAAGAAATGCTGAAAAAAAAGTTTTCCATCACATTTTTTTTTTTTATATATTAGACCTATTTACATGTGATTTCCCTTTAAAAAAAAAAAAAATCCGAATTCGTGAACACAAATTTTTCCTGAATTTTTTAATGCAACCCGAACCGAATTCGAATCTGAACCGAATTCGGCGATCGCATCCGAATCCGAATTTTCCGTGGGCCCGAATTCGAATGTACCCGAATCGAATTTTGGTACATTCGAGCAACCCTGGCTTTGGGGTCCTTGGCATTAATAATGTGAGACTGGGAGCAGTTTATCCAGGGACGGTTCTAGACCTTCTGTTGCCTGAAGCAAACTTTGTAGGTTACATCCTTCCACCAATATCCCCTCATTATAAATACCTCATACTAGAGCCCCCCATATAAACCCCAACACCAGCGAGAAATCACCATGGCCAGTCAGAGGGGAAGCATTGGCACTCCCAGGGCCGGATTTCCGCACAGGCCACCTAGGCCGGTTCCTAGGGCGGAAACCAGCCGACAGGAGAGCTGGGGCGGCTGTCGCACACTGTACACAAGTCAGCAGATCAGCTGTCCCCTGTCTCTGCTATGAACAGCACGGAGGAAAGCGCCCCTCCCCTCCTTTCCTCTCCACTCTGACACTGAGGGAGGAGGGGCTGAGCAGAGAAGCCAAGCCGCGAGATTCAGTTTCAGGAAGAAGACGGGCGGCTACTCAGCACAGCAAAGGTATCTGTGCATGGTGGCAGCGCTAGCTGTGAGAGGGAAGGGAGGGAGTCGAAGTGTCTGCAGGACATTAGATTAGAATCACGATGTGCCTGCCTGATCCTGGGGAATGAGTGACCAGCTGGGATCCCTCTCTCTCCCCCCTCCCTCCCTCTTCCCGGGAGCCTGTGACTTCCGAAGCTACTAAAACAGGGCTGCCTGGTGGTCCCCTCTGTCATGTAGCCTGGCTTTATCTCTTCTCTCCATGCCACCCTGTCATTCCTTTTATCATTTTCATCAGGTAAAATTGTTTCCCTTCTCCTCCCCCCACAGTCATTTGTTTTTGCATTCCCTAGCACAGCTATTCACACTTGCTCCTTTTTTTATTGCACTTTTAGTCTTCTGAGATCACTGGTTCACCCTATTTTTTAAAGGATATTGGAGGTTGATTCATGACATGTTAGTGCGCTAAGCCACATGGGTTAAATCGGTGAGCGCACGCTATCAGCGTACCGAGCGCTCTTGGCTAAGCGTGCTTCTTTGAAGTACAGTGCGATGGTGTGTAGCACGACCGTCATACTTTACTAACGCAGCTGCTGTTACATTTAATGTAGCAGCGGCCGCACTAGTAAAGTATGACGGTGGTGCTACAAACCATCGCACTGTACTTCAAAGAAGCACGCTTAGCCAAGAGCGCTCGCTACGCTGATAGTGTGCGCTCACCGGTTTAACCCATGCGGCTTAGTGCACTAACGTCATGAATCAACCTAATTAGATCTATGTTTGAGCACCAGCACTTTCTCCCTGCAGCTACGTTACATGGTTAACAGCACTTTTGAAAGTTGACTACAAATGTATTACACTTGTTTTTAATCTAATTGAACCTGCCTGATTAGTTTGTACCGCTCTTAGTACTTATGGGTCGTTGTTAAGGTGCGTACACACCTGCGACTGATGTCACTTGTCCGGGATAAAGACCCAATCCCCTTGGGTGACAATGCTGGACTGTACAGATGTGTCTCAGCTGTGTGAGGCCCAGTGCACACCAAAACCGCTAGTAGATTGTCAAAACGCTAGCGGTTTTGGGTGCACACCGAGCGGATTTTGTATGTGATCCGCCGGCCGCATCCGCATCAGCATCTGCGTGGCTAATGTATCTCTATGGGCTGGTGCACACCGGCGATTTGAGGTTTTAAGCAAACCGCAAGCGTGCAGCAGGAGGCACGTTTGCGGCTTGCTAAAAACCTCAAACCGCCGGTGTGCACGAGCCCATAGAGATACATTAGCCATGCGAATTTTCAAGCGGATGCGGCCGGCGGATCCACCCAGTGTGCACTGGGCCTAACTGACAAGGCATTCTGTTGTTATGCTGGGAGGGAGAGGGACGTCACGCTGCAGGTGGGGAAGTGGCATACATATAATCCTACCATAGTCGTAGTCTAATGTCCTACATTATTATTATTATTATTATTATTATTATTATGTATTTATATAGCACTGGTATCTTCTGCAGCACTTTACAGAGTACATAGTCATGTCACTGACTGTCCTCAGAGGAGCTCACACTCTAATCCTAACATAGTCATAGACTAATGTCCTACCATATTATTATTATGTATTTATATAGCACTGGTATCTTCTGCAGCACTGTACAGAGTACATAGTCATGTCACTGACTGTCCTCAGAGGAGCTCACAGTCTAATCCTGCCATAGCCTAATGTCCTACCATATTATTATTATTATGTATTTATATAGCACTGACATCTTCTGCAGCATGTACAGAGTACATAGTCATGCCACTGACTGTCCCCAGAGGAGCTCACACTCTAATCCTACCATAGTCATAGTCTAATGACCTACATTATTATTATTATTATGTATTTATATAGTGCTAACATCTTCTGCAGCACTTTAAAGGACCGCTATCGTGAAAAAAGTAGGCAGTTAATATCTGACTGAACAACAGGTTTTGGGCCAGTCCATCTCCTCGTGGGGGATTCTCAGCGTTTTCTATGTTTTCAACAGCATTTCCTGAACAGCAGTTGCAAAGTGTAACTGACAAAATAGGGTGCAAGTGAGTAGGGAGGCTGGCTGGTAGATTACTATTTTGGCAGTTAAACTGCTGTTCAGGAAATACTGTTGAAAACAAAGAAAACCCTGAGAATACTCCATGTGGAGATGGACTGGCCCAAAACCTGTCAGATTGTAACTGCCTACTTTTTTCGCGATAGTGGTCCTTTAATCACCTTAGTATTGTGATCAGCAAAGGTCCCCATACACACACATTACATTTCTAATTGGATTCCCTGCAGATTCGTTCACTCTGATCAAATCAAATGGAAATCAATTCCTTTATATTTCATTGATTTTGACCAAAAATGTATCTTAAGTATCGATCAAACAAGACGTCTTGGTCAATTGGGGGTGGAGCAGGAGTGGTAGATGATTGATAGGCCATAGCGTTGCATTATATCAAACAGTGCAACGTTGGGGTTCGATCAGTTTTCAATAGATTCCCTGCTGGAATCTATTAAAAATGAATGTGCTGTGTGTGGTAGGAATCAATTCCTTCTGAACAGATTCCTTTCAGAAAGGGGCCGATCGCTTTGGAAAATTGGGTAGAAATCTATAATTGTATGGCCAGCTGCATTTTAACCTGATACTCAATTTTAATCCTTTTCCCATAATGCTATTCTCAAATTCCTAGCCTCAACCTAAATTGCCAAAAGCCCTATTTTTTAATCTTTCCTAAGCCCTTTTTTTTTTTTTTTTTGTAAGTACTTAAACCTAATAACCTGATCTATTAGTATTTCTAACCTCCCCCCCCCCCCTTTTCTATGACCGATAACCCTATCCTAACCACGTTGTTGTCATGGGGTGGCTGGAGGTAATGGGCCTAGGGCGGTAAAAAGTACAAATCCGGCCCTGGGCACTCCTCAATCAGTAGCAGTGACCTATCAGACGTCCCTGCTACTGATTGGCCTAATGACTGTGCTGTGGTCCTGACCAGTTAGCTAAAGGAGTAGCGGGTTATTGTGATTGGTCGGTCTGGTACCAGCACCCTCACCTGATTGGTCGTGTGTCAAAGCTTTCCTTCTGAGCTCTCACCTGGAGTTTTACTGTAGCATGCCTCTATAAGAGGCGACACCTCACCTGCTTATGATGTCATAGGGAAGGGTGGGTAGTGCCACCGGTGGAATGTGTGGATGAGGAGGATAGGGTGTGTGTGTCAGGAAGGCAGGCGGGAGAGCAGAGAGGGGCTCACACTGTAGGTCCAAATGCTGCCCCCTAGATTTTTTTTACTGATTCACGATTCAGGGGTCTTCATGGTAGTTCTGCCCCTGAGTTTATTAGTCAAACATATGTGATTGGCTGTTTGTGGTTCCGCCCCTTTTCTGAATTTGAAACCCAGTCACCGAATGACCGACTGTAGCAGGTTTTAGGCCTCTGTCACTAACAGTGTAGGAATGGCAGGAGTTTAAATATTTCCCTTTAAAAATCATTAGGAGAATTTTGATTGGCTATTTAAGGCTCCACCCACTTTCCTGAATCTTAATCCCAGTCACCCAGTGACCAAGTGTGGCAAGTGTGAGAACCCTACCATTACCAGTGTAAGAATGGCTGCAGTTTATATTTTCCCATTTAAAAGATTGGCTGAAATGTGATTGACTGTTTTATGCTCCACCCACTGTTTCCAAACTTTTAACCTCGGTTACCAAGTGACCAACCGTGCCAAATCTGGAAACTCTGTGTTTAATCCTGTGAGAATGGCAGCCTTCTAAATTTTCCCATTGACTTGAATGGGTGGAATCTGATTTGCTGTTTGTAGCTCCGCCCACGTGTGTAGGGGGGAAGCGAGACCCCCAGAACATATCATCCCAGATAGTAAGGGATCTGTAGACCAAGTTTGGTTTAAATCGGTCACTGCGTTTTTGAGTGATCGCAGCACATACACGTACATAGGCTTACGCAGCTGGAAGTATTGCAGCTGTGTGGGTAGATTCATCTACACTAATAAAAGAACTGACATACAGTGTATGTAATATAGGGATGTTCGTTCCGATTCCGCGGAAATGCAATTTCCACATTGCCGTTCGGGATTCAAAAATCAGTAATACAAGTAACATTTTCATTTTTTACTGCTGTAGCATGCACTACTAAGTTACTTGCGCCCCCCCCCCCCCCCCAAACCAACAGCCGCTGAATTTATCCCACCATGGACCCTGTCAGGTCCTGTTACTTTGTAGGGCGAGATCCCTGCACTTTGATTGACCCAATAGGCTGTCTGTCACATGACAAGCAGCCTATTGGACCAAAATGCGGGGATTGCATCCTACAAAGTGAGTGAACCCCCAGATCAGCTAGCTAATTGTACAAGCTGTTAGTCGGTATTTCTCCTGTCTGGCTCTCGGGGAAATTGCTGATGTTGCTGAAACCCAAGAGAAGCTGAAGACGTGTGACACTTCCACTGCCCAAAGGATCAACTGTATACACATCACCATGGCAACAGGAGCATGAGCCCTCTGCAGCGCATGCACACTGCCCCAGTTTCGAACCTATTGTATGGCTCTCATGGAATTACATTTTAAAATATGTGGTGTTTATGGCTCCCTCATCCAAAAAGGTTCCTGACCCCTGCTCTACACTAACAAAAAAGAACTGACATATGTAATATAGGGATGCTCGTTCCGATTCCGCGGAAATACAATTTCCGCATTTCCGAAGGGAATTGAGAAATCAGTAATACAAGTGCGGCAGTATTACGCGATTTCCACAGAAATTTCTGCCGACCTTAACATTGATTTTCTCAAAAACGACAAGGTCTTTTTGAAAGAAATTTCCATCGGTTTTAACATCAATTTTTCTCAAAAACTACCAAGTCTTTTGGAAAAATGGTTTCCCTCTTGTTCCCACTCTTCTGCTTAACATACCCTGAAAATGTGGTGTCTGTAGCATGTTTGGGGGCTGTGCTATTTACCGCTAAAGTCAGCGGCCATTGACTGTAATGTAAAATGCAAAAAATCCGCATTACCGATATACGGTATGCCACCGACTTTAAATATTAAGAGCAAAGCCCCCATAGATGCTAGAAACACCACATTTTCAGGGTATGTTAAGCAGAAGAGTGGGAACAAGAGGGAAAACATTTTTCAAAAAGACTTGGTAGTTTTTGAGAAAAATTGATGTTAAAACCGATGGAAATTTCTGCGAAAATCCGCATCAGAATGCGGAAATTGGTAGCGGAAAGCGGAATCGGTAGCGGTACTCTGCAATGGTGGAAAGCGGATTTTCCACGGAAACAGAAATTGGCAATTCTGACCATCCTTAAAGTGAACATCCGGACTAAAAATCGACTCAGCAGCTCTGAAAAGGCTTTGTGTTTATTTAACAGTTTCACAGCATCAGAACTTTGTTTCTCTTATACAAGCCTCATTTTTAGCTGCACAGAAGAAAACTGCCCGGGCTTTTTTCCCCTGATGCTGTGCAAAGCATGATGGGATTTCTGATTTTGTTGTTCTCATTCTGCTGTTTTGGTGCAATTTTTTTTTTTTTACATTTTGAATTTGACATTTGAAGCCTAGCGTGTGCAGCTGGGAGGGGTAATCAGGACACAGGGTAGTTGGAACTGTGTCTCCTGCTCCTTGTCACCTCCTTTCAACCAAAAAGATGGCTGCCCCCATGACAAAGATGGCAGCCCCCATGAATCACAAACATTTGCCTGTTCTTTTAAAACAGGGTGGGTAAGAGATTATATTACCTATCTATTTTAATTAACATAACTAATGTAACTTGATGACAGTATGTTTGTTTAGGCTGAAGTTCCCCTTTAATGTAATACTCACTGTGCTGTCAGGAAGGCTGAGCTGTGCATGTGGCTGTCTCTGCAGATACACCCAATACTCACTGTGCCGGCAGGAAGGCTGAGCTCTGCATGTGGCTGTCTCTGCAGATACACCCAATACTCACTGTGCCGGCAGGAAGGCTGAGCTGTGCATGTGGCTGTCTCTACAGATACATCCAATACTCACTGTGCCGGCAATAAGGCTGTGCATGTGGCTGTCTCTGCAGATACACCCAATGCTCACTGTGCCGGCAGGAAGGCTGAGCTGTGCATGTGGCTGTCTCTACAGATGCATCCAATACTCACTGTGCCGGCAGGAAGGCTGAGCTGTTCATGTGGCTGTCTCTGCAGATACACCCAATACTCACTGTGCCAGCAGGAAGGCTAAACTGTGCATGTAGCTTTCTCTGCAGATACACACAATACTTACTGTGCCGGCAGGAAGGCAGAGCTGTGCATGTGGCTGTCTCTGCAGATAGACCCAATACTCACTGTGCCAGCTGGAAGGCTGAGCTGTGCATGTGGCTTTCTCTGCAGATACACCCAATACTCACTGTGTCGGCAGGAAGGCTGAGCTGTGCATGTGGCTGTCTCTGCAGATACACCCAATACTCACTGTGCCGGCTGGAAGGCTGAGCTGTGCATGTGGCCGTCACTGCAGATACACCCAATACTTACTGTGCCAGCAGGAAGGCTGAGCTATGCATGTGGCTGTCTCTGCAGATACACCCAATACTCACTGTGCCGGCAGGAAGGCTGAGCTGTGCAGGTGGCCGTCTCTGCAGATACACCCAATACTCACTGTGCCGGCAGGAAGGCTGAGCTGTGCATGTGGCCGTCTCTGCAGATACACCCAATACTCACTGTGCCGGCAGGAAGGCTGAGCTGTGCATGTGGCCGTCTCTGCAGATACACCCAATACTCACTGTGCCGGCAGGAAGGCTGAGCTGTGCATGTGACTGTCTCTGCAGATACACCCAATACTCACTGTGCCGGCAGGAAGGCTGAGCTGTGCATGTGGCCGTCTCTGCAGATACACCCAATACTCACTGTGCCGGCAGGAAGGCTGAGCTGTGCATGTGGCTGTCTCTGCAGATACACCCAATACTCACTGTGCCGGCAGGAAGGCTGAGCTGTGCATGTGACTGTCTCTGCAGATACACCCAATACTCACTGTGCCGCCAGGAAGGCTGAGCTGTGCATGTGGCTGTCTCTGCAGATACACCCAATACTCACTGTGCCGGCAGGAAGGCTGAGCTGTGCATGTGGCTGTCTCTGCAGATACACCCAATACTCACTGTGCAGGCAGGAAGGCTGAGCTGTGCATGTGGCTATCTCTGCAGATACACCCAATACTCACTGTGCTGGCAGGAAGGCTGAGCTGTTCATGTGGCTGTCTCTGCAGATACACCCAATACTCACTGTGCCAGCAGGAAGGCTGAGCTGTGCATGTAGCTTTCTCTGCAGATACACCCAATACTTACTGTGCCGGCAGGAAGGCAGAGCTCTGCATGTGGCTGTCTCTGCAGATAGACCCCAATACTCACTGTTCCAGCTGGAAGGCTGAGCTGTGCATGTGGCTTTCTCTGCAGATACACCCAATACTCACTGTGTCGGCAGGAAGGCTGAGCTGTGCATGTGGCTGTCTCTGCAGATACACCCAATACTCACTGTGCTGGTAGGAAGGCTGAGCTGTGCATGTGGCTGTCTCTGCACATACACCCAATACTCACTGTGGCGGCAGGGAGGCTGAGCTGTGCATGTGGCTGTCTCTGCAGATACACCCAATACTCACTGTGCCAGCAGGAAGGCTGAGCTGTGCATGTGGCTGTCTCTGCAGATACACCCAATACTCACTGTGCAGGCAGGAAGACTGGACTCTGCATGTGGCTGTCTCTGCAGATACACTCAATACTCGCTGTGCCGGCAGGAAGGCCGAGCTGTGCATGTGGCTGTCTCTGCAGATACACCCAATACTCACTGTGCTGGTAGGAAGGCTGAGCTGTGCATGTGGCTGTCTCTGCACATACACCCAATACTCACTGTGGCGGCAGGGAGGCTGAGCTGTGCATGTGGCTGTCTCTGCAGATACACCCAATACTCACTGTGCCAGCAGGAAGGCTGAGCTGTGCATGTGGCTGTCTCTGCAGATACACCCAATACTCACTGTGCAGGCAGGAAGACTGGACTCTGCATGTGGCTGTCTCTGCAGATACACTCAATACTCGCTGTGCCGGCAGGAAGGCCGAGCTGTGCATGTGGCTGTCTCTGCAGGTACACCCAATACTCACTGTGTCGGCAGGAAGGCTGAGCTGTGCATGTGGCTATCTCTGCAGATACACCCAAAACTCACTGTGCCGGCAGGAAGGCTGAGCTGTGCATGTGGCTGTCTCTGCAGATACACCCAATACTCACTGTGCCGGCAGGAAGGCTGAGCTGTGCATGTGGCTATCTCTGCAGATACACCCAATACTCACTGTGCCGGCAGGAAGGCTGAGCTGTGCATGTGGCTGTCTCTGCAGATACACCCAATACTCACTGTGCAGGCAGGAAGGCTGAGCTGTGCATGTGGCTATCTCTGCAGATACACCCAATACTCACTGTGCTGGCAGGAAGGCTGAGCTGTGCATGTGGCTGTCTCTGCAGATACACCTAATACTCACTGTGCTGGCTGGAAGGCTGAGCTGTGCATGTGGCTGTCTCTGCAGATACACCCAATACTCACTGTGCCGGCAGGAAGGCTGTGCATGTGGCTGTCTCTGCAGATACACCCAATACTCACTGTGCCGGCAGGAAGGCTGAGCTGTGCATGTGGCTGTCTCTGCAGTTACACCTAACACTCACTGTGCCGGCAGGAAGGCTGAGCTGTGCATGTGGCTGTATCTGCAGATACACCCAATACTCACTGTGCCGGCTGGAAGGCTAAGCTGTGCATGTGGCTGTCTCTGCAGATACACCCAATACTCACTGTGCCGGCTGTAAGGCTGAGCTGTGCATGTGGCTGTCTCTGCAGATACACCCAGTACTCACTGTGCCGGCAGGAAGGCTGAGCTGTGCATGTGGCTGTCTCTGCAGATACACCCAATACTCACTGTGCCGGCAGGAAGGCTGAGCTGTGCATGTGACTGTCTCTGCAGATACACCCAATACTCACTGTGCCGGCAGGAAGGCTGAGCTGTGCATGTGACTGTCTCTGCAGTTACACCCAATACTCACTGTGCCGGCAAGAAGGCAGAGCTGTGCATGTGGCTGCCTCTGCAGATACACCCAATACTCACTGTGCAGGCAGGAAGGCTGGACTCTGCATGTGGCTGTCTCTGCAGATACACTCAATACTCGCTGTGCCGGCAGAAAAGCCGAGCTGTGCATGTGGCTGTCTCTGCAGGTACACCCAATACTCACTGTGTCGGCAGGAAGGCTGAGCTGTGCATGTGGCTATCTCTGCAGATACACCCAAAACTCACTGTGCCGGCAGGAAGGCTGAGCTGTGCATGTGGCTGTCTCTGCAGATACACCCAATACTCACTGTGCCGGCAGGAAGGCCGAGCTGTGCATGTGACTGTCTCTGCAGTTACACCCAATACTCACTGTGCCGGCAAGAAGGCTGAGCTGTGCATGTGGCAGTTTCTGCAGATACTCCCAATACTCACTGTGCCGGCAGGAAGGCTGAGCTGTGCATGTGGCTGTCTCTGCAGATACACCCAATACTCACTGTGCCGGCAGGAAGGCTGAGCTGTGCATGTGGCTGCCTCTGCAGATACACCCAATACTCACTGTGCCGGCAGGAAGGCAGAGCTGTGCATGTGGCTGTCTCTGCAGGTACACCCAATACTCACTGTGTCGGCAGGAAGGCTGAGCTGTGCATGTGGCTATCTCTGCAGATACACCCAATACTCACTGTGCAGGAAGGAAGGCTGAGCTGTGCATGTTGCTGCCTCTGCAGATACACCCAATACTCACTGTGCCGGCAGGAAGGCTGAGCTGTGCATGTGGCTGTCTCTGCAGTTACACCTAATACTCACTGTGCTGCCAGGAAGGCAGAGCTGTGCATGTGGCTGTCTCTGCAGTTACACCCAATACTCACTGTGCCAACAGGAAGGCTGAGCTGTGCATGTGGCTGTCTCTACAGATACATCCAATACTCACTGTGCCGGCAGGAAGGCTCTGCATGTGGCTGTCTCTGCAGATACACCCAATGCTCACTGTGCCGGCAGGAAGGCTGAGCTGTGCATGTGGCTGTCTCTACAGATGCTTCCAATACTCACTGTGCAGGCAGGAAGGCTGAGCTGTGCATGTGGCCGTCTCTGCAGATACACCCAATACTCACTGTGCCAGCAGGAAGGCTGAGCTGTGCATGTAGCTTTCTCTGCAGATACACCCAATACTTACTGTGCCGGCAGGAAGGCAGAGCTGTGCATGTGGCTGTCTCTGCAGATAGACCCAATACTCACTGTGCCAGCTGGAAGGCTGAGCTGTGCATGTGGCTTTCTCTGCAGATACACCCAATACTCACTGTGTCGGCAGGAAGGCTGAGCTGTGCATGTGGCTGTCTCTGCAGATACACCCAATACTCACTGTGCTGGTAGGAAGGCTAAGCTGTGCATTTGGCTGTCTCTGCACATACACCCAATACTCACTGTGGCGGCAGGGAGGCTGAGCTGTGCATGTGGCTGTCTCTGTAGATACACCCAATACTCACTGAGCCGGCAGGAAGGCTGAGCTGTGCATGTGGCTGTCTCTGCAGATACACCCAATACTCACTGTGCTGGTAGGAAGGCTGAGCTGTGCATGTGGCTGTCTCTGCACATACACCCAATACTCACTGTGGCGGCAGGGAGGCTGAGCTGTGCATGTGGCTGTCTCTGCAGATACACCCAATACTCACTGTGCCGACAGGAAGGCTGAGCTGTGCATGTGGCTGTCTCTGCAGATACACCCAATACTCACTGTGCCGACAGGAAGGCTGAGCTGTGCATGTGGCCGTCTCTGCAGATACACCCAATACTCACTGTGCCGGCAGGAAGGCTGAGCTGTGCATGTGGCTGTCTCTGTAGATACACCCAATACTCACTGAGCCGGCAGGAAGGCTGAGCTGTGCATGTGGCTGTCTCTGCAGATACACCCAATACTCACTGTGCTGGCAGGAAGGCTGAGCTGTGCATGTGGTTGTCTCTGCAGATACACCCAATACTCACTGTGCAGGCAGGAAGGCTGGACTCTGCATGTGGCTGTCTCTGCAGATACACTCAATACTCGCTGTGCCGGCAGGAAGGCCGAGCTGTGCATGTGGCTGTCTCTGCAGGTACACCCAATACTCACTGTGTCGGCAGGAAGGCTGAGCTGTGCATGTGGCTATCTCTGCAGATACACCCAAAACTCACTGTGGCGGCAGGAAGGCTGAGCTGTGCATGTGGCTGTCTCTGCAGATACACCCAATACTCACTGTGCCGGCAGAAGGCTGAGCTGTGCATGTGGCTATCTCTGCAGATACACCCAATACTCACTGTGCTGGCAGGAAGTCTGAGCTGTGCATGTGGCTGTCTCTGCAGATACACCCAATACTCACTGTGCAGGCAGGAAGGCTGAGCTGTGCATGTGGCTATCTCTGCAGATACACCCAATACTCACTGTGCTGGCAGGAAGGCTGAGCTGTGCATGTGGCTGTCTCTGCAGATACACCTAATACTCACTGTGCTGGCTGGAAGGCTGAGCTGTGCATGTGGCTGTCTCTGCAGATACACCCAATACTCACTGTGCCGGTAGGAAGGCTGTGCATGTGGCTGTCTCTGCAGATACACCCAAAACTCACTGTGCCAGCAGGAAGGCTGAGCTGTGCATGTGGCTGTCTCTGCAGTTACACCTAACACTCACTGTGCCGGCAGGAAGGCTGAGCTGTGCATGTGGCTGTATCTGCAGATACACCCAATACTCACTGTGCCGGCTGGAAGGCTAAGCTGTGCATGTGGCTGTCTCTGCAGATACACCCAATACTCACTGTGCCGGCTGGAAGGCTGAGCTGTGCATGTGGCTGTCTCTGCAGATACACCCAGTACTCACTGTGCCGGCAGGAAGGCTGAGCTGTGCATGTGGCTGTCTCTGCAGGTACACCCAATACTCACTGTGCCGGCAGGAAGGCTGAGCTGTGCATGTGGCTGTCTCTGCAGATACACCCAATACTCACTGTGCCGGCAGGAAGGCTGAGCTGTGCATGTGACTGTCTCTGCAGATACACCCAATACTCACTGTGCCGTCAGGAAGGCTGAGCTGTGCATGTGGCTGTCTCTGCAGATACACCCAATACTCACTGTGCCGGCAGGAAGGCTGAGCTGTGCATGTGGCTGTCTCTGCAGATACATCCAATACTCACTGTGCCGGCAGGAAGGCTGAGCTGTGCATGTGGCTGTCTCTGCAGATACACTCAATACTCGCTGTGCCGGCAGGAAGGCTGAGCTGTGCATGTGGCTGTCTCTGCAGATACACCCAATACTCACTGCCGGCAGGAAGGCTGAGCTGTGCATGTGGCTGTCTCTACAGATACATCCAATACTCACTGCCGGCAGGAAGGCTGAGCTGTGCATGTCGCTGTCTCTGCAGATACACCCAATACTCACTGTGGCGGCAGGAAGGCTGAGCTGTGCATGTGGCTGTCTCTGCAGATACACCCAATACTCACTGTGCCGGCAGGAAGGCTGAGCTGTGCATGTGGCTGTCTCTGCAGATACACCCAATACTCACTGTGCCGGCAGGAAGGCTGAGCTGTGCATGTGGCTGTCTCTGCAGATACACCCAATACTCACTGTGCCGGCAGGAAGGCAGAGCTGTGCATGTGGCTGTCTCTGCAGATACATCCAATACTCACTGTGCGGGCAGGAAGGCTGAGCTGTGCATGTGGCTGTCTCTGCAGATACACCCAATACTCACTGTGCCGGCATGAAGGCTGAGCTGTGCATGTGGCTGTCTCTGCAGATACATCCAATACTCACTGTGCCGGCAGGAAGGCTGAGCTGTGCATGTGGCTGTCTCTGCAGGTACACCCAATACTCACTGTGCTGGCAGGAAGGCTGAGCTCTGCATGTGGCTGTCTCTGCAGGTACACCCAATACTCACTGTGCCGGCAGGAAGGCTGAGCTGTGCATGTGGCTGTCTCTACAGATACATCCAATACTCACTGTGCCGGCAATAAGGCTGTGCATGTGGCTGTCTCTGCAGATACACCCAATGCTCACTGTGCCGGCAGGAAGGCTGAGCTGTGCATGTGTCTGTCTCTGCAGATACACCCAATACTCACTGTGCTGGCAGGAAGGCTGAGCTCTGCATGTGGCTGTTTCTGCAGATACACCCAATACTCACTGTGCCGGCAGGAAGGCTCAGCTGTGCATGTGGCTGTCTCTGCAGATACATCCAATACTCACTGTGTCGGCAGGAAGGCTGAGCTGTGCATGTGGCTGTCTCTGCAGATACACCCAATACTCACTGTGCCGGCAGGAAGGCTGTGCATGTGGCTGCCTCTGCAGATACACCCAATACTCACTGTGTCGGCAGGAAGGCTGAGCTGTGCATGTGTCTGTCTCTGCAGATACACCCAATACTCACTGTGCCGGCAGGAAGGCTGAGCTGTGCATGTGGCTGTCTCTGCAGATACATCCAATACTCACTGTGCCGGCAGGAAGGCTGAGCTGTGCATGTGTCTGTCTCTGCAGATACACCCAATACTCACTGTGCCGGCAGGAAGGCTGAGCTGTGCATGTGGCTGTCTCTGCAGATACATCCAATTCTCACTGTGTCGGCAGTTAGGCTGAGCTGTGCATGTGCCAGTTTCTGCAGATACACCCAATACTCACTGTGCCGGCAGGAAGGATGAGCTGTGCATGTGGCTGTCTCTGCAGATACACCCAATACTCACTGTGCCGGCAGGAAGGCTAAGCTGTGCATGTGGCTGTCTCTGCAGGTACACCCAATACTCACTGTGCCGGCAGGAAGGCTAAGCTGTGCATGTGGCTGTCTCTGCAGATACACCCAATACTCACTGTGCAGGCAGGAAGGCTGAGCTGTGCATGTCTGCAGATACACGCAATACTCACCGTGCCGGCAGGGAGGCTGAGCTGTGCATGTGGCAGTTTCTGCAGATACTCCCAATACTCACTGTGCCGGCAGGAAGGCTGAGCTGTGCATGTGGCTGTCTCTGCAGATACACCCAATACTCACCGTGCCGGCAGGGAGGCTGAGCTGTGCATGTGGCTGCCACTGCAGATACATCCAATACTCACTGTGTCGGCAGGAAGGCTGAGCTGTGCATGTGTCTGTCTCTGCAGATACACCCAATACTCACTGTGCCGGCAGGAAGGCTGAGCTGTGCATGTGGCTGTCTCTGCAGATACACCCAATACTCACTGTGCCGGCAGGAAGGCTGAGCTGTGCATGTGGCTGTCTCTGCAGATACACCCAATACTCACTGTGCCGGCAGGAAGGCTGAGCTGTGCATGTGGCTGTCTCTGCAGATACATCCAATACTCACTGTGTCGGCAGGAAGGCTGAGCTGTGCATGTGGCTGTCTCTGCAGATACATCCAATACTCACTGTGCCGGCAGGAAGGCTGAGCTGTGCATGTCTGCAGATACACCCAATACTCACCGTGCCGGCAGGGAGGCTGAGCTGTGCATGTAGCTTTCTCTGCAGATACACCCAATACTCACTGTGCCGGCAGGAAGGCTGAGCTGTGCATGTCTGCAGATACACCCAATACTCACCGTGCCGGCAGGGAGGCTGAGCTGTGCATGTGGCTGTCTCTGCAGATACACCCAATACTCACTGTGCCGGCAGGAAGGCTGAGCTGTGCATGTGGCTGTCTCTGCAGATACATCCAATACTCACTGTGCCGGCAGGAAGGCTGAGCTGTGCATGTCTGCAGATACACTCAATACTCACCGTGCCGGCAGGGAGGCTGAGCTGTGCATGTGGCTGTCTCTGCAGATACACCCAATACTCACTGTGCCGGCAGGAAGGCTGAGCTGTGCATGTGGCTGTCTCTGCAGATTCTTCGGGTTCTTTGGATTGTCATAGAGAAAGTAATGGTCTTATTACTGATGTTTCCAGAAAACGTGACACGTGAGCACCTAAAAACTTTACAGGATTTCAAAATAATTTTATTTAAACCAACTTGCACAGTAACTTTAAATAACAGGTTCAATGTTAATAATGTGAACTGGCCTCAGGGTATGAAAACTGGATGGGAAGTGCAGGTAGCATCAGAAGCGTAAGAGTCGCCCATAATACCATCTCCTGGACCAATCGTGGGGCCAATTGATGATGAACGATCATTCTATCCATTATTCCTTCGATTCAAATTTTGCAACGGATTGCTTATCGTCTTCTCCTCCGTTGGTGGACCCGAGCAATCGATTCCCATTGATCACAACCTTTAGATCTGACTGGATCATTTTGATTGGCCAATTTTATCACTTCTCTGTACTATGGTAGCCAACAGATTGTGAATACTATGAACAGATTGTGTAGGTAGGCTCTCATACTACACGGAGGTGGTGAAATTGGGCAATCACTGGCCAATCAAAATTGTAAGTGTGTACACACCCTAAGAGCACCTGCTGTAATCAGGAACTTTGAATGACACTAAATATTGATCCTGATTGGCCGGTTGGAGCTCCGCCTTCATGTCTCAGCTATCCACACAGCAGCTTCTATGAGCCGTTGAAGTGTTGCGATTGGTTAGTGGCGGACGGGAAGGGGTCAGAGATTCGGAGCTCTCTTTCCATTTTACAGGCGGGATTGTGGAGGTTCCTGCGACAGGAAATGGGCGCAGAATACTAACACTCTCAGGCCCCCGGCGGTAACTGCACTTCAAGTGTGACTCAAGCCAAACGCTTCATCTTCTCAGGAGTAAACTGGATAAGAAGGCCTGACACATTTTTATTGCTGTTTGGGATTGTTCTGTGGCATTTGTCCTCACTTCCGTTATTAGTAGCCGTACCGTGTCACCGATAAGCAGCAGTGACATCACTCCAGCGGGGACACAGACAGCAGGAATAGCCGTGCCACCGATAAGCGGAAGTGACATCACTCCAGCGGGGACACAGACAGCAGGAATAGCCATGCCACCGATAAGCGGAAGTGACATCACTCCAGTGGGGACACAGACAGCAGTAATAGCCTTGTTAATGGTAAGCAGAAGTGACATCACTCCAGCGGGGACACAGACAGCAGGAATAGCCGTGTCACCGATAAGCGGAAGTGACATCACTCCAGTGGGGACACAGTAGGAATAGCCGTGTCACCGATAAGCAGCAGTGACATCACTCCAGCGGGGACACAGACAGCAGGAATAGCCGTGCCACCGATAAGCGGAAGTGACATCACTCCAGTGGGGACACAGTAGGAATAGCCGTGTCACCGATAAGCAGCAGTGACATCACTCCAGCGGGGACACAGACAGCAGGAATAGCCGTGTCACTGATAAGCGGAAGTGACATCACTCCAGCGGGGACACAGACAGCAGGAATAGCCGTGCCACCGATAAGCAGAAGTGACATCACTCCAGCGGGGACACAGTAGGAATAGCCGTGTCACCGATAAGCAGAAGTGACATCACTCCAGTGGGGACACAGGCAGCAGGAATAGCCTTGTTAATGGTAAGCAGAAGTGACATCACTCCAGCGGGGACACAGACAGCAGGAACAGCCTTGTCACCGATAAGCAGAAGTGACATCACTCCAGTGGGGACACAGTAGGAATAGCCGTGTCACCGATAAGCAGAAGTGACATCACTCCAGTGGGGACACAGACAGCAGGAACAGCCGTGTCATCGATAAGCGGAAGTGACATCTCTCCAGTGGGGACACAGACAGCAGGAAAAGCATTCACAGAGTAAGGCCTTGTTCACATTATAAATCACCAGAGCTATCGCAAGCGCTCAGCGATTATTGAACGATTTTTTTCAGGGTGATTTTCGCTTTTCTAAGCGATTATTTTTTTTTTGGTAGCGTTTTTTTTTTTTTTTTTTTTTCATTTCCTGGCATCAGTCAGGAAGTGAACTCTTTGCCCCGGAAATGAATAAATACATTGGCCTCCATTCATAAAAGTGAGTGCGGTAGTTCAGAGACGGCGGGATATTACCACTAGCGGCAAATGAGGGTTTTTGCAGTGAATTCATAAAGAAAATTCTGAGTGCGAGCTGATTGCGATAGCAGTCGGTAAGTGTGCGGTAATCGTGCGGTAAGTGTGCGGTGTGGTGCGGAAAGCTGTCGGTATAATTTGCTGAGTGCGGTAGTTTGCCGCTGACTTCCTAATGACAAGGTGCATGCTGGGTAGAAGTGGGCAGCTTTATACACACGTGACTTATTTTTTATAAATTATTATATATATATATATATATTTATATATATATAATTATTCTTACAAATTATCTAACTCTGTGTGATTTCTACAAGCCTGGGTGATATTACAACCACCCTTCCTCCTCTGTATCCTTAAAAATTCCATAACATTAAGCTGAAAGGGCTCCATTTGTCACCTAATATGCTGCTGTGTAGAGCAAACTCGCCGGTCTTTGTTGGCGATAACAACATGTCATTTATCACTTCCTTACTCCCCCTTTTTTTTTACATGAATACACTTCATTCAGTTTACCGACACAAACAACGTTTTCATTACCGCATTATTAGCACATGCGGTAAAACATGCGTTACATTTTATGAATCCACTATCAACAACATACCATGCGGTAATTTACCGATTGGGCGATAACGCATGCGGTAATGCTTTATGAATCGAGGCCAATGTATTTATTCATTAAAAGTGCTTGGGAAATCGCTTTTCAAATCGCTTTTTTCAAGCGCTTAGCTTTCTATTGAATCGTAAACGCTCTGAAAATGGCGCAGGAGCCGCGTTTGAACTTGGATAGAACACTGACATAAGCTAACGTTGTACAAGCGCTTTTAAGACGATTTTTAAAATCGCTAGCGCTTAAAAAAAAAACAACGAAATCGCCCCTAATGTGAGCAAGCCCTTATTGAGAAGTTTCCATTTTTCTCTGTGTCTCTCTTGAGAAGATATCTCCCTTTTTTATAGAGTCACCAACTACCAAAGAAGACAGAGACAGCAATAAAAAGCCACTGGTTGTTGATTGGATGGAGTAGTGTCAGCTCACAAACATGACAATGTAACCTGTGACAAGTCCAGCATAAGAGCTCACATAAACCCTGACATGAGCTCTCTGTCCCTTCCAGCAGCTCATTGGCTGAGTACAGGTCACGTGACACAGCGTCCTCCATCTTGTTCTCCATGACTGGGAATGGTCGGTATGAGAGACGGATGGGCCAGTCCATTGTTGTGGGGAGGGAATGGATGAAACCAGTCGTCCAATGTTCCACTGAGCACCAAATAACATTGATAAATAAGTGCATTTGAGGTCAGCCTTCCTCCCGGCTCCTCGGGGGCGGGAGGCTTGAGGTGTGTGTGTGGTTCTCACCAGGAGATTCAGAAAAAAGCACCAAGATCCATTGTAAACAATATGGTGGGGGGCATCTCCCTTCCTGAGAGAGGGGGTGGGTTAAGTTCCAATATTACAGTTCAGTATAAATAGCACAGGGCGGCGCCCTCCTAGAAGGCAGGGGGCCGTCCTCACCACGTCGGGGGCGGAGCAGAGGGGCACATCTCTCAGCTGAAGCACACAGGACCTATGGAAAAGCCAAATCGGTGATCCAAATCCCCATCGTGAAACATGGCGAGGTCACGGACAGGAAGCAGGGACAGGTCCACGGGAGCAAAATGGAGGAGCGTTTCTGTCCTGTTGTATGATTCGTCAGCCTGTAAAGAGAGGCGGGGTTTAATCTGCATCCACAGTTTAAGCTTAAAGTGTTCAGTGTGGTTAAAATGTTTCATAGTGAGGCCCTGGTCACTTTTTGCACGCATTGCTGATTTCAGCTCGGTTTTAAAATAAGCAGCATTGCAGCTCACAGTTTATTTTATTTGTTTATTTATTTAAGTATTTATATATATTCAGGCTGTTGATAATGGCGATAATCAGATTATCACTAAATTACCCTATTTCTGCATAAATAACAGCAATTTTGTGACAATTAGCTGATCGCTGCCTTAAGCGCTCACCGGTTGCACGTGACGCCACCCCTGTGAATCCTTGTCAGAAACAGCGACATATTTACAAAGTGTAATAATGCCGCTACTACCGGCTGCTTGTACCGTGAGTTACTCTAACCCTGCCGGTAATATACCGTTACTACCAGCGGCTTCCACCGCGAGTTACTCTAACGCTTCCGGTAATATTACCGCTACTACCGGCAGCTTGTACTGCGAGTTACTCTTACCCTGCCGGTAATATTACCATTACTACCAGCGACTTCCACCACGAGTTACTCTAATCCTGCCGGTAATATTACCACTACTACCGGCAGCTTGTACCGCAAGTTACTCTAACCCTGCCGGTAATATTACCAATACTACCAGCAGCTTGTACCGTGAGTTACTCTAACCCTGCCGGTAATATTACCGCTACTACCGGCAGCTTGTACCGTGAGTTACTCTAACCCTGCCGGTAATATTACCGCTACTACCGGCAGCTTGTACCGTGAGTTACTCTAACCCTGCCGGTAATATTACCGCTACTACCGGCAGCTTGTACCGTGAGTTACTCTAACCCTGCCGGTAATATTACCGCTACTAGCGGCAGCTTGTACCGCGAGTTACTCTAACCCTGCCGGCAATATTACTGCTACTACTGGTGGCTTCTATCGCAAGTTACTCTAACCCTGCTCGTAATATTACCACTACTACCGGCAGCTACTACTGTGAGTTACTCTAACGGTGCTGGCAATATTTCCACTACTATCAGCAGCTTGTACTGCGAGTTACTCTAACCCTGCCGGCAATATTACTGCTACTACTGGTGGCTTCTACCGCGAGTTACTCTAACCCTGCCGGTAATATTACCACTACGACCGGCAGCTTGTATCGCGAGTTACTCTAACCCTGCCGGCAATATTACTGCTACTACTGGTGACTTCTACCGCACGTTACTCTAACCCTGCCGGTAATATTACCGTTGCTACCGGCAGCTTGTGCCGCGAGTTACTCTAACCCTGCCGGCAATATTACTGGTTCTACTGGTGGCTACTACCGCAAGTTACTCTAACCCTGCCGGTAATATTACCGTTACTACCGGCAGCTTGTACTGCGAGTTACTCTAACCCTGCCGGTAATTTTTTCACTACTATCAGCAGCTTGTACTGTGAGTTATTCTAACCCTGCCGGCAATATTACTGCTACTACTGGTGGCTTCTACCGCGAGTTACTCTAACCCTGCCGGCAATATTACTGCTACTACTGGTGGCTTTTACTGCGAGTTACTCTAACCATGCCGGTAATATTACCACTACTACCGGCAGCCTTTATCGTGAGTTACTCTAACTACTGGTGGCTTCTACCGCAAGTTACTCTAACCCTGCCGGTAATATTACTGCTACTACTGGTGGCTTCTACCGCAAGTTACTCTAACCCTTCTGGTAATATTACCACTACGACCGGCAGCTTGTACCGCTTGTACTGCGCCTTACTCTAACCCTACCGGCAATATTACTGCTACTACTGGTGACTTCTACCGCAAGTTACTCTAACCCTGCCGGTAATATTACCACTACTATCGGCAGTTTGTACTGCGCCTTACTCTAACCCTACCGGCAATATTACTGCTACTACTGGTGACTTCTACCGCAAGTTACTCTAACCCTGCCGGTAATATTACCACTACTATCGGCAGTTTGTACTGCGAGTTACTCTAACCCTACCGGCAATATTACTGCTACTACTGGTGGCTTCTACCGCAAGTTACTCTAACCCTGCCGGCAATATTACTGCTACTACTGGTGGCTTCTACCGCGAGTTACTCTAACCCTGCCGGTAATATTACCACTACTACCAGCAGCTTGTATCGCGAGTTACTCTAACCCTGCCGGCAATATTACTGCTACTACTGGTGACTTCTACCGCAAGTTACTCTAACCCTGCCGGCAATATTACTGCTACTACTGGTGGCTTCTACCGCAAGTTACTCTAACCCTGCCGGTAATATTACCACTGATATCGGCAGCTTGTACCGTGAGTTACTCTAACCCTGCCGGTAATAATACCGCTACTACCGGCAGCTTCTACCGCGAGTTACTCTAACCCTGCCGGCAATATTACCACTACTATCGGCAGCTTTTACCGCGAGTTACTCTAACCGTGCCGGTAATATTACCACTACTATCGGCAGCTTGTACTGCGAGTTACTCTAACCCTACCGGCAATATTACTGCTACTACTGGTAGCTTCTACCGTAAGTTACTCTAACCCTGCCGGTAATATTACTGCTACTACCGGCAGCTTTTACTGCGAGTTACTCTAACCCTGCCAGTTATATTACCGCTACTACCGGCAGCTTGTACTGCGAGTTACTTTAACCCTGCCGGTAATATTACCACTACTACTGGTAGCTTCTACCGCGAGTTACTCTAACCCTGCCAGCAGGGCCGGGCCGAGGCATAGGCTGGAGAGGCTCCAGCCTCAGGGCACAGTGTAGGAGGGGGGCGCATAATTCATTCAGCTGTCATTCCTAATTGTGTATGAAGCTACTACTGGTGGCTTCTACCGCGAGTTACTCTAACCCTGCCGGTAATATTACTGCTACTACCGGCAGCTTGTACCGCGAGTTACTCTAACCCTGCCAGTAATATTACCGCTACTACTGGCGGCTTGTACTGCGAGTTACTCTAACCCTGCCAGTTATATTACCGCTACTACCGGCAGCTTGTACTGTGAGTTACTCTAACCCTGCCAGTTATATTACCGCTACTACCGGCGGCTTGTACTGCGAGTTACTCTAACCCTGCCAGTTATATAACCGCTACTACCGGCAGCTTGTACTGTGAGTTACTCTAACCCTGCCAGTTATATTACCGCTACTACCGGCGGCTTGTACTGCGAGTTACTCTAACCCTGCCAGTTATATTACCGCTACTACCGGCATCTTGTACTGTGAGTTACTCTAACCCTGCCAGTTATATTACCGCTACTACCGGCAGCTTGTACCGTGAGTTACTCTAACCCTGCCAGTTATATTACCGCTACTACCGGCGGCTTGTACTGCGAGTTACTCTAACCCTGCCAGTTATATTACCGCTACTACCGGCAGCTTGTACCGTGAGTTACTCTAACCCTGCCAGTTATATTACCGCTACTACCGGCGGCTTGTACCACGAGTTACTCTAACCCTGCCAGTTATATTACCGCTACTACCGGCGGCTTGTACCGCGAGTTACTCTAACCCTGCCAGTTATATTACCGCTACTACCGGCGGCTTGTACTGCGAGTTACTCTAACCCTGCCAGTTATATTACCGCTACTACCGGCGGCTTGTACCGCGAGTTACTCTAACCCTGCCAGTTATATTACCGCTACTACCGGCGGCTTGTACCGCTAGTTACTCTAACCCTGCCAGTTATATTACCGCTACTACCGGCGGCTTGTACCGCTAGTTACTCTAACCCTGCCAGTTATATTACCGCTACTACCGGCGGCTTGTACCGCTAGTTACTCTAACCCTGCCAGTTATATTACCACTACTACCGGCGGCTTGTACCGCTAGTTACTCTAACCCTGCCAGTTATATTACCACTACTACCGGCGGCTTGTACCGCTAGTTACTCTAACCCTGCCAGTTATATTACCACTACTACCGGCGGCTTGTACTGCGAGTTTCGCTATCGCTGCCCATGGTGAGGGTATAGTGTTGCCGTGCGCTGTCCGTTTACGGCAATATCACGGCACTTTTGTACACTAAGCTCATAGTGTTTTCTCCTCTTTGGCGCGTCACTCACCTCACACCCCTGCAGGGTCACCAGGAAGCTCTGGTCTCGGGTGTCGGTCAGGAATTTGACATCCTTGTCACCTGCAGGCCTCCCCGGCTGTGCAATGCAGATGTAGCGCAACACCTGGTGGACACGCCCACTCTGCAGTCTGAGGAATCGCATCTGCACCACGCTGTTCTCATTGTACAGGAACTGGGGATAGAGAGAAGAGGTCTGTAACCCCGCCTACACTGCACTGCTCCACCCATTCTGCACTGCTCCGCCCACACTGCACTGCTCCGCCCATTCTGCACCACGCTGTTCTCATTGTACAGGAACTGGGGATAGAGAGAAGAGGTCTGTAACCCCACCCACACTGCTCGACCCATTCTGCACTGCTCCACCCACTCTGCATTGCTCCACCCACTCTGCACTGCTCCACCCACTCTGCACTGCTCCACCCACTCTGCACTGCTCCACCCACTCTGCATTGCTCTGCCCATTCTGCACTGCTCCACCCACTCTGCACTGCTCCACCCACTCTGCACTGCTCCACCCACTCTGCACTGCTCCACCCACTCTGAACTGCTCCGCCCATTCTGCACTGCTCCACCCACTCTGCACTGCTCCACCCATTCTGCACTGCTCCGCCCATTCTGCACCTCGCTGTTCTCATTGTACAGGAACTGGGAAGAGAGAGAAGAAGTCTATAATACAGGGAACTGGAGCTACCTACAGCCGGTTATCCTCCTGTGCTGAGCATAACCCCGCCCACACTGCACTACTCCGCCCACACCGCTCTACACTATGCCCACACAGCCCAGGTCCTCTCCCCCTGCCCCGATCAGAGTCCCCTCCCCCGGGCCCCTTCCCTCCCCCTAGGCCTGGGTTACCTCCCCCCCCCCTCAGCCTGGGTCTCCTCACTCCCCCATCCTGGCTGTCAGGAACTGGCCCCGCGGCACGCCTGCAGATGCGGTTCCCGACTGGGACACCCCCTCTCTACACTTCCCCCCTCCAGGCCCAGGTCCTCTCCCTCAACCTTGTCATTGTCCCTTCCCTACCTCCAGGCTCGGGTTACCTCCCCCCCTCTGCCTGGGTCCCCTCACTCTTCCACCCCAGCTGGACACTCCCTCTCTACACTTCCCCCCCAGGCCCAGGTCCTCTCCCCCCCGCCCCTGTCAGAGTCCCCTCCCGCAGGTCCCTTCCCTCACCCCCAGGCCCGGGTTACCTCCCTAGCCCCCCCCCCCCCTCAGCCTGGGTCCCCTCAATCCCCCATCCTGGCCAGACACCCCCTCTCTACACTTCCCCCCCAGGCCCAGGTCCTCTCTCCTTTCATATCTGGTTAAACCTCTGTTCTGCCGCCTGTAGTTAGATTGGTTGCAGTCTTACCGTGTGCCCCCCCGGCAGGGTGCTGTGCCACTGGAAGCTCTCCGGCAGTCGGTAACTCTGCAGCCAGGTCTTCACCGCGATCTGTGGAAGGAGGAGACTGTGAGAGACGGCCGGTGCTCTGCATCAGTGACTTCAGCAATTGGTGCTGTCCTGAGCGGGCATGTGACGACTTCGCGATCTCTGCAATACCGATTACCGAAGAAATCGCTAACGCATCCTATTACTAAATCCCAAAGTCTTCCCTGTCACTCAAAAAGTGAAACTTTCCCAGCACAGAGCTATGACTCACAGGACAGCGCAGCTCTCCGCCGGATTCCTGTAAACGACCGCGGGACGGCCGTTCTGCCGACACTTTGTCAGTGTGTACAGCCTATCGGCAGGCTGATAAGGCTGGTTTTGACAGATCAGTCCAAACCAGCCTTATCAGCCTGTCGACAGACTGTACACACTGACAAACTGTCGGCAGAACGGCCGACCCGTCTTTTACAGGAATCCGGCTTGTGTATGCACCTAAAGGGGCCCATACACTTACTGATTTTACCACCGATATACAACCAATTCGATCACTGTGATCGAATCGGCTGTGAAATAGTTGCACAAACACTGACTGAACGATCGATTTACGTCCGAAATCGATCGTTCCCGTCTATTCCCGTCATTCCTGTCCGTGCGGAAGATTTTGCTCGATCGCCGGCGGGACGGGAGTGCGTCGATAGCGGCGTTCGAATGCCCGACGACCGACGCTAACAGCAATACATTACTTGATCTGGCCGGCGCGTGTCCCCGCTGTCACGGCTGCTCCTTCTCCGCGATGGGCTTCGAGTCCGGCAGGCTTCACTTCTTCCTGTCCCGGCAGGAAGTTTAAACAGTAGAGCGCCCTCTACTGTTTAAACTTCCCCGGACAGGAAGTACAGTGAAGCTGGAGGAGCCGAGCGTGGAGAAGAAGACAGCGGAGGCCGGGGGACTCGCGCCGGCCAGATCAAGTAATGTATGCGGGGGACGGGGGGCGGCAGCTTCACAGATGGTGAATCGATTTCATGCTGAAATCGATTCACAATCTGTTTGCAGTAAAGGCAGCCATACAATCCCTCTCTGATCAGATTTGATCAGATAGGGATCTGTCTGTTGGTCGATCTGATGGCAAATCGACCAGTGTATGGCCACCTTTAAATGAAATTGGCCATATCAGTGCATGAAGAGGCATAGCTCCCAACTGTCCCTTTTTGGAAGCCCTGTCCCTCTGTCCCTTTTTCCCTCTCATTTGTCCCTCTTTCAGGACTTTGTCTCTCTTTCTATATAAATATATATATTTCTCTATTAAAAATGTGTTTGATTGACTCTAAACTTTATTCCCATCCTTTAAATTGATATATTACTAATTTTAAAATGTTACTATGAAGGAAAATGAACCAGGATAGAGAGGACCAGTGTGGTTTGAATTATAAAACAACATATTTTTCTTATGAAATCTTTATGGTATGCATGACTAGGGACGTGGTGGGGGCGTGGCCAGGGGTGTGGCTCAAATGTCCCTTTTTCTCATCTCAAAAAGTTGGGAGGTATGAAGAGGCATCCTGCTCTTCCTGGCTGCATAAGCTCCCCCTGTGGTCTGCATAGATCAAAGCAGCCTTCACACTTATCCAAGACTGGCTGTCTGCAGGATTAACACCTGCGTCTTCCTACCGCAGCTCAAAGCACAGGACCGCACATTTATTTGCCTCCACACAGCACTGTATATGTAAAATCTATAGTTTTCATATATTCTTCATATTTCATGGGTTAGGAATATACTAAACAAGCCATTTTTTCATTAATTATTAAGGTTATTCTGATGCCCATTCCAGGAAATTCTCAGGCAAATGGGACACCCTCAACCTGAGATACAAAGGTTCTCAGGCATCCGTTATTGTTTCATAATCATATTTCATATCTGTGGATTCATGACGCTCTGCTGGCAACCTATTTCTTGGTGGGACCCACCGGGCACTGAGAGACTGGCAAAGCAGGAATTCTGCCAAAAATCTCTCTCTCCCTGAAGCCCCCTTCAGGGAGAGAGAGATTTTTGGCAGAATTCCTGCTTTGCCAGATGGCCCTTCACCAGGGCCGGGCCGAGGCATAGGCTGGAGAGGCTCCAGCCTCAGGGCGCAGTGCAGGAGGGGGTGCAGAATTCATTCAGCTGTCATTCCTAATTGTGTATGAAGCAGAAAAAAATAAGAAAAGGGGATACATAGCAGTGACTGCAAGCCAGATAACTAGATATTAAGGTGTTGGGGAGGTTGTGGGCCCTCTGGCCCTCTTAGTCTAATAGCAATCAGTGTGTGACGGCTGGGGTGGGAGGGATGAGGGGCGCACTTTGGTGTCTCAGCCTTGGGTGCTGGAGGACCTTGTCCCAGCTCTGCCCTTCACCAATTGCAACAAGGCTGGACTTCGCTTGTCACAGGGACAAACTTTGTCCGTTGTCCTTTGTCCATCATCTGTCGAAAATACCATCTCAGCAGGCCGGCAAGACACAGGCCACAGATTATCATTCTGGATTATTCACTAAAGACTTTATCACTTACTGGACTCCAACACGGTACTCAGACATTCTACCTCATTTCTTATCTTCCTCATCCTACTTATTCTATCCAACCAATCTGTTCCGCTGTCAGATAGATTTATTTACCAGCTCCAATGTATATTTGTGTGTATAGTTTTTATATTAAAATTAACTATTTAATGGTTCCAGTCTTGCCCTGATTACTCAGATCTATGCTAGAACTTTGTGTCCTCAGAAGAGACACACTACCGCATTGTCTTATTTTTATAAATTGTTGATTTGGCTAATTAGGTTGCAATTAACCATTTTCTTCCTTTCAGCAATAGTTAGTCGAGGTCTCTTCGCCTCGTTTTTAATACACAGATTGGTGGCAGCATATTACCCTGATTTCCAGTGCGAAATCGATAACTTTATTTTACCAATTGAACATTCAGTCCAGATTGTATCATGTATGAGCACACCAACCACTCTTAAACATTTACTGTGCTCACAGTGGATTCGCCTCCAGAAGTCTCCAGTGGATGAGACCTGTATGGCAACTGTGGCATAGTGGCGTTTGTCACAGGCACACTACCTGGTTCTCCACAGCGGGCACACACGTCTCCCCTCCTGCCGTGAAGTTGCAAAACACCAAAAATGAATCCTGAGGACTTCCCATGTTGGGGTCAATGTAATAATAACCTGGGTAGTGGAAAGATTAGACAGTGTAAGACAGCAATAAAAACTGAAACATCAGATGGTCATGTCTCGGAGAATGGTCATGTCTAGGAGAAGTCATGGAGAAGCATGTGATCAATGTGGTCAGGTGATAGATATGTAAGTCTCTGATTAGTGATGGTAGTGTCTAGGAGATGTCATGGAGAAGCATGTGATCAGTGTGGTCAGGTGATAGATATGTAAGTCTCTGATTAGTGATGGTCGTGTCTAGGAGAAGTCATGGAGAAGCATGTGATCAGTGTGGTCAGGTGATAGATATGTAAGTCTCTGATTAGTGATGGTCGTGTCTAGGAGAAGTCATGGAGAAGCATGTGATCAGTCTGGTCAGGTGATAGATATGTAAGTTAACAGAACAAATATTGGAAGGCGCTGCTTGATAATGGCTAAAACTTCTACTGCCCACTTGTTGATGCCCAAATTGCGGTGGGTTAACCCCTGTTCCCACCTATGATGAATCGTACAAAACATTGATATATAGGCGCGCAGGTGTGTTGTTATAATGAGTATGTAAACCACATTTATTTGGTTTTTTTGGTTTATAAAAACAAAGTGATATAAGATCTTTGCATGCTCTACCCACACAAACACTCTATTCATCCATACATGGGAGTAGTATGGTGTCCTGTTTAAAAAATGGATAAAAATATATGTATATATATATATATATATATATATGGGTCCTTGATTGGTTAGCGCTATAAAGTGCAGATAAATAAACCGTTTCTGTATAATACGAGATGACTCCACCCTTCCTGGTACATGTTATTTAGGTTGCTAGCGCGTATAGATGTAATCACATAAGGTCAACAATTATTCTATGCTCCATATATTATGCATAAAGCGAAGACTTGATATCACCTGCAGATGATCCCGCTCCAAACCCGGGGCGGGTTATAGCTGATTGACCTCGGACGCCTGACGGAGAGAAGCCTCTGTAGTTTGGAGTAAGTCCTCAATGACATCACCAACGTGATTCCCGTTAAGGTCTCGCGGGAACCTAACACCGCTTCTAGCCGCACAGCTCAGAGCGTACCTTCGTCTTGACGTCACGTCTCTCCTGGAGGTAGTGTCCTACCCGATCCACTCTGCGTTCCACCTCGTATCTGATTCCGGAAAGTATTGCGTTCCACAGCACTTCCTAGCTTATAGGGTGATGATGAGAGAGGAACCGAGCGAATCTGTTTGCAGGGTTCAAATATTGAAACCTCCTCAGTTAGGTACTTCAGTTGTCCTTGGGGCGCCCCTCCGGACTAACTAGGATTAACATGTTTCAACAATGTCGCTTGTCTTCATCAGAATCTGTACCTATCTCTTCCCAATGGTCTCCATCTTTATATAGAATCCCTAAGGCTCCTCCTCTTCCTTGTTTCCGATGTTTCCTAATTCCCTTGACACTTGGGTACGAATATATATATATATTACTTATAGTCAATCAACTCCGGATCCGGGTAAAAAATTCCGGAATAATAACAAAGGGAAGAACTCCAACACGATCAAGAATTATTTTTTAGCCAAAGGAACAGATCATCCCCCAAAATACGGGGTAGGAAGAGGGGCTGTAGAGGGGGGAGGGGGCGCAAGACACCAATACAGATAGATATCCCGGCGAAAACGGATCTAGAAAGGGGCATTTTCAACCTTAGTACTGTAGAATTAAAAGAATCAGAAAAAACTCTATTAGAAAAAGGGTTGAAATTTGCACCGACAGTTCGAAACTTATGTAGATATTAAAAAATACACCAGGAAATTATGCCTAAAAAGGTATTTCCAAAAAAATCCCATAATACAAAGACAAGATATAAGTTATTTCCAACATACATCTTTAAAAAAACCCTCCCGTTTCCATCCCATAAATGAAATGAGTAAAGAAATGCTGTTGTTTGAAATAAATATAGAAAAGGGCCTCAGGAGAATAAAACCCCAACCACCCCGCATGAATAATCTAACCCTGAAAGAAAACCAGGCACTTAAAGGACTTACGAGGCGAATATTATAAAAAAAGTTAGTTACCTTATTGCAATATCAGACCTCAGGGCAGACGGTCAGTGCTTCCCCTGTCAGTGTCAGGCGCTCTGTTATCTAAATCCAGGTTTCAATACAGGCCCGACCCTCTGCAGGGTCGCCTGAACTGATGAGATAAGAATTGCCGCTTTAAACAACAAACGCCTGCGCAGTTTGCATGCCGCTGGTGCGTCTGCGCAGGTTTTCAGCCCTGTCTGTGGGCCGTCCTCGCTCCGTGCGCATTGGTGTGATTATGTCGTGGGCTTCCCCACGTGACCATCCACATGATGGGCAGCGCCTCCTCAGCACACACTAGCAACGCTGAGCCGGTTAATTAGAACTGTTATTTGCACGGTCGCTGAAGAGCCGCTTGCTCATATTGCAGAGAGTCACTGAGGAGCCGCTGGTGAGCCGGCTCACGTACGAGCGCATAACAAACGAACCGCTGGTGAATCAGAATCAGAATCTGATTCTTTGTTATGCGCTCATATGTGAGCCGGCTCACCAGCGGCTCCTCAGTGACTCTCTGCAATATGAGCAAGCGGCTCTTCAGCGACTGTGCATATAACAGTTCTAATTAGCCGGCTCGGCGTTGCTAGTGTGTGCTGAGGGGGCGCTGCCCATCATGTGGATGGTTACATGGGGAAGCCCACGACATAATCACACCAATGCGCACGGAGCGAGGACGGCCCACAGACAGGGCTGGAATCCTGCGCAGACGCACCAGCGGCATGCAAACTGCACAGGCGTTAGTTGTTTAAACTCTTAGTCCATCAGTTCAGGCGACCCTGCAGAGGGTCGGGCCTGTAATGAATCCTGGATTTAGATAACAGAGCGCCTGACACTGACAGGGGAAGCACTGACCGTCTGCCCTGAGGTCTGATATTGCAATAAGGTAACTAAGTTTTTTTCTAATATTCGCCTCGTAAATCCTTTAAAGACCTACAGAATAACAAACAAGTGACCATAAGACCAGCAGATAAGGGGGGCAGGATTGTGGTACAAAATACAGACGACTATAGACGTGAGGCACATAGATTGTTGAATGATACAACGTACAGACGATTAAAGAGTAATCCGAGTATATCATTTGGTAAACAACTGGAAACCAGGGATGAGCAGAAACACCGCCAGTGCCAATTTTCACATCGTAGTTCGCCTCTACGCATTGTAGTTCGTAGGCAAAGTCTCAAAACTATGCGTACGATTTTACGTGTAGCGAAGTACCGGTACGTGTAGTTTACGCCCCTACGTGTAGTTCTCATGTATATTGCGAAGTAAACCACAAATGCGTTATTTTTCCGCGTACGATTGTATGCATACAAAATTACGCATTGGAAAGGGGAATGTACGCATAGAAGAGTTACTGTTACAAGCATTTGCAGAGGAATTCATGCGTACATTTTTATGCATAATGGCATAAGCGTCCGCATGTACTATGCTACGCACTACGCGTAATTGCGTATTTTAATGCGTAGTCTATGAAATGCATATGAAGCAATTATTTGGTTTTGAAGCCGTAGTTTAGCGAAGCGTAATTGCGTAAAACTCCGCGTAGTTCCAGCGTAGCGAAGTTGGCTGACTACGACCATCCCTACTGGAAACTCTATTAAAAGCGGGTAGACAAGAGGGAATATTAAACACTAAGGAATTTGAGTTCATAGGCCTTGCACATCCATGGATGGCTATATTTTATCATATACCAAAGATCCATAAGTCTTTGGTTGATCCTCCAGGTAGGCCGATAGTGTCAGGTATTGGTTCACTGACCTCCAATCTATCAAAGTATGTTGACACATTTTTACAGAAGTATGTCAGAGACATCCCGGCCTACCTGGAGGATTCTCAACATGTTTTGAATCTTTTAAATGAGATTAAGTGGGAGGAGGGTTGGATACTGGGCACCCTTGATGTTACTGCACTATACACCATCATTCAACATGATCACGGTGTGCAGGCAGTTGAGTATTTTCTTGCCCAGGACGGTAATTTGAAGATGGAGCAAAAACAATTTATCGTGGATGCGATAAGGTTTATGTTAAGTCATAATTTCTTCGAATATGAGGGGGAGAGGTTCCTCCAGACGAGTGGGATGGCAATGGGGACCAGGTTCGCCCCGGGATATGCTAATTTATTTATGGCACACTGGGAGATGACACGTATATTTGGCCCAGGGGGTCCCGGGGAGAGCCTGATTCTGTGGAAAAGATTTATTGATGACGTCCTATTCGTCTGGAGGGACTCAGAGGAGTCCCTACAGGAGTTTTTAACGGATATGAATAGCAATGGTAGGAATATTTATTTTACAGCTAGTACCAGCCAATTAACAGTTAATTTTCTAGATTTGAAGATTTATGTGGAGGATTCAATATTAAAAACCAGTACATACAGAAAACCCACTGATGTTAATGGCTACATTCTTGCCACCAGTTGCCACCTCCCCATATGGCTTAACAATGTCCCCTTTTCCACCTGCAATCGCTAGCGTTCACGCTGAACGCTAGCGATTGCTGAATCGCAAAACCGGCGATTCCCCCCGACGTTTGCGGCCGCGATTTTGCTATGCTATGCACTGCATAGCAAAATCGCGGCAATTATCGCTCCGCCGCGCGTTCGCGTTCCCCGCAAAAACGAATCGCGGTAGTGGAAATGACCTACCGCGATTCCCATGTTAAAAAGCAAACCGTAGCGATTGTAAAATCGCTAGCGGTTTGCGTTTTTGCGATTCAGCATCGCAAACGCCGCTAGTGGAAAAGGGCCCTTAGGGTCAATTTGTTAGACTTAAGAGGAATTGTACCGATGAGAAACAGTACAAGATAGAAAGGGACGAATTGGGGGAACAGTTTCGCCAAAAGGGGTATGATGAAGAAATTATTGATAATGCAAAACATGATGTAGATCAATTAAATCATAAAGACCTTCTTATTAAAAAAAATATAGGGATACAACTGTAGGTCACAGTATAAAAATCAACCTCAAATATTGTGCACAGAGCCATGTAGTAAGAAAGTTGTTCTCAAGACACTGGCACATATTGAGGGAAGACAGGGCTCTTAATGAAATATTGTCCGCCCAACCAGGGTTTATATACAGAAAACCAGGGAATGTAGGTTTAATAGTGGCTACAGCAGTTATAAACCAAAGGGGGGAGCCCAATCACAATTTGGAGGTGGATTTGTGAGATGTGGGAGATGTAAAAACTGTCAGAGTACTCGGGGCTATGGAAAAATAGAAACTGTAGAGGGTCCCCGGGAGTATTATAAAATAAGACAGTTGATGACCTGTGACACTAAGGGGGTCGTATATTGTTTAATCTGCCCCTGTGGAAAAAAGTGCATTGGACGGACTAAAAGAGATCTCCATAAAAGGATGGGGAACACCTCAATAATATCCGAAAAGGCTGGGAGGAACATCCCCCATCTAATCACTTCAAGAAGTATCATGCCTGTAATGTATTCAACATTAAATATTTTGGAATTGAATTAATCAAGCCAGATCCAAGAGGAGGGGACTTCATAGCTAAGATGTCAAGAGCCGAGAGTAGATGGATCTTTGATCTTGAGTCCTTGGCCCCGAGGGGATTGAATGAGGAAATGGAAATTTTTGGCTTTTTGTGAGAAATATAACACTCTGATTGATATAATCGTCAGATGGTGAATGGGGAGTTATTATGGTGTACCTGCGGAGTATTGGTGTTCTGTGTCCTAGATGAGTGATTGTTTATGGAGAGTTCTCTTAATATATATATATATTTTTTATATATACATTTTTTTAAAAAGATTTTTTTTTCCTTTCTTCCCTTCTTTTTTCCTCCCCCCCCCCTTTCCTATATACATATGTGTGTTATAGGGTTATATATATATATATATATATTTTTTTTTAACACATATATTTTTACCCAGATCCGGAGTTGATTGACTATAAGTAATATATATATATTCATACCCAAGTATCAAGGGAATTAGGAAACATCGGAAACAAGGAAGAGGAGGAGCCTTAGGGATTCTATATAAAGATGGAGACCATTGGGAAGAGATAGGTACATGTAAAGTATGTATAAAATAGGCACCCCCTAAAATAAACGTTTTCTTGTCAGTTTCATAAATGTATATAATCATAAAAGATCCAGATTTGAAACCCTGGGATTCTATAGAGAGGACACACAAGTTCTCCCCAGCATAGCTGTAGCACTTCCTGTGTTAGGGGGAACCACTTGTACATTCTAGGTTGGTGGGGAGATTTTATGTAGTTACACTGACCCTGCCCTAATGAAAGAATGCCCTCCATCTCATTCCAGGGATGATGATTCTTTTTCTAAGTGATAGTTTTGCTAAACTTTACTTATAAGACAGTTTATGATCTCTCATATGCTAGGGAAAGAGGTGAGAGCAGTATAGACTCAGGACAGCTTCCCTGATACCCAGTGCAGTGATGTTAGGACATTACATGTGGCAGACATAGTGAGCACATGTTATACGGATTGCTGTTATATGTGATATGTTGCATTGTATTTGCACTGATGTTATTTCTGAGCAATATGATGTGTTATGTAAGATTTTATGTAGTTACACTGACCCTGCCCTAATGAAAGAATGCCCTCCATCTCATTCCAGATTGTTTGATCCTCAATAAACACCCAGCCTCTACCCACCCCTATCGCACTGTGGAGTTAATTCATCATATGTGTAACAATTTTGGCGTCCAACGTGGGGCTGGGTGAAGATAAAAAGTTAGCAGTGACAAGAAGAGACAGTCTGTTTGCACAGGGATCAGAGGAATGAACATGGAGTGTGTACAGGAAGACATCAGCAGATCTCTAACTCTGATGACAACTGATGATTTGCTGAAGATCTGCCAGTTTGTGAAAGCACCAGAACAGAGTATGGCGAGAGGCAAAACACACCGCCATTTTAGGAGAGTAATTGAAGATGTGCTGGATGAATTGGTAGAGACTGAGGAGGAAGACTCTGCTATGCTCTTTCTGCAGGAAACCAAGCAGTTCATCTCAGAATTACTGAAGAATGTAACATGTGATAGTAAGGAACAATCTGAGAGTGAATCACAGCAAATAGAGAATTTAAAGGGACAGTACCGCATTATGCAGGAAAAGTTTCAAGAGACCACTAGATTGATGGAACAGCGTATAAAGGAACTCAGCATGAAAAATAAAGAATCTACAGATAGTTCTGCACAACAAGGACCAGTGACAGTTACTAAGGCACCTCACTTCAGCAAACTGCCAGAAGTTGCAATACGGAAAGACTTTAAGATCTCAGGTCAGATTGGTGAAAGGGGACAGAAAGACAAACTATCTTACACTAACCTCATGCACCAGATTGACTCAGGACTGCAAAGAGGATATACTGAATAAGAGATTGTAGAAGCAGTAGTCAAAGCTATCAGTCCTGGACTGAGTCTTAGAGGCATGCTAGAAATGAAGAGTGAACTGACCTTAGTGCAACTGAGAATTATCTTAAAAAGTCACTACAAGGAGGAGAATGCTTCTGACTTGTACCAGCAGCTTATTAACATCTCACAAGATAACAAAGAATCGCCTCAGAACTTCCTATTCAGGGCGATTGAATTGAAAGACCGACTTTTGTTTGTATCTGAGGGAGCAGACAGGGATGAGCAGTTTGGAGCTGAACTTGTACAAAAGAAATTCTTGAGATCAGTAAGCACTGGACTGATAAGTGATTATATAAAGTTCCAGCTAAAACAATATTTAGAGGATGTTTCTGTGACTGATGAACTATTAATAGAAAAAATGAATGAAGCAGCTAATATGGAGATGGCAAGAGAACAAAAGCAGAAGAGATGTCAACTCAGCAAGCCTGTAAAACTAACTGAGTGTCAAGCTAATACTCTATGCCAGCCTCCAAAGCCATTCTCTGTGGCCAATACTACCTCAGCAGGGCCAATGGCACAGCCAACCATCTGTACCCCAACAGATCAGCTGCTCCAAAACAGAAAACCTGATCTAGAAAAAGCAATTTTACAGATGCAAAAAGAGAGAGAAGAAATGAAAGCACTTTTCCTACATGGCACAGAACGACATAAACCTGCATATAAAAGACTGACAGTCACACAAGGTACTAGAAGGAAGCTCTGCGAATATTGTGAAAGTTCTGATCAAGAAACTGCATGTAATCACTGCTTCAAATGTGGTCAGTTGGGGCATTTAGCAAAAGGATGCAGAGTGAAGAAACAGGACCAGGGAAATAGGGCAGAGGGTTGCTGTCAAGGGACAGACGGTAACCTGCAACTCAACAGAGTCCCAAGAAGCCAGAGAAAGGATACCATCTATAGCAACAAGCTCTGTAAAGGACAGTCTATGTTTAGATCATTCACCAGAGGTACAAGGCTGTAATCCACAGAACCAACCTAGTAAAGCTGGTAGACCGCAACTAAAAGTAAAGAATTTGACATCAAGATACCAACGAAAGTTACTGCATCTTATTGGAAGGAGATGCCATGTGAATTGCAAGATGGACAATATTCCAGTCATTGCCTTATGGGACACAGGATCACAGGTTAGTTTAGTCAATGAAGCCTGGAGGCAGAAAGTTCTCCCACATACAGTACTCAGATCACTAGAAGAGTTACTAGGCCCTGGAGTTTTATGTGTAAAAGCAGCAAACAAAACAGACATTCCTTTCCATGGATGGATTGAAGTAACCTTCCAGTTAACTTCTAATAGCAACCGCATCAAAGAGCTACTGGTGCCAGTAATTGTATCAGAAGATCCCAGAGTCACTGAGCAACCAATCATTGGCTATAATGTGATTCAGGAATTATTTAAAGAAGCATCAGAAGAAGGAAAACATTCTACCTCTGATATTGCAGCAATGTTAGCAACTTCTATGCCAGTGTCATCAAACACAGCAGAGCTCCTGGTTAAATTACTGCAGTCTGATTGTATGGAGACCAGCAATCCAGTAGTTAGGACTACAGCAAAGAGCCAAAGAATCCCTGCAAACAAAGTTACTAGTATCAGGTGTCATGTTCATACACAGCCTGTCATGCAAAAGCAGGAAGTACTCTTTACCCCAGACAATGCTTGTCAGTGGCCTAATGGACTGTGTATCAATGAAGTTTTAGTAACAACACAAAAAGGACAATTCTCCAAGTTAAAGATACCAGTATGGAACTCAACTAAGAGAGACATAATTTTATCCGGCAAAACCAAGCTTGGATATATTGAGCAGATAAAGACAACATACCCTGCACCACTGAAGATGAAACAAGTACAGCAGGTACCTATCCATTCCATAAGCCAGGAATACCATCCTTCTCAACTGGAACTAGAAAGTATGATCGACAGCCAAAGTTACTTCACCAGAGAACCGACTAATCAAGAATCATGGGATCCACCAGTATCTCTAGAGCACTTGACCAATGAGCAACAACAAATAGTGAAGCAAATGTTGAGAGAAGAATGCAATGCCTTTGCAAAAGATGGCTTAGATGTGGGATGTATTCCTTCATTACAGTTACAGGTTCGTCTAAAAGATAATAAGTCAAGAGGACTTATATGTCAGTTCCTAAGCCTCTTCATGCAGAAGTAAAAGAGTACCTGCAAGATCTGCTGAACCGTGGTTGGATTACAAAGTCAAAATCATCATATTCCTCACCTATTGTTTGTGTAAGGAAGAAGGACGGTAGCTTGAGGCTATGCTGTGACTACAGAGAGCTAAACCAAAAATTCATCCCTGATCTCCATCCAATTCCAAGAATTCAAGACATGCTTGATAGTCTAGGGGGAAGTTCATGGTTCTCTGTACTAGATCAAGGTAAAGCTTATCATCAAGGTTTTGTGGAAGAATCCAGTAGACCCTTAACAGCCTTTATCACACCTTGGGGTTTGTATGAATGGATCCGCATTCCTTTTGGCCTTAGTTCTGCACCTGCAGAATTTCAAAGAAGTATGGAGTCTTGTTTAACTGGATTGAGAGATGAGATTTGCCAGCCTTATCTCGATGACAACCTTGTGCATAGTAAATCATTTCTTGAACATGTAGCACACGTGCGACTAGTTCTCCAGCGATACCAACAGCATGGAGTCAAGCTAACACCCAAAAAGTGTGAATTGTTCAAAGATCAAGTCAGGTTCTTGGGCAGAGTTGTGTCAAAAGATGGACATTCCATGGATCCAGCAGAAATTGCCCCTGTTCTTGCACTGAGAGATAAAAAACCAAAGACTGTCGGAGAACTCAGGAAAATATTGGGATTTATCTCTTATTACCGCCCATACATTCAAAATTTCTCCAGAATAGCGAAACCTTTGTATGACTTGTTGTCAGCACCTTCAGAACCTGCTGAAGCCACACCTTCTAAGACATCCAGAAAGCAACCAAAAGCTGTACAAAAATGGAAAGGTCAACTCCCTTCTCAATGTTCAATAGAATGGACTGATCACAATCAAGCAACTTTAAGCCAGCTAATTGAAACCTTGACACGTCCACCAGTTATGGGTTATCCAGACTTCTCTAGACCCATTGTACTTCATTGTGATGCTTCTCAAGAAGGCCTAGGTGCAATGTTATATCAGGAGAATGATGGAAAGCTCAAAGTTATTGCTTATGGATCTAGAACTCTTACACCAGCTGAAAAGAACTACCACATGCACTCAGGAAAACTGGAGTTTCTAGCAATGAAGTGGGCTATTTGTGACAGATTCCGAGACTATTTGTACTACTGTCCATCATTTGAGGTGTATACTGATAACAACCCACTTACTTATGTACTCACAACAGCAAGATTAAATGCAACAGGTCACAGATGGGTTGCTGAATTAGCCGACTTTAACTTTACTATCAAGTACCGCCCAGGAAAAAGAAATGTGGATGCAGATGTACTTTCAAGGTTGCCTTTGAGTCCAGAACAACATATGCAACAGTGTACTCAAGAAGTAGATCCCAAAGTCATCAGTACCATCATTCAATCAATGCAAGTTCAGCAGGGAGACAAAATGCCTTGGTTATGCCCTCTAACAATAGCTGATATAACTTCTGAAACAGATACAGTACAAAGAGATATCCAGATTTCTAAATAAACAATCAGAAAAGCACAGAAGGAAGGAAAATTTGGCAGTACAAGAGTCAGAACCATTTCCAAGCAAAACAAGAGAGACAAGGTGAGTCTCTTGACCTGTCTATACTCATGAGACAATGGCCTAAGTTGTACCTAGACACTGATGGAATTTTGAGAAGAAGAACATCTTCAGGATCCCAATTAGTGTTGCCTAAGAAGTATCATCACTTAGTATTCAAAGAGCTACATGAAGAGATGGGACATATTGGAGTTGAAAGAACTGTAAATCTCATCAGAGAAAGATTCTTTTGGCCACATATGCAAAGTGATACCGAACATTACATTACTCGTCAGTGTAAATGTCTAAAGGCAAAACGTCCAAACAAGCTAACCCGAGCTCCTTTGAATAACATTAAAACAACATATCATTTTGAGATGGATTCTATTGATTTCCTTCATCTGGAAACATGCAAAGGTGGATATGAGTACATCCTAGTTGTAATAGATCATTTCACCAGATTTGCTCAAGCATATGCCACAAAGAACAAATCAGTAAAGACTGTTGCAGATAAAATATTCAATGACTATGTTCTGAAATTTGGATTTCCTACAAAAATTCACCACGACATGGGCAGAGAATTTGAGAATCAACTATTTGCAGCCTTAAGCAAGTATGGTCACATCCAAAATTCCCATACAACTCCATATCATCCTCAAGGCAATGGACAAGTTGAAAGATTCAATCGCACCCTGCTTTCCATGCTCCGTAGTCAAAGAAAGACTGGAAAAACTCTCTTGCTAAAGTTGTCCATGCATATAATTGTACTAGAAGTGAAGCTACAGGACATTCTCCATTCTACCTACTTTATGGACGATCGCCCAGACTACCAATTGACAACATGTTTGATACTCCTGTAACTGAAAAATACAAGACTTACCCAGAATATGTGAAAGCTTGGACAAAGAGACTGAATGAAGCCTATGCAATTGCTTCAAAGACTGCCAAGACAGCAGCAGGAAGAGGTAAAAAATATTATGACAAGAAAACCCATGGATCTGATCTTTTACCAGGTAGCAGAGTACTTGTAAGGAATCTTACTGAAAAAGGAGGTCCAGGAAAATTGAGATCTTACTGGGAAGATTCTGTATATGTAGTTCTTAAAAGACAGAATGAAGATAGTCTAGTTTATGAAGTTAAACCAGAGACTGGCAAAGGTAGATCAAGAATTCTACACAGAAATCTGCTATTGCCATGTGACTTTCTACCAGCAGACCTGAGTAAAGTCATGCCAAGAAAAGTTGTCACAGCAAAACCAGACAAGAACCAAAGGAACACACATCAGTCTGAGCAAAACTCAGATGCGGAGTCAGAAAATGAATCAGACAATGAACAAGAACATTGGAGATCTTTCATTCCTTTATCCGATGACTTTATAAGGGAAGATAGCACACAACTAAATCCAGAAGCAGAAGAATTTTATCCTCATGAGTTGGATATGACTGAACTTCCTACAGAGGATAGTACAAGAGATGATCTTCATGAAGATCAGACTCCAACACCAGAATGCTTATCAGGAAATAACGCAGAAGAGATTCCAGCATCTGAAAATTCCAAAGACTGTGTTGAAAGTGAGCATAGTGACAATGAGGATGATGCTGACATAGAGTCTTTACGCAGAAAACAGCCCACCAGAGACAGAAGACAGCCAAAGACTTTAACCTATGATTCTTTGGGTGAACCAAGACTTGTACCACGAACCACAACAGTACATGCTATGGACTGTGGTAATATTTCATCTGATTACCCTGAATGGTATTTGAGTCCAAAATACTTTGTTGGAGATTGCAGAGACTGGTAAACACAGAATAATATGTTGAAAGTTTGAGTTTTAATGCTTTGAATTTTAGGACTTTCATGAACCTATGCAGTTAATGTTATTTTATGATGTTTTGGTAAATGTATACTGATGTAAGTTTCATGGTTTATGAAGCACAAGTAGTATTCCAATGGATGATGAAACTAGAAAGTGAAAAATAGTTGGCCGAAAGTGAAACTAGGATAAGAGGTACAAATACAAAGTGTTGTTATAAGATAAAAGTAAGGGACAGGGAAACCCATAGAGTGTCCCCTAGTTCACCATCATCCTTGAGTCTGATAAAAGTTTATTTTCATACAAAGTTGTGATTTAAAAAAAAGGGGGTTTGCAGACACAGCTTGCTACATTAGCAAGTAGACCTCATTAGGAACTAAGGCGCGCAATAGACCTGGTGAGAACCTGTGATTAAACTAACATGGGAATAATTTATCACAGAGAGAGGATAATTCCTTTGGTAAACCCTTAATTCCCAAACAACTGTAAGACTCTAACAGAACAGTGTTCATACATTTTGGAATATCAGATTTGCTTATGTTGGGGACAACATAAACTTTTGTGGGGGAGAGTGTAAAGTATGTATAAAATAAGCATCCCCCAAAATAAACGTTTTCTTGTCAGTTTCATAAATGTATACAATCATAAAAGATCCATATTTGAAACCCTGGGATTCTATAGAGAGGACACACAAGTTCTCCCCAGCATAGCTGTAGCACTTCCTGTGTTAGGGGGAACCACTTGTACATTCTAGGTTGGTGGGGAGATTTTATGTAGTTACACTGACCCTGCCCTAATGAAAGAATGCCCTCCATTAGAGATGGGAAGTTCGGATCTTTTCAATGATCCGGATGATTCGAATCGGATCATTGAAGAGATCCGGATCTTTGATCCGAATCTCGGATCATTTTACTAATGAAGCATTCGGGGGTGAAATGACTAGCAGGACAGGAGAAGGGGAGGGGGGTGGACACACAGAGAAGGGGAGAAGATGGACAGAGGGCAGGGAGTGGACAGAGAAGGGAGGAGGGACGAGCAGAGAGCAGAAATGTTTGTTTGCACACAATACCCACATGCTGCAATCATATGCTTTACAGATATTTCACCTATATATTCATCTGTGTACTTTGAAAGCAAACGTCGCACAGTGAAAGAAAGCATTCCCCAAAGCATTCCCAGAAGATAAGTGCAGCTGTTTAGAGCGAGTGCAGGAGGATCATATTGCCCTGCAATCACAGTGCCTGCAAAGTTACTGAGCTGTGCTGAGCTGAGCCAAAAGCTTCCCATGTGTTCACTGTGCACAACTACGAACAGACAGCCTATAATCAGCAGCACGTTGCAGCCAGTATGTGTGCTCCACACATATCTGGCAGTGGCACCCATGTCCCCTCTCTCTCATCTACCTGTCTCCCTGCAAGGCTGCCTCCCCTCCAACTCAGCGATCCATCCCTGCTCTGCTTCCAGGACCCCGCTGCCCGCTGAGAGGGGGCGTGCCGCTCCTTGCCCCGCCCCTTTTTCGATCCGAATCACTCATTTTGATGATTCGGATGATTCGACTCACAAAATAGATTCGGATTAAAGATCCGAATCGTTCATGATCCGGACAACACTACCCTCCATCTCATTCCAGGGATGATGATTCTTTTTCTAAGTGATAGTTTTGCTAAACTTTACTTATAAGACAGTTTATGATCTCTCATATGCTAGGGAAAGAGGTGAGAGCAGTATAGACTCAGGACAGCTTCCCTGATACCCAGTTCAGTGATGTTAGGACATTACATGTGGCAGACATAGTGAGCACATGTTATACGGATTGCTGTTATATGTGATATGCTGCATTGTATTTGCACTGATGTTATTTCTGAGCAATATGATGTGTTATGTAAGATTTTATGTAGTTACACTGACCCTGCCCTAATGAAAGAATGCCCTCCATCTCATTCCAGATTGTTAAAGAGAACCCGAGGTGGGTTTGAAGAATACTATCTGCATACAGAGGCTGGATCTGCCTATACAGCCCAGCCTCTGTTGCTATCCCAAACCCCCCTAAGGTCCCCCTGCACTCTGCAATCCCTCATAAATCACAGCCACACTGCTGACAAACAGCTTGTCAGAGCTGGCTGTGTTTATCTCTATAGTGTCAGTCTGCTGCTCTCCCCGCCTCCTGCAGAACTCCAGTCCCCGCCTGCATCCCTTCCCTCCCTGCTGATTGGAGGGAAGGGACGGGGGCAGGGACCGGAGCTATGCAGGAGGCGGGGGGAGCAGCTGAGACTGACAGTACAGATGTAAGCACAGCCTCACAGCACGGCTGTGATTTATGAGGGATTGCAGAGTGCAGGGGGACCTTAGGGGGGTTTGGGATAGCAACAGAGGCTTGGCTGTATAGGCAGATCCAGCCTCTGTATGCAGATAACATTCTTTAAACACACCTCGAGTTCTCTTTAAGATTGTTTAATCCTCAATAAACACCCAGCCTCTACTCACCCCTATCGCACTGTGGAGTTAATTCATCATATGTGTAACATACAGATTCTGATGAAGACAAGCGACATTGTTGAAACATGTTAATCCTAGTTAGTCCGGAGGAGCGCCCCGTGGACAACTGAAGTACCTAACTGAGGAGGTCTCAATATTTGAACCCTGCAAACGGATTCGCTCGGTTCCTCTCTCATCATCACCCTATAAGCTAGGAAGTGCTGTGGAACGCAATACTTTCCGGAATCAGATACGAGGTGGAACGCAGAGTGGATCGGGTAGGACACTACCTCCAGGAGAGACGTGACGTCAAGACGAAGGTACGCTCTGAGCCGTGCCGCTAGAAGCGGTGTTAGGTTCCCGCGAGACCTTAACGGGAATCACGTTGGTGATGTCATTGAGGACTTACTCCAAACTACGGAGGCTTCTCTCCGTCAGGCGTCCGAGGTCAATCAGCTATAACCCGCCCCGGGTTTGGAGCGGGATCATCTGCAGGTGATATCAAGTCTTCGCTTTATGCATAATATATGGAGCATAGAATAATTGTGGACTTTATGTGATTACATCTATACGCGCTAGCAACCTATATAACCTGTACCAGGAAGGGTGGAGTCATCTCTTATTATACAGAAACGGTTTATTTATCTGCACTTTATAGCGCTAACCAACCAAGGACCCACATATATATATATATACATATACTTTTTATCCATTTTTTAAACAGGACACCATACTACTCCCATGTATGGATGAACAGAGTGTTTGTGTGGGTAGAGCATGCAAAGATCTTATATCACTTTGTTTTTATAAACCAAAAAACCAAATAAATTAGTTTTATTTATTCCAATTGTGGTTTACATACTCATTATAACAACACACCTGCGCGCCCATATATCAATGTTTTGTACGATCCATCATAGGTGGGAACAGGGGTTAACCCACCGCAATTTGGGCAGCAGCAAGTGGGCAGTAGAAGTTTTAGCCATTATCAAGCAGCGCCTTCCAATATTTGTTACGATTGCCATTCAGCCTAGTCTTGCTGTCATGTCACTAGCTGTCCTCAGAGAAGCTTGCAATTTAATTCCTGCCGTCATGTCACTAGTTGTACTCGGAGGAGCTTACAATCTAATTTCTGCTGTCATGTCACTAGTTGTACTCGGAGGAGCTTACAATCTAATTCCTGCCGTCATGTCACTAGCTGTCCTCAGAGAAGCTTGCAATTTAATTCCTGCCGTCATGTCACTAGTTGTACTCGGAGGAGCTTACAATCCAATCCCTGCTGCCAATCATATCACTAGCTGTACTTCACTTCAATACATTTCTATTGATACCAGCTGTACTTACAGGAGCTTACAATCTAATTCCTGCCGCCAATGTCACTGGGGAGAAGGGTGTCTTACGGGGGAGGTGGTAAGAAGTGCGATCCCGGCCCTGTCAGTGGGCGACTCACCGTCCGGCAGTTCAGGGTGCACCAGCTGTAGCTCCTTGCAGGTGCTGGCCGGACTTTCTTTGGACCCGTTGGGAGGAGCAGCCAGCAGCCTCAGGTCTTCCTCCAGCCGGTAAATGAGGTCCCAGGGAGCGGCCCCCCGCCAAGGCTCCGAGTGGGGGAACGAACGCTGTATGGGGCAGAATGTCTCATTACTAACACAGGCCCACTACTCACAATGACAAACACACTGCAGCTGCTTTACTACCAGTGCAAGGCTGCTGGACAGAAGTCTGGCTGGATCAGGCAGGGCAAGTGCATGGTATGTCTCTACCCCCCAGCCCACTCTGAAAGGCACTGCGCCCCTCCTACCCCTACACTCTATACCCCTCCCCCCTCTAAAAGGCACTGCGCTGCCCTCCCCCTGCATTTTATCCCTCCCCCCCTTTGAAAGGCTCCGCCCTCCCCCTGCATTGTATCCCTACCCCCCCCCCCGCTCTGAAACGCACTGCCGCCCTCCCCCTCCATATGACAGAATGTCTGTGCAGAGCTCGGCCAGAGCCGGATTAAGGCTAAATGGGGCCCTAAGCAAAGTAACTGATTTGGGCCCTACATCATGTCGTAATAGAATCAGAAGATGCAGCTGCACAGCAACATGCCGTACACACCGGGGCAGCCGAGCTACTGGTTGCTATGGGCAACAGCCCGCTTTCCTCTGTGGGTGCATAATGCAGGGAATAGCAGCGGCAAAATGCAGAGTGAGAGATGAATGGCTGGAACATTTGCACTCAGGGGCTGGGGCATCCCTGTGAAGAGGGCGCCAGATATCACAGCAGCAGCACTTTCCCCCTGCATCTCCAGCCTGGCAATAGCAGAAAGCTCTGGACACCGCCAAACAGGAAGTCGTTCCCCAGACAGAATTACATAACCACCCCCACCACCGAACAACCGATTTCCTCCCAAACTAGACAGCCACCATGCAGCCTCCATCCCAGTGAATACGATAGTCCAGCAGAGAAGGCAGCCGCAGCGGGTGAGAATGACAGCACCAGATGACTCACATTCACCTATTGCGATCCAAGCAATAGAGGTCTCGTCATCCGGAGCCCATCTGTCTCCTCTAGAGTGCTGCCGCTCTGCTACTACTACTATTACTACTTCCTGTCTGATCTGAGAATCAGGAAGTTCAGAGCGAGCGGCTGCACTGTAGAAGAGATAGATGAGTATCAGATGACGGGATCTCTATCGCTTGGATCATGGATAGGTGAGTGAGCGTTTGCCATCTGCTGCTATCATTCTTGCTGCAGCTGTGGTTCTCTGTGGGAAGGGAGGGAGGAGTGGGCAGTGGCAGAGCGCACAGTAGCAGGAGGGGGATCTAGGAGGAGATCCTGGCTCTGAAGACAATCAGCAGCGCACAGCATCATTTGACAAGACAAGACAAATAACATTTATATTGCGCTTTTCTCCTGGCGGACTCAAAGCGCCAGAGCTGCAGTCACTAGGACGCGCCCTATAGGCAGTAGCAGTGTTAGAGAGACTTGCCTAAGGTCTCCTACTGAATAGGTGCTGGCTTGCTGAACAGGCAGAGCCGAGATTCGAACCCTGGTCTCCTGTGTCAGAGGCAGAGTCCTTAAAGGGACTCCGAGCAGTGCCTGTGGGTATGCCTTTAAGCATACCCACAACTAATTAATTACATCATCACACCTACCAGCATGATGTTTGTAATTATATTCCCCTGGGTTCCTTAAATTTCATTGCATTGTGCTGAATCGAGCTGCCGACTTTGGAGAAAAGTCGTCCTGTCTGTGTAATACAATGTAACTATGGAAAGATGCATATCATTTTGAAGCTCTCTTTCTCCTCTTCCCAATGATATATAAACCGCCACCCTACGCCTTTTAGTTTTCGCTATTTTCGCAATCGAAATTGCCGTAGCCGCGATTTCGATCGCGAAAATAGCGAAAACTAAAGGGCATAGAGGAGAAAGAGAGCTTTAAAATGATATGCATCTTTCCATAGTTACTGCACTGCTCAGAGTCCCTTTAACCATTATACCATCCAATGTAAAGTAACAGATTGCGCTACTATGGAAACAGATGAATGCTAATAAGTGGTACTGATAATTTTTATTTTCATAAAAATCAGCAAGTAGTAGTAGACTCTCTATTTATTGTCGTTAAAATAAATGGTAATAGACTCGCTATTAGCTGTGCAAATTGGCAAACTAGAAATTGATCCTGAGTTCAAAAAAATTAAAAACAATATATGTACATATATTAAAAAATAAAAATAAAGAATAGATAAAAATAAAAATGCAGAGAATTCAATTGATTTGATACACTGAATTATATTGCATATGGATTCCAAATGATAGCTCATTGGCAATGTCCAGTTCTTATGCAAGAGCCCAAAAGCAATATGGATTTAACAAGCACAATTGATGCTAATGTTGTGACTCCAGCGTGTGGTAATGAAGTTCCTTATGAATCACAATAAACTCAACAAAGATAATTCGGGTAAGTTGTTGAATAAGTAGTTGGATAGATCTCACCCATATAAAGCTTCCGGATAATGCTGCAGAGGTCTTCACAAGAGCCGCTCGATCTCACCTGCCCCGGCCGGCGGCAAGGTGAGAGAGACTAGACGGATTGGTCACGTCGGGCAAGGCTTGCCCGGCTCCCCTGGATAGCGGAGGATGTCCGGATAGTAGCGGAGTGGCGCTGGTCAGACTTCCGTCTTGAATCAGTGTTATGCAGCCACGTAACTCCAGCTGGCCTCCTTCCCCTCTATGATGTGACGTCACAAGGCAGCCACCGCTGACGTTTCGGGAGGAACGCCTCCCTTTCTCAAAGCAAGGCTGCTGGGGGAGTTGGAGGCTGGCTTTTTAAAGCCTCTGCTGTGCTGATAGTTCTATTCGAAAGCATAAAGATCCAAATCTTTATTTAATCCATGTGGAATCAAAGAATTCAAATTATAAATCCACATAGTCTCGCGCCGAGACATTTCCAATAAATAATCTCCACCTCTCCACGGCTTGTTAACCTGTTCTATAGCACAAAACTTTGTTCCCTTAAAGGAGCATCCATGCTCCATCTTATAATGCGCTGATAGGGGATGTTTCTTACATCCTTTTTTTATATTGGTGCAATGTTCATTAAATCTTTCTTTAAGGGGACGTTTGGTCCTTCCAACATAGTGTTTTAGACATGGACAAATCAGCACATATATTACCCCTTTAGAGTCACAGTTTGTAATGTCTTTAATACTGAATGGCTCTTGACTGGAAGTGGAGGTAATTTGATAAATCCTTTCTATTGGTAGATTGGATTCTCGACACGCTCTGCAAAACCCACATCTTTTGAAATAACCATTTTGCTTCCTGCTTGTCTGAGACCTAACAGTGGGGGCCAATATGTTGCCTAAATTATTGGACTTCCGGAAAGTCATCCTGGGATATTTAGACAATATGGGCATCAGTATTGGATCTTCTCTTAGTATATTCCAATATTTACCTACTATATTCTTAACTTTGGAGGATTGTGAAGAATATTTCATAATTAAACTGGGTTGTTGCTCATTATGATCATTAGACTGCCCCCTATCTTTCAATAATTCAAGTCTATCCATACTCTTAGCTCGTGCCCTAGCTTCCTCGATTATTTCTACTGGGTACCCTTTTCGTTCGAATCTGCCCTGTAATATATCTGCTTCTACATCGAAGTCACTGATCTTAGAGCAGTTTCTTCTAAGCCTGAGAAACTGTCCTCCTGGGATGTTCATAAGCCACTTGAGGTGATTACAACTATCTATATTAATATAGCTGTCAGTGTCTACTGGCTTTAGATACGTTTTGGTCAGAATCTTGTCATTTTCTCTATACACTGTAAGATCTAAAAAATTTACTTGTAATTGACTATACTCCCCTGTGAACTTTAAATTATAACCCGGAAACAAGTTAAATAAATTTGAGGCTTTTATTGGCATTAAGAAGTTCATGAGGAAACTATGTCTTAAGAAATACTTTATAAAGAAAACAGTAGACTACCCAACAATCAGTCAAAGGCAGGAGGACACTTTCAAACATTCCGGGGCGAAGTGTTTGTCAAAATTTAATCCGGTCCAGGAAGCCAGTAAGGCCATGAACACTTTTGAAACTTTAGTTTTAGAAGATATCAAAAAAACTTAACACCAGATATATTGACAATCTGACATCAATTGAAAGACAGGCCATGAGAAGTCTACAAAAGAATTCCTCCATTGTGATACGGCCCGCAGACAAGGGAGGGGGCGTGGTTATACAAGACACAGAACAGTACCACCAAGAGGCATTACGCCAATTATTAAACAAAGACACCTACCATCTGTTGAGCATGGACCCTACTTGTAAATTCCTCAAGAGGCTAAAAAACCTTTTGGGAGATGCGAAATATAAGGGAATCATCAATGAGGAGGAGTATGCATATTTATATGAGGATAATCCCAGAATCCCCGTGTATTACCATCTCCCCAAAATACATAAAGGTCTTATTGACCCACCGGGGAGACCGATAATATCGGGGATCGGTTCTATGTCCTCACATCTGTCCCATTATGTCGATTTGTACCTGCAGGAAATTGTGAAAGATACACCGACATACATTAAGGATACAGGTCACTTCCTTAGGATACTTAACAGTTGTACATAGTCTGATGACTACTGGCTGTGTACAGTGGACGTCAGTTCATTGTATACTGTGATTCCTCATGAGAAAGGCATCGATTCAGTGAGGTTCTTTTTGGAAGAGGCTCATTCCTTGCCAGGCGACCAGGTCGAGTTTATTTTGGATAGTATCGGGTTCATTTTGAGACACAACTATTTCGTCTATGAGGGCCAGTATTTCCTCCAGGGCACCGGGACGGCAATGGGGACACGGTTTGCTCCTTCATTTGCAAATCTGTATATGGCCCACTGGGAGCGGTTTCATCTTTTTGGCCCGGGTGGCCCTGGGGCCGCCCTGGTGCTCTGGAGGAGATTTATAGACGATGCATTCTTTATTTGGCAGGGGACTAAAGAGAGTCTTGATATCTTCATTGGTTGGATTAATGATAATAGTTATAATTTAAAGTTCACAGGGGAGTATAGTCAATTACAAGTAAATTTTTTAGATCTTACAGTGTATAGAGAAAATGACAAGATTCTGACCAAAACGTATCTAAAGCCAGTAGACACTAACAGCTATATTAATATAGATAGTTGTAATCACCTCAAGTGGCTTATGAACATCCCAGGAGGACAGTTTCTCAGGCTTAGAAGAAACTGCTCTAAGATCAGTGACTTCGATGTAGAAGCAGATATATTACAGGGCAGATTCGAACGAAAAGGGTACCCAGTAGAAATAATCGAGGAAGCTAGGGCACGAGCTAAGAGTATGGATAGACTTGAATTATTGAAAGATAGGGGGCAGTCTAATGATCATAATGAGCAACAACCCAGTTTAATTATGAAATATTCTTCACAATCCTCCAAAGTTAAGAATATAGTAGGTAAATATTGGAATATACTAAGAGAAGATCCAATACTGATGCCCATATTGTCTAAATATCCCAGGATGACTTTCCGGAAGTCCAATAATTTAGGCAACATATTGGCCCCCACTGTTAGGTCTCAGACAAGCAGGAAGCAAAATGGTTATTTCAAAAGATGTGGGTTTTGCAGAGCGTGTCGAGAATCCAATCTACCAATAGAAAGGATTTATCAAATTACCTCCACTTCCAGTCAAGAGCCATTCAGTATTAAAGACATTACAAACTGTGACTCTAAAGGGGTAATATATGTGCTGATTTGTCCATGTCTAAAACACTATGTTGGAAGGACCAAACGTCCCCTTAAAGAAAGATTTAATGAACATTGCACCAATATAAAAAAAGGATGTAAGAAACATCCCCTATCAGCGCATTATAAGATGGAGCATGGATGCTCCTTTAAGGGAACAAAGTTTTGTGCTATAGAACAGGTTAACAAGCCGTGGAGAGGTGGAGATTATTTATTGGAAATGTCTCGGCGCGAGACTATGTGGATTTATAATTTGAATTCTTTGATTCCACATGGATTAAATAAAGATTTGGATCTTTATGCTTTCGAATAGAACTATCAGCACAGCAGAGGCTTTAAAAAGCCAGCCTCCAACTCCCCCAGCAGCCTTGCTTTGAGAAAGGGAGGCGTTCCTCCCGAAACGTCAGCGGTGGCTGCCTTGTGACGTCACATCATAGAGGGGAAGGAGGCCAGCTGGAGTTACGTGGCTGCATAACACTGATTCAAGACGGAAGTCTGACCAGCGCCACTCCGCTACTATCCGGACATCCTCCGCTATCCAGGGGAGTCGGGCAAGCCTTGCCCGACGTGACCAATCCGTCTAGTCTCTCTCACCTTGCCGCCGGCCGGGGCAGGTGAGATCGAGCGGCTCTTGTGAAGACCTCTGCAGCATTATCCGGAAGCTTTATATGGGTGAGATCTATCCAACTACTTATTCAACAACTTACCCGAATTATCTTTGTTGAGTTTATTGTGATTCATAAGGAACTTCATTACCACACGCTGGAGTCACAACATTAGCATCAATTGTGCTTGTTAAATCCATATTGCTTTTGGGCTCTTGCATAAGAACTGGACATTGCCAATGAGCTATCATTTGGAATCCATATGCAATATAATTCAGTGTATCAAATCAATTGAATTCTCTGCATTTTTATTTTTATCTATTCTTTATTTTTATTTTTTAATATATGTACATATATTGTTTTTAATTTTTTTGAACTCAGGATCAATTTCTAGTTTGCCAATTTGCACAGCTAATAGCGAGTCTAATACCATTTATTTTAACGACAATAAATAGAGAGTCTACTACTACTTGCTGATTTTTATGAAAATAAAAATTATCAGTACCACTTATTAGCATTCATCTGTTTCCATAGTAGCGCAATCTGTTACTTTACATTGTATTTTCTAGTAAGGGATTGGGATCCTTCAACAGATATTTCCAACTACAGGTGTAGGCGCAGCGCTATCCCTCTTTTTTCATTATACCATCCAGCCACTGCTGACAGGATGGCGAGGGCTGGTTTATGTGCTGATGGGGTCCCTTTGACTCTGAATGGGGCCCCAAGCGACTGCTTTTGTTGCCTGGTTGGCAATCTGGTCCTGAGCTCGGCCCCTGATCCCTGCGGGCCACCATCGTTTCAAGAGTCAAGCACTTTCTTGTCATTGTGTAACACAACTAAATAACTTTTTACTTTTAGCGCGAATGCGCAGTGTCAGATGTTTCAGCCTTTCCTGACATTCATTTAATGACAGGGCAGAGTTGGATTTGCAAAATAAACCTCCCCTGTGACCACTTCAGATTTGGGTGGTCACATGATCAGAGAACACACTGTCCGGGCGCGGCGAGCGTGGGGGATGGTGTCACATGTGGGGGCGCGCAGCGTCTCCGTACAACGTGGGATACGTCCGGCAGGACTGACTAAGAGAATATTACAACATACCCCGGCTGTACAGGAGGCGTCCTCCTTGACATCAGGGGCGGATCGCACTTGCACCTGCGGGATTCGCACACGATTTCTCCCTAGTGTTTTAAAGTGGTCTGAAACTCCGACATAACATTCAATAAAAATGTGTTTTCCTACTTTGTATTACTTATACTGTTTACTCATATTAGCTTTTGTGCACACGTAATATTGTCTGTTTACAAATTACACATTTCCAAAGTGTAGTTCTTCGTACCCTGAAAGCTGCCATTGCATTTTATTATTTTTCTATTATAACTGCTTTCTATTATATATTAAAATCTTCTAATGAGCTATTCTGAACGGTGTGTGTAGCAGAGACAGTTTCTCAGAGAGTTTGTTTACATTCCAGTGTTGATACATTTGTGTTTAACCTATTTTGGTTCCTGGACGTAGTTTCTACGTCCAGGAACCATGCGCGCTACAGCGCGCCCCCGCGGCCGATCGTGCACGTGCACGCGCACTCCCGGCCGCGGATTCGGTAGCCAAGGAATCAATGTATCGGGCTATGGAGCCCGATCATTGATTCCTCTCCCCCGCTGAAAAAGCGACAGCTTCTCTCGGAAGCTGAGCTTTTTCTGGCCGTCTCCTTCCCGATGCGTCATTCTAAGCGCGTGCTACGCTTAGAGTGACGTCATGTAAACAAACTCATGGCCATCTTGTGGCCAAAAAGTAATACTACACCTGAAAAAAAAAACCAAAAAGAATTAACACACATTTACATTATAAATCTATTGTTTACCTCCCACCCTCCCAAAAGTACCCAAATAAAATGTTTAGTATAAAAAAAAACAAAAACATTACAATAAAAAAAACAAAAAACATGTAAATATTTACCTAAGGGTCTAAACTTTTTAAATATCAATGTAAAGATGAAATATTTCTATATTTTTTTTATTTTAAACTTGTAAATAGTGATAGATGCAAAATGGAAAAAATGCACCTTCATTTCCAAATAAAATATTGTCGCCATACATTGTGATAGGGACATAATTTTAACGGTGTAATAACCGGGACATATGGACAAATACAATACGCGAGTTTTAATTATGGAGGCATGTATTATTTTAAAACTATAATGGCTGAAAACTGAGAAATAATGAATTTTTCAATTTTTTTCTTATTCTTCCTGTTAAAATGCATTTACAGTAAAGTGGCTCTTAGCAAAATGTACCCCCCAAAGAAAGCCTAATTGGTGGCGGAAAAAACAAGATATAGATCAGTGCATTGTGATAAGTAGTGATAAAGTTATAGGCTAATGAATGGGAGGTGAACATTTCTCACGTGAAAACGACGGAACCTGAATGGGTTAACCACTTCGGTACCAACAGCCTCTGCCCCCTTAAGGACTAGAGGGTGCTGGTCCAGTAAACCGCCGCTTCCCGATGAAACGACGCAAAAATACGCCGCTCCCGCAGAACACGCCGCTCTGTCCCCGCCGCAGGCTGCTCTCTCTGCCGTCGGTATGACGGCAGAGCGCTGTGCGCCGGGCAGGAGCCGCTTTCACTGGCTCCTGACCCTGTCACTCCATGTAAGCCAATGGGAACGGCTTACATGAATGACAGGGCCAGGAGCCAATGAAAGCAGCTCCTGCCCGGCGCACAGTGCTCTGCCGTCAAAGAGGAAGCAGGGCATCACATTGCGGCGGGGACAGCGGCGGGAACGGGCGGGGGCGCGCGGTGAATGGGACGTAGAGTTTACGTCCGGTCAGAACCGCAGCGCCCTCTGCCCGCCGTAGATTTATACTGCGGCGGTCCGCAGGTAGTTAACAAGTAAAAAAGATACTGTTATCTGCAGTTTGGATGCGGATTTGAAGCTGAATAGCAGGACAAAGTGCTTTGTTTAACCCTCTGAGTGATGTTCTGCTAGAACATTTTTTCTGGGATAGTAGCTTTCAAGCGGTGAGGAATCTTTTAGAGCAAAGTGGAAATGTTGGCTTTCAGACCACTTTAATTGGAGGTTTGTTTTTTTTTTACAGCCATTTCAATGTAAAACTGCATGCATTGTGCAGGAAGGTAGCAGATTGCATCTTTTTTTTACGCCATGCACAGTCGCATGTGTCGCATGTGGCAAAACGCTACAGATTTCCTCGAGTGTGACCCCGCCTAAAGCCTAGTACACACTATACAATTTTCCGTCAGATCGATGGAACGATCTGATAATTGACTGACTGGTCCGATCAGATCCCGATCGATAACGCAATCGATTTTAGGTACTTAGAAACGGAAAATAGATCGCATTATCCATCGGTAACAGTTTGGATGTCTACACATGATGGAACTTCTTAGCAGATTACCGATCGATCTGATGGAAAATTGCATTGTGTGTACCAGGCTTAAGAGCTTGCACTCCATCACCCCTGCACTGCTCCGCCTCTGACTCACCCGTATGCTCTGGGCAGCCATGCTGAGTGCAGGCCCTGGGGGTCCGGGCGGTCCTGGGGGGCCCTAGAAACAAAAACACAACGTAAGCAACAGAAACAGCTAATTGGGGATTAAGGGAAAATCTTTCATCATAAAACAGTGACAGCAATCGATATACGCGGCACAACGTGTTATAATGTGAATTCAAATCATCTCCCCATTTCCCTTCACAGCCAGTTAGGAATCCCTATAACTGACAACATGCTCAACCTGCAGCTCCTGGTAACCATGGCAACAGCAAAGTGAGTCCTCTGTTACTGAGATGCCGATAATGCCGTCTTGCAGGCAAACCTCATGCAAATTGTATACAGCCTAGAACTGGGAGAATCCTGCCAATTTCATTGTCCCAATGCCAAGCTGCAGAAGATTTGCATTCTATTTGCATATGGTACACAGGATTGTGTGTAAAAGGGTTCTGAACAATGGTAAGAGCAGCTTAGCTAATAGAACGGTCTCAGCTTATATATGGACAAGAATAGAACAGTCTCCGCTTATATATGGACAAGAATAGAACAGTCTCCGCTTATATATGGACGAGAATAGAACAGTCTCAGCATATATATGGACAAGAATAGAACAGTCTCAGCTTATATATGGACGAGAATAGAACAGTCTCAGCATATATATGGACAAGAATAGAACAGTCTCAGCTTATATATGGACAAGAATAGAACAGTCTCAGCATATATATGGACAAGAATAGAACGGTCTCAGCATATATATGGACAAGAATAGAACGGTCTCAGCATATATATGGACAAGAATAGAACAGTCTCAGCATATATATGGACGAGAATAGAACAGTCTCAGCATATATATGGACAAGAATAGAACAGTCTCAGCTTATATATGGACAAGAATAGAACAGTCTCAGCATATATATGGACAAGAATAGAACAGTCTCAGCATATATATGGACAAGAATAGAACGGTCTCAGCTTATATATGGACAAGAATAGAACGGTCTCAGCATATATATGGACAAGAATAGAACGGTCTCAGCTTATATATGGACAAGAATAGAACGGTCTCAGCTTATATATGGACAAGAATAGAACGGTCTCAGCTTATATATGGACAAGAATAGAACGGTCTCAGCATATATATGGACAAGAATAGAACGGTCTCAGCATATATCAGCATATATATGGACAAGAATAGAACGGTCTCAGCATATATATGGACAAGAATAGAACAGTCTCAGCTTATATATGGACAAGAATAGAACGGTCTCAGCATATATATGGACAAGAATAGAACGGTCTCAGCTTATATATGGACAAGAATAGAACGGTCTCAGCATATATATGGACAAGAATAGAACAGTCTCCGCTTATATATGGACGAGAATAGAACGGTCTCAGCTTATATATGGACAAGAATAGAACGGTCTCAGCTTATATATGGACAAGAATAGAACGGTCTCAGCATATATATGGACAAGAATAGAACAGTCTCAGCTTATATATGGACAAGAATAGAACGGTCTCCGCTTATATATGGACGAGAATAGAACAGTCTCAGCTTATATGCTTGTAAGAAGAATTTATTGCACAAAAAGACAAAGGGCTTTATTCACAAACAACAATCAGCAGCCGCTGTGCACACAACTCCCGCTCCTCGCAGCATAGCGTGTCTTCCTTAGCTACGTGGGTTGCTTCCCTAGCAACGCGCGGTACTTTACATACCGACCGCTGCTGAGAAGTATCGCGATCTTGATAATTCACTAGTGCGGCCGATATGTTAATTGATAAAGTAACTAAGTACATTAACATAGTAGCCGCCACACTAGTGAATTGTCACGGTCGCGATACTTCACAGCAGCGGCTGGTATTTAAAGAGACACTGAAGCGAAAAAAAATATATGATATAATGAATTGGTTGTGTACTATGAATAATTACTAGAAGATTAGCAGCAAAGAAAATATTCTCATACTTTTATTTTCAGGTATATAGTGTTTTTTCTAACATTGCATCATTCTATAATATGTGCACATTACACAACACTCAGCATTCAAAATGAGTCTTTCAGAGCAGTCTATGAAGTAATGACCTCTCCTCTAGCAGAGAAAAAGTAAATAGTCCAGGAACAGTTGAGATAATAAAAGTCAGATAACAGCCCTCTCCACGACTAACTTAGTCGGAGAGCTTAATGGCTTGTTTGCATAGAGATAACAACTGGAGTTTCTCAACTCTTCCTGTACTGGAAACAATTACACTGATGTATCTGATCTTAATGTTTTATTTCTTAGCTGTACTACACATACAAATCATAATATCATAATTTTTTTTACGCTTCAGTGTCTCTTTAAAGGAGACTAATTACTTCCGTTATCTGCGCTGCTATGGGAGCCGCTCTCCTCTCTTGCCGCCTGATGCGTGACACCGCCTTAGAAAGTGGTGTCACCTGGCGTCATGGCCGGCCCGGAGCTGTGTACCCCTCCCAGGCCCTCACCTGTCACCTCCTCTGGAGTCCGGCATGTTTCTTCATTCTGTACCACGTGACTCCTCCTCCATGTACTGACGTCACCGCATGTGGCAGTGTCACATGGTACAGTCGCTTGCGGTGTAATTCAAAGAGACACAACACTCACTATGCGCCCAGAGGAAGGGGGCAGGGTCTGGCGGCAGTCTGGAGGCATTACATAGGCGGCGGACCAAGGGAAGGGGGGAGTCTGGTGGCATTACTTTGGGGGTGGTCCAGGGGAAGGGGGCGGGGTCTGGTGGCATTACATAGGGGGTGGCCCAGGGGAAGGGGGCGGGGTCTGGTGGCATTACATAGGGGGATCTATCTAATGGTCGATCTGGTGGTGGATTGAGAAGCGTATGGGCACCTTGACATTCCCGCCGGATTTTGCTGGGAACACTGTGGAATGGAGGCACTTTAAGCATACAACATGACTGTGAAATAATGTCTGGGATTCTGGGAATTCCTCTAGGGGTGGCACTGGGAGCCTGGCAGGATGTCAGCGGGGCTGGCTATACTGGGGGGGCAGTCTGCTGCTGGAAGTTCATTAGTTTTGCTGCTTACTGGTGGGCCGGGGGGTCCTTCTAGTCCCTGGAATCCTTTTGGCCCCTGTGTGAGGAATCACAGAAATGATGAGTGAGTGACTGAAGTGGCCATAAATCAGCAGAGAGATCAGTGCTTTAGTCCTCACCTGCGTGCCCTCCGGACCCTGAAACACAAGAGACCGGGGTTAGCAGAGCCGCATAGGTGTACAGCTACGTGTGTCCAGCATGGGGACACTGCCATCACTTACCAGAAGACCTGGGGGGCCGGGGAATCCCTGGGGTCCTGGGGGGCCGGAAACTCCCTGTATGGTGGAAACAGAGATCAGGAAATATTCACATATTCTCATTAGTGACATCGGATAAGGGGCTGGCAGAAGAGAATGTTAGCTGCATTTGCTATATGAGGGCAGGGAGGGTGAAGCAAGTCACACCCCATTGAAGAATCCGCCCATAAATAAAAGCCACACCCATTGACCTCAATTCACTAAGCTTTATCAAACACTTTATCATATGTTTGATAATTTACCTCATGGGTAAAATCTAATTTTGAATTCACTAAAGTGTTATATATTTATTTAATGTTTTATCAATAAAACGTTAAATAAATCTATAACATCTTAGTACATTCAAAATTAGATTTTATCCATGAGGTCAATTATCAAACAATTGATAAAGTGTTAGATAAAGCTCAGTGACTTGAGGCCATAGTGTTCCTATTCTTGGCTTCTCCCCCTACAAAATCCTGCTTTTGTCCCACAACCCAAAATGACAAAAGGCTGGAAAAATTCTCACTTAATGAAGGCTCTCTGACATTGCTCAAACTGCACCGAAACTCCCCAGAGGCGGACTGAATGGTGCGGAGGTGACAGGAGATCGCCCCCTGCTGCTCAGGGGAGATCTGCCACCTGCTGCTCCGGGGAAGTCTGCCACCTGCTGCTCCGAGGAGATCTGCCACCTGCTGCTCCGGGGAGATCTGCCACCTGCTGCTCCGGGGAGATCTGCCACCTGCTGCTCCGGGGAGATCTGCCACCTGCTGCTCCGGGGAGATCTGCCCCTGCTGCTCTGGGGAGATCTGCCACCTGCTGCTCCGGGGAGATCTGCCACCTGCTGCTCCGGGGAGATCTGCCACCTGCTGCTCCGGGGAGATCTGCCACCTGCTGCTCCGGGGAGATCTGCCCCTGCTGCTCCGGGGAGATCTGCCCCTGCTGCTCCGGGGAGATCTGCCACCTGCTGCTCCGGGGAGATCTGCCACCTGCTGCTCTGGGGAGATCTGCCACCTGCTGCTTCGGGGAGATCTGCCACCTGTTGCTTCGAGGAGATCTGCCACCTGCTGCTCTGGGGAGATCTGGAGATCTGCCACCTGCTGCTCTGGGGAGATCTGCCACCTACTGCTCTGGGGAGATCTGCCACCTGCTGCTCTGGGGAGATCTGCCACCTGCTGCTCTGGGGAGATCTGCCACCTGCTGCTCTGGGGAGATCTGCCACCTGCTGCTCCGGGGGGAGATCTGCCACCTGCTGCTCCAGGGAGATCTGCCCCTGCTGCTCCGAGGAAATCTGCCACCTGCTGCTCTGGGGAGATCTGCCACCTGCTGCTCTGGGGAGATCTGCCACCTGCTACTCTGGGGAGATCTGCCACCTGCTGCTCCAGGGAGATCTGCCACCTGCTGCTCCAGGGAGATCTGCCACCTGCTGCTTCGGGGAAATCTGCCACCTGCTACGGAATTAAAAAAATTTTCCCCACCGAACTGATTTCTGCCTAATAAGAAGAATTTCTACTCGATAGACTCCCTTCCTCCTCTCCTCCCTTCTTACCGGAGGGAGGAGGGTCTCATCTTCCAGGGAATTGTAGGATTTCAAAAGCCAGCTTACATACTTTGTCCGGGAATTTAACCCAGGTCTAGTGCTTCGTATGCTTGGTAGGTAGCTCTCTTCACCACTATACCACCACCAACACTACATGCTAAAGCCAGCCTAGCATGTACCATTATGATATATCCAAGAGAAAAATTAGCTTGCTTAGGGATTTGTAGGATGTCAAAAGCCAACTCACATACATTGGCCAGGCCCAGGAATTGAACCCAGGCCTACTGCTCTGTAGGCTGCTATCCTAACCATTATACCACCAACACAACACACTACAATGCTACATGCTGAAGCCAGCCTAGCATGTACCATTGTGATATACCCAAGAGAAAAATGAGCTCTCTCTGTCTCTCTCTCTAGGACTTGATGCCATTGAACTGAATTTTCAGTATAAAACCATCAACGGATACCGGCAGAATTTCACAGGCAATTTCGGAAATTGCGGAAAATACAGTTCCGCGGAAAGCAGTGACCATCCCTACTAGAGAGAGAGAGAGATGAATCTACATGGCTATCCGGGGTTCTCTTCGGACAACTGTTGAACACAAAAGGCAAGGCCATGCCTGGGTGGGCTTGAACCACCAACCTTGCAGTTAACAGCGAAACGTGCTAACCAATTGTGCCACAGAGACTGTGTACCACAAAGACTGTGCACACAGTTGCTGTTGAATGATTTTATGGTGATGTATGTGTGTCTTTTGGAGGGAGGAAGTAAGTCTGCTCCAAGAAGTTTCAGCATGTAGTGTTGGTGGTATAATGATTAGGATAGCAGCCTACCAAGCACTAGACCTGGGTTTGATTCCCGGCTAATGTATGTAAGCTGGCTTTTGAAAACCTCCAATTCCCTAAGCAAGCTCATTTTTCTCTTGGATATATCACAATGGTACATGCTAGGCTGGCTTCAGCATGTAGCATTGTAGTGTGTTGTGTTGGTGGTATAATGGTTAGAATAGCAGCCTACCGAGCACTAGACCTGGGTTCAATTCCCGGCCAATGTATGTAAGCTGACTTTTGAAATCCTACAATTCCCTAAGCAAGCTCATTTTTCACCTGGATATATCATAATGGTACATGCTAGGCTGGCTTCAGCATGTAGTGTTGGTGGTGGTATAGTGGTGAAGAGAGCTACCTAACAAGCATACCAAGCACTAGACCTGGGTTCAATTCCCAGCCAAGGTATGTAAGCTGGCTTTTGAAATCCTATAATTCCCTAAGCAAGCTCATTTTTCTCTTGGATATATCACAATGGTACATGCTAGGCTGGCTTCAGCATGTAGTGTTGGTGGTGGTATAGTGGTGAGGAGAGCTGCCTACCACGCACTCAGACCTGGGTTCAATTTCCGGCCAAGGTATGTAAGCTGGCTTTTGAAATCCTACAATTTCCTGGAAGACGAATGGAGGAGGAAAGGAGGAAAGAGGGAAGAAAAAAAAGGACTAAGGGAACAGTTAATAGGGTCTATGGGCTACCATATAGCATAAACAAAGTTCCATTTGCGATTATTTGAATTTTTCCGCCGGAATCCGGAATTCCGCAAAAATCTGGCGGAATTTTCATAGCGACGGAATTCAGCGCTGGCAGAATCCGTGAATTCCGGCGGAACGGAATTTGCTTTTTCCGATCATCCCTATACGAGAGATAACGGCGACGGTAGACTTGGGCGCAGGATACAGCCGGTAGATGGCTGATCGTGCTGCTGCACAAGTCCTGGCTGTATTAAATACTATTCCCCCTCCAGGCCGCCATGGATAGTGGGGAGCTGCCTGCGCCCAAATCTCCTGTGCTGGTTTCAGCGTGTTTGTTACCCCAGGGCAGACATCATATCATGCCATCATTGGTGTGTCACCGGGGGACATACCTCCCAACTTTTTGAGATAAGAAAGAGGAACACTTAAGCTCCGCCTCTGCCCCGCCTCTAATCATGCCCCCGACAGTTTAGAGTCAAGTAAACACATTTTTCAGTAGATAAAATACATATATTTACATAAATCTGTACATGAACCCTGAAAGAGGGACAAATGGGGAGAAAGAGGGACAGAGGGACCGGGTCCCCAAAAGAGGGACTGTCCCTCCGAAAGAGGGACAATTGGGAGCTATGCCGGTGGAAGCAGCTGGTGTTTCGTACCTGGTCACCTTTCTCTCCAGGTGTTCCTGCGGCCCCCGACACGCCTGGCTGTCCCTGAAAGATGAGGGTTAATAATATGAGGATGAGATAAGGCAGATCCCCATCAGTGTCAACAGAAAACCCGTCTCACCTTCTCACCGGCTTCTCCTTTTGGCCCGAATGTCCCGTCCAGACCCGGTTCACCCTGCGGGGAAAAGACACGCCCCTCAGACGCCAGCGACAGGAACAGTACAGGGAAAGCTCTTAAAGGAGAACCCCACAGCATGCTCAGTGATAGCCTCCACTAATTATATTACTATATTACTTCACTTCATTACTCTTTCATCGCTGTTTTCCTTGCTTATAATACACAGTGAGCCTGAAACACATTGTATATAACCAGTTCCACCTGAGCTCACCTGATGCTGTTCCCTCCACCACACAGACCCCTCCCCCTTCCTATATTCACTTACAGAGGTCATGTGACCCTGCTGTCTGGGCGGACACCTCTCACCCACTTTGCTTTTCATTATGCTGTCCTTACCATGCCCCTCCCATGCCACACCCCAGGCACACTGCCCGTATCATGCTTGCAGCCACGCCCCCTGCCCTGCATATAGTGGAGTTGACATTCATTCATTACACTGTCCTTACCATGCCCCTCCCACAACACTCTGCAGCCACACCCCAGGCACTTGCAGCCACACCCCCTGCACTCCATATAGTGGCGGTTACATTCATTAATTACGCTGTCCTTACCATGCCCCTCCCACAACACTCTGCAGTCAAACCCCAGGCACACTGCCCATATCATGCTTGCAGTCACACCCCCTGCACTCCATATCATACCTCCCAACTTTTTGAGATGAGAAAGAGGGACACTTAAGCCACGCCCCTGCCACACCACTGATCACGCCCCCATCACACCCCTAGTCATGCATAAGAAAAATATGTTTTATAATTCAAACCACACTGGTCCTTTCTATCCTGGTTCATTTTCCTTCATATTAACTTGTTAAAATTAGTAATATATCAATTTAAAGGAAGGGAATAAAGTTTAGAGTCAATCAAACACATTTTTAGTAGAGAAATATATATATTTAAATAGAAAGAAGAGGGACAAAGTCCTGAAAGAGGGACAAATGAAGAATAAAGAGGGGCAGAGGGACAGGGCTTCCAAAGAGGGACAGTTGGGAGCTATGCTCCATATAGTGGAGGTGACATCACTGGCTCTGCCTTCAATGGACAGTGAAGAGAGGTCTGATTGGCAGAAGCACCATGCTGAGTGACTGCAGAGGGATCAGATTGCTGAGATGATGCTGGGGCCTCTAGTGTCACATCATCCCTGGACCTTCAGTTGGCTACATGAGAATGGGGGAGGGAGGAGGATCTGCTGTGCGTTACAGAAGGCAGGAGTGAGGGGTTAATAAAGTGAGTATAGTCTAACTTCTACGAGACATTTTTACACTCCGTCTGCTTTGCTATTGAGCAGAGAGAGAGGGTGGGGTTTAATAATAATAAGGGGACGTGTCACAATTACACACTCATACACGAGGAGCTGTAATTAGGATCAGTGGTGTGTATGGTCACATGATGGGTTTCCGGATGTACAAGGAGGTACTGGCTGTTACATTAAGGAATAACTGACCACCAATCTTCCTTCCAAGTTTGCAGCTGTTGCTGAATGACCACCCATGTGGCTCCGCTGGCATCGGTCACTTACCTTCAGCCCCTTCAGACCTGCATCCCCTTTCTGTCCCCTGAGTCCTGGAATGCCCTGGAAGACACATGGATAGCTGAGCCATAGAAGGAAAACGTCTTCAATCCAATAAGGCTGGCAATAAAAACACTCACATAGGGTCCTCTTGGTCCTGGTGGCCCATCAAGTCCTCGCCTCCCTTTGGCTCCCTGAAAGTCACAAGTAGTCATTATAAGAAAGAGAATGTACATCTGGATGAGGGATCTGAGTGATCCCAGTCATTCTATTGTCTTCACAGATAACAGTACGATTTCCAAAACTCTTATCATGCCACCTGTTTGGCCGGTTTATCTTTCACACTCGGTCAGATATTGGGAATTGTATGTGGCTACAGAGGGAGTTTGTTACATTTACAAGAAGTGATTACGTTTGTATGACAATTCCTTTCACACAAAATGGAAGAGGATGCACATGAACATCCTCCGCAATAATTCAGTAATGCTTCTCCCTTTATAAGAAACCCGAGCTGAGAGGTATATGGAGGCTGCCATATGTTAGATTTGCGCCAGACAAAGCAATTTTTTTGGGTGGAGAAAAAGTTACATTTTAGTCTCATCTGAGCAGCGCACCTTCCTCCATACATTTGGAGAGTCACCCACATGCCTTCTGGCGCAAATGCAAAAACTGTCTTCTTATTTTTATCGCTAAGTAATGACTTTTTCTCTAGCCACTCTTTCATAAAGCCCAGCTCTATGGGGTGTACGGCTTATTGTGGTCCTATGGACAGATAATCCAGTCTCTGGTGTGTGGAGCTCTGCAACTCCTGGAGGTTTACTTCTGGTCTCTGTTCTGCCTTTCTGATTATTGCCTTTCTTGCCCGGTCTGTAAGTTAGGTGTGCGGCCCTCTCTTGGCAGGCTTGTTGTGGTATCATGTTCATTGCATTAGAAGTTGATGGATTTGATGGTGCTCTGAGGGATGTTCAAAGCTTTTGATATTTGTTTTTATAACCCAACCATGACTTGCGTGGAGAGCTCCTTGGTCTTCATGGTGTGACGCCTCTTGCTTGGTGGTGTTTGGAGAGCTCCTTGGTCTTCATGGTGTGATGTCTCTTGCTTAGTGGTGTTTGGAGAGCTCCTTGGTCTTCATGGTGTGACGCCTCTTGCTTAGTGGTGTTTGGAGAGCTCCTTGGTCTTCATGGTGTGATGTCTCTTGCTTAGTGATGTTTGGAGAGCTCCTTGGTCTTCATGGTGTGATGTCTCTTGCTTAGTGATGTTTGGAGAGCTCCTTGGTCTTCATGGTGTGACGCCTCTTGCTTAGTGGTGTTTGTACATTGTGATAGGGACATTATTTAAATGGTGCAATAAGCGGGATAAATGGGCAAATAAAATACAAGGGTTTTAATTCCGGTAGCATGTATTAATTTCAAACTATAATGGCCAAAAACTGAGAAATAATGATTTTTTTTCCATTTCTTTCTTAATATTCCTGTTAAAATGGATTTAGAATAAAATATTTTTTAGCAAAATGTATCACCCAAAGAAAGCTTAATTGGTGGCGGAAAAAACAAGATATAGACTAATGCATTGTGATTAGTAGTGATAAAGTTATTGGAAAATGAATGGGAAGTAAAAGTTGCTCAGATGCAAAAAATAAACAACTCTTCGGGCTTAAAGGGACTGAAGTTGCTGAAGTAAAATGAAAAAAAAAAACACATTTAACCACTTAAAGGGACTCCGAGCTCAAGTAAAAAAGGAAAATAGTAGTCACCCGGGGCTTTCTACAGCCCAGTGCTGGTCAGGAGGTCCCACGACGGCATCCTGGCTCCTCTCCTAGGCCCCGCTCCGTGCATGCGCCGTACTGTCACGCCGGCTGCCGTGATGACGCGAGGCGGCCGGCGTGGTGACGTCAGCCGCGTCATACGCCAAAGAAGGAGCCCGACACTCGGCCCAGTGTCGCCGGGCTGCCGCCGGGCAGCCATTCCGGAGCGGGGCCTAGGAGAGGAGCCAGGACGCCGTCGTGGGACCTCCCGACCAGCACTGGGCTGTAAAAAGCCCTGGGTGACTACTAGTTTCCTTTTTTACTTGAGCTCGGAGTCCCTTTAAGTGGTTAAATGTGTTTTTTTTTTTCATTTCACTTCACCAACTTAGAATATTATGTGCAGATCCATTACATAAAATAAGATTGAGAAATATTAAAATTACAGGCTGGAATGTAAGAAAATAGGTACAAAGCCAAGAAAGGTGTGGGGGGGGGGGGGTGTGTGAATACTTTAGCAAGGCGCTGTACAATGTCTCTCATCTCGAATTCCTTTCAGCTCCAGTTCTGATGCACTTTTCAGAACTGTATTGTGGGAAAATAACTATAAATGAGAATAAAACGTATATAATGTCGCCTGCCCTCTGTCCCCGGGATTTAGGGCGGGGGCCACTAGCAGAGTGTATATAATGTTGCCTCCTCTTTGTCCCCGGGATTAAGGGCGAGGCCACTAGTAGAGGCTATATACGTATATATATTATATATATATATATATATATATATATATATATATATAATATGTCGCCTCCCCTCTGTCTGCAGGATTTAGGGCGGGGCCACTAGCAGAGCGTACACTGCCTTTACAGGTCGCCGGTGATCGGCAGACCGCTAGGACAGGGTAACCCTAAGAGGGTGATTCCACATTAGAGTTGCCGTTTGTATGAAATCCCATCTCGCGGCCTGTAGTATTTTCTGCATATTCTTTCAATATCGCCAGTAAAATCGCTTGATAAAATGCTGCACAAATCGCGAAGCACTTGTGATTGCTCAGTGGCCTCCAGACTTTACATTATTCTACCCCACAAGTGTATTGTCCTTACCTTGAGTCCATGAGGCGCACGTGGTGGTCTGGGCCCCGCCTTTCCACGTTTACCCTGCAGCCAACACAAAACAAGATCATTACACCGGACCGGCAAGCCACAGCCAAAGCCAATCAATAGAATTGGTAAAGGGAATGCTGCTGGGTCTGTGCCTTCCGTTGTCATATTTCTCCTGCTGACAATGTTGGAGGTTTTCCTGTCTTCCTGTTCCTGTGACATAAACTGCCAACAGAAAGACAAGGAAATACCAACATTTCTGCTGGCCACAAGTCGAGATGGTCAACTGACTCTGGCGTAAGGTGGCCACTAATGGTCCAATCTTTTTTCATCCAATCTTACCATTTCTATGTAAAGAAAAACAAAAGTTTGCTTTCCTAAAACAGAAAGAATTTGCGATAATTTAGGTTAGAGTGAGCTCGAGATGTCTCCCAGGCACCACTGCTGAATATATGCAAATTAACCATTGTACCCTTACTATGTAAGGAACTGCCTAAATTATCCATCACTCAACTTTCCCTTATACTGAATAGATTTGATAAAATTGGATGAAAAAGATTGGAGCAATAGTGGCCACCTTTATTGTGACAATGCAGATGAAGAAAGTTTGCTGGTGGACAGTTACCTTCGGCTGTTTGTCGTTTGCATTTAACACTGAAGTCAATGGCCACCGAATAGCAGTTAATAGCAAAGCCTCTGTATGAGCAGAAACACCAAATGTGCAGGGCCTCTAACCATTTAAGCCGCCTGGATGTGACTGTCACGTCCAGACGGCTGCTGCACACGCTCGCACATGCTGCCTCCTGTTGGCTCGGAGATTAATGAACGGGAACATATTTCCGATTCACTGATCTAAGTCCCCGGTAGAAAGACAGACGGCTTCTTATCAGAAACCACCATCTTTCTGATGAAAAAAAGTTTCCCATCCTCCTTATACATCCTGGAAGTGAGCACGTCGCTTCCAGGGCTTAAAAAAGAATTTTTGATGTAAAATTACATCTACATACAGTTTTTACAAAAATAAACCCACATTATTAAATTTAAAATTAACCTCCCACACCAAAAATTACCCGGGTCAGCTCTACTGTGCAGGTGCAGGATACTTGCGCCTGCGCAGTAGAGCGGCCCGACAGCGATCGGCTATTTCCGCCTATCTCCAAGCGGAGAGCCGATACTACACCTGCACAGGAGCCGGGAAGGTAAATATTTACATCCCGCTGTTTGGGGAGTTTTATCGCCGCCACCGTGGGACCGAGGAGGACAGGGGAAGCCTCGATAGGATCCGGAGGCTTCCACCACCCGAGGTGAGTACCCCCCAGGGGAGGTTTTTTTCTTTACAGGTTTTCTTTAAAGTAAGTATTCATGGTTAATTTAAAAACATAAAATACTTTTTTCGCGGTTGAGTGTTTATTTCTTTTTAACCCTTTGTGGAAATGCGTAAGGGTTACTATGTACCCCTATATTTATTTCTCCTGGGGAGGGCGCTGGCATCTTGGGATCCCCTTCTTAATGCATCCGGGGCTCTGCATTCAGGCCATCCCAGTCTGCATGGGGGACAAGGGGTGAAAGAGGCTCGGAGGGGGGACCCCATGTCATTTTTTTTATTTCCCACACTCTGAACAAAAACATTTTAACGGTCCAAAAAATAGGTAAAGTTGCCGGGGATCCTTATGCAGCCATAGTTTTAAAAAAACATTTTTTCCTCTTGTTCCCACTGTCCTCATTAACATACATACAAACATTAAAATTTGGTACGGGGGTTGACTTTGCTATGAACCGCTAAACTCGGCAGCCATTGACATTAATGTTAAATGCGAATGCAAACTGTTGACAAAAAAAGCTTGCATTAAATGTGAACGATGAACAGCTGAAGTTTGCCGGAAACTGTCTGCCGGTGAACTGGCCATCACTGTCCTGGATCCATGGTTCTATTTGGCAAATGGCATCTCCTGGAATCTCCAATATTTCCTACTTTGATAATACAATCTTTTTCTGAAGATCCACAACCCGCTTACCTTCCTGCCAATGCTGCCCGGCGTTCCAGCGCGACCGTCCTTCCCGCTGTCTCCCTGCAAGAGATCACATGACACATTCACGTGGCTGCAGCCATCACGTCCGCATTCTGAGGATCACATATTGCTCTACATGATTATTAACTTGCTATCGAGAAAAAAGTAGGCAGTTAAAATCTGACAGAACCGAAAGGTTTTGGGCCAGTCCATCTCTTCATGGGGGATCCTCAAGGTTTTCTTTGTTTTCAACAGCATTTCCCGAACAGAAGTTTAACTGCCAAAACAGTAAAATCCCAGCCAGCCTCCCAGTTAGACTTTGCAACTGCTGTTCAGGAAATGCTGTTGAAAATAAAGAAACCCCTCAGAATCCCCCATCTCCCAAGATTTTAACTGCCTACTTTTTTCGCGATAGTGGTCCTTTAATAGCAAGCATAAGGGAAGTAACTCATGAGATAAGGAATTTCTGTCTGTGCTATAAGCTGCAGTTTTCCCAGAGAGATTCAGTCTGTGCTCTGCCCCCTTGCATTCTGAACACTGAAGATGATGTAATCTGAGCAGCTGCAGTGGCTCCACCCCCAGAATCTGTAAACTGACTCTTTCTCTACTTCTGGTCATGTGATCAAAATTTCAAAACCCAATTTTGAGCTGCAGAAAGCTCTTTCCAGACAAGAAAGATAATCTATTATCACCGTGACTGCCGAGCTGTTATATATTTATGCCTTGAGATCTGCCTTTTGTTAGCTCTGGATTGGTTGCGGCCGATCCTTGCAGTAGATGAATGGAGGAGTGTTTACCTTCTCTCCTTTCAGCCCAGCTCTTCCCTCAGTTCCGTGGTGTCCCATAGATCCCTGGGAAACAAAGACAATAAATGCTGATCACACTGAGCCTGTAATCAGTAGGTACATCATCAGATTATACGTTTGTGGTTTGGGCACTCACCGCTAGCCCCGCCTCTCCCGGCTTTCCAGGCTGCCCCTTTTCACCAGGTAACCCCTAAAATGCAAAACAAAGAGGCCAGGGGGCTGGTCCAGCTTGTTTGTGTCTCCACATTTACTAATAAAGTTATTGACTGTTGATTCCTCACCTCCCTTCCAGGCATTCCCGCTGCTCCCGTCTCACCAGGCGGCCCTGTCGCTCCCTTTAAATGAAGAAGATTTGATGATGTCGCTAATAATACGCTTATATTTTATCATATCATATCCCACCAGCCATCGTTCCCCTCGTCATAAGAAAAGACATGGACTCTCCCATTACTGACCAACTAAGACACTAGAGTTCTGGATGTGTTGTTTTCTCTTTCGTTGTAAGGCCCCACCCAGCAGTTCACTAAAGCCACACCCAGTTCTGCTAAGCTCTACCCCTGAGGATCTGAGAACTGCTTCTGTCCGGAAATAAATGATTTTTATAGGTTTTACCTGGGCACCTTGTTGTCCCTCACTTCCTGTTTCTCCCTTTTGTCCCTCTGGACCGGGAAGCCCTGGATGGCCTTGAGCACCTTTACTTCCGATTGGACCTGGGAGACCCTGAAAATTGGTACATGTCAGAAGACTTCACTAATACTTAATTCTCTTCATCTATCTGATCTAATCTCCACACTTACCGGGGTTCCATGGTGGCCTTGCTCCCCCTTCTCACCTCTTACCCCAGGAGGGCCCTAATAATAGAGAAAATAAATGATTACTATGCACTGTGGTTAGCTGAAAGGTACGCAGCCTAAAAACATACAATACACCTACCAGGCCTCCCCGGGTGCCGGGATCACCAGTCACACCGCCGAGGCCTACATCACCCTGAAAGAGATAAGGGAAAAACACTACAACATCTTCCAGATCTCACAATAACAGCGTAACAATATTGTGTCACAACGACAACATTTGTATAAGAAGATTACCTTCATTCCTGGAGGCCCATGTGGGCCAGACGATCCCGGATCTCCAGATGTACCCTGGAAATGAAAACAATAAGGAAACTCAGTTGCCAAGTTCTGCTTTTCCCGAATAACTGTGAACTTTTCCATAGATTTCCAATACATGAACCTTCTGTATAATAACTAGGTGTCATGTGGGAATATACCGTGTCTCCTGATGGCCCGTGAGGTCCTGGGGTTCCCATCACTCCAGGAGGACCCTGAAAGACAGCAAGGTTTACATTATGGGGCACCGGTCTTTATATCTTACGCAAGCATTATAAATTATTTATGAGGAATATACCCGTGGGGGGGGTCTGGATTCTGCCGAGACCCGATCGGAAGCTGCCGCTTCCGGGTCTCAGCGCTTGTTCCCCACTGATGACGCTGCCGGTGACTCACAGGCTGCACATCCAGATAGGCGGAGGGCGCATTCCCAGTACACCCTCCGCAAAGGTAAACAACTGTCAGCTGACACCGATCTGTCAGCTGATTCTTCATTCCTAGGCAGGGCCTTGTTGTGTGATTGGTTGTGTGGAGTGTGGCCGGCAGCTGATTGGATGCTGTATTATATTTAAACCTGCAGAGTGCTCCCAGTCATGGCCCATGATAAGCATAGCTTTGGCTAGTTGCTGGGTTTACACTCTTTGATTACTGATTGCTGGATTTGACCTTGCCTTATATTTGACTATTCCTGTCTGCTGTGATTAACCCTTGTTGTTTCCTGCATATCCCATGTCTGCTGCCTGGACTGACCCTTGCCTGTTTACTGGATACTCTCTTGCCTGCTGCATGGTCTGACCCTCGCTTGTTTACTGGATACTTTCTTGCCTGCTGCATGGACTGACCCTCGCTTGTTTACTGGATACTTTCTTGCCTGCTGCATGGACTGACCCTCGCTTGTTTACTGGATACTCTCGGCCTGCTGCCTGGACTGACCCTCGCTTGTTTACTGGATACTCTCTGCCTGCTGTCTGGACCGACCATTGCTTGTTATTGGATACCTCTTGCATGTTATCTGGATTGTCTGTTACCTGGGGACTTGCCTGTCATCCCTGTTACTACTGACTCTCGACGCTGATTGCTTCATTCCTCTGGATTCAGGTAATGACCTATGTGATACCTCTGAACTGTTGAACTGTGTTGCTAGCCTCAGTAGTGGCTCCGGGTGGTATATTTGTCTTCTACGTCAGCTTGTATGCCTTTCTCGCCTAAGTCCTTATTTTGGCCAGCTAGTGGTGTGCCAGGCAGGGATAGTGTAGGTGTCAGTTAGTGGTATACCAGGCAGGGATAGTGTAGGTGTCAGTGGTGTGCCAGGCAGGGACAGTGTAGGTGTCAGTTAGTGGTGTACCAGGCAGGGATAGTGTAGGTGTCAGTTAGTGGTGTGCCAGGCAGGGACAGTGTATGTGTCAGTTAGTGGTGTGCCAGGCTTGGACAGTTTAGGTGTCAGTTAGTGGTGTGCCAGGCAGGGACAGTGTGGGTGTCAGTTAGTGGTGTGCCAGGCTTGGACAGTGTAGGTATCAGTTAGTGGTGTGCCAGGCAGGGACAGTGTAGGTGTCAGTGGTGTGCCAGGCAGGGACAGTGTAGGTGTCAGTTAGTGGTGTGCCAGGCTTGGACAGTGTAGGTGTCAGTTAGTGATGTGCCAGGCAGGGACAGTGTAGGTGTCAGCTAGTGGTGTGCCAGGCTTGGACAGTGTAGGTATCAGTTAGTGGTGTGTGCCAGGTAGGGACAGTGTAGGTGTCAGTTAGTGGTGTGTGCCAGGTAGGGACAGTGTAGGTGTCAGTTAGTGGTGTGCCAGGCTTGGACAGTGTAGGTATCAGTTAGTGGTGTGCCAGGCAGGGATAGTGTAGGTGTCAGTCGTGGGCCAGGCAGGGACAGTGTAGGTGTTGGTTAGCGGTGTGCCAGGCAGGGACAGTGTAGGTATCAGTTAGTGGTGTGTGCCAGGTAGGGACAGTGTAGGTGTCAGTTAGTGGTGTGTGCCAGGTAGGGATAGTGTAGGTGTCAGTTAGTGGTGTGCCAGGCAGGGACAGTGTAGGTATCAGTTAGTGGTGAGCCAGGCAGGGACAGTGTAGGTGTCAGTTAGTGGTGTGTGCCAGGCAGGGACAGTGTAGGTGTTGGTTAGTGGTGTGCCAGGTAGGGACAGTGTAGGTGTCAGTTAGTGGTGTGCCAGGCAGGGACAGTGTAGGTATCAGTTAGTGGTGAGCCAGGCAGGGACAGTGTAGGTGTCAGTTAGTGGTGTGTGCCAGGCAGGGACAGTGTAGGTGTTGGTTAGTGGTGTGCCAGGTAGGGTCAGTGTAGGTGTCAGTTAGTGGTGTGCCAGGCAGGGACAGTGTAGGTGTCAGTTAGTCGTGGGTCAGTGTAGGTGTCGGTTAGTGATGTGTCAGGCAGGGACAGTGTAGGTGTCGGTTAGTGGTGTGCCAGGCAGGGACAGCTAGGTGAAGAGTGAGACCTCCAGCCTGGGACATACACGCTGACTCCGGGAGTTATACCTCCCAAACCTTACATTATTACAATAAATCAGAAAGAGGCTGCAGCAGTGAGGAACTCTCTCGTTTGTTGGGAAGCGTCCAGCCCATTCTTTCTCACTTTGCTCACCTGGGGACCTCCTTGCCCTTTCTCTCCTTTTGTGCCTCTTGTTCCGCGCTCTCCAATGACGCCACTGGGCCCAGGATTTCCAATGTTGCCAGCTGGCCCCAGTTCTCCCTGAGGGCACAAGTCAAAGTTATAGGCAACAAGTAGGGAAATATTGAATCCATCTGTTATTTTAGACCTTATTTTGGGCAAACCTTTTCTCCTGGAGGTCCAGGAACCCCGACGTCTCCAATGTCCCCCACATCCCCCTAAACACAACAAACATGACATCAGAACAAGGAGAAGCCATTCAATAACTTTCCCTTCCATTGTCTGCACATTACCTCTTTCCCACCCTCTCCAGGAGGACCCAGCAGGCCCTGAAAGCCTCTTTCTCCAGGGTCACCAAGAGGTCCAGCGAGGCCAAGGCTTCCGAGAACACCAACATCTCCCTGAAATAAAGGGAAAGGGTTAGATGTGGGCAGACATGTAATAGAAGACAAGGAGACAACTCTGGAAGCCCTGTGACATGATATCTCTGCCACAGAACCAATGACCAGCATTCTGTCTCTGCCCATTCTGATGTTCTTGCCCTTTTTTCCTGTTGCAATTGTCTTCATATAAAATAAATGACAATTGCAACAGGGAAGAGGACCCCCTTGTAGTGACCGGTCTGTACTGCTGGGAACCTTGGAGTGCAGAGATCTCACGCTCGGATGTGCCTCATCCACGAATTCGGAAATCCGCGTGGTTGCAAAAAAAAATCCGCATTCGGCCCCGCCGCATGCGGATTTTCGTCCGCGTCCACGCAACCACGCGGATTTTTTCCCGTGAATGGCGTAATCACGCGCGGATTCACGCCCGGAGGCGGATTTTCTTTTAACGTTAATAACAAAGCCCCCATACATGCTACAGTCCCCCAAATAGCATGGATTATCGAGGTGATAAGGGGCAACATAACTTCAACATAAAAAATTCCCCCCAAAAAATTTTTTCTAGAGAAAATGGATTTTAAAGTGAAATCAACACTTTAAATGGGGCTATTAATTGGTAATAAGTGGTTTTAAAAAGGGATATACGCGTTAAGCAGTCAAAGAGGTGAAGGCGAGTTCCAATGGCACTTGGCGGCGAAGGTACCGCTGGAGGAGGATGAGTGGCTGACGGCAAAAAGGCTCCAGAGAGGTTTTTGTAATTTTTTTTTTTATTTTTTTTTTTTGCAGCAATTAGCAATGACATCGCAGCAGAGTTGTCAGTGGACACGGGCAGTGTGAACGCAGAGTGCAGTGGTGGTAGCGACTGAGTCAGGTAGGACTATGCGGGCGGTCAGTTCAGCAGCACAGAAGGACCACGGCAACATACTGGTGGTAGTAGTAGCAGCACAGCGTCATAGTGCTGGCCAAAAAATTAAATGCACCCGGCGACCCGGGCAGTGTGAACGCAGAGTGTAGTAGCGACTGAGTCAGGAGGACAAAGCGGGCGGTCAGTTCAGCAGCAGCAGCACAGTAGTAGTAGCACAGCGTCATAGTGCTGGCCAAAAAATTAAATGCACCCGGTGACCCGGGCAGTGTGAACGCAGAGTGTAGTAGCGACTGAGTCAGGAGGACAAAGCGGGCGGTCAGTTCAGCAGCAGCAGCAGCACAGTAGTAGTAGCACAGCGTCATAGTGCTGGCCAAAAAATTAAATGCACCCGGCGACCCGGGCAGTGTGAACGCAGAGTGTAGTAGCGACTGAGTCAGGAGGACAAAGCGGGCGGTCAGTTCAGCAGCAGCAGCACAGTAGTAGTAGCACAGCGTCATAGTGCTGGCCAAAAAATTAAATGCACCCGGTGACCCGGGCAGTGTGAACGCAGAGTGTAGTAGCGACTGAGTCAGGAGGACAAAGCGGGCGGTCAGTTCAGCAGCAGCAGCAGCACAGTAGTAGTAGCACAGCGTCATAGTGCTGGCCAAAAAATTAAATGCACCCGGCGACCCGGGCAGTGTGAACGCAGAGTGTAGTAGCGACTGAGTCAGGAGGACAAAGCGGGCGGTCAGTTCAGCAGCAGCAGCACAGTAGTAGTAGCACAGCGTCATAGTGCTGGCCAAAAAATTAAATGCACCCGGCGACCCGGGCAGTGTGAACGCAGAGTGTAGTAGCGACTGAGTCAGGAGGACAAAGCGGGCGGTCAGTTCAGCAGCAGCAGCACAGTAGTAGTAGCACAGCGTCATAGTGCTGGCCAAAAAATTAAATGCACCCGGTGACCCGGGCAGTGTGAACGCAGAGTGTAGTAGCGACTGAGTCAGGAGGACAAAGCGGGCGGTCAGTTCAGCAGCAGCAGCAGCAGCACAGTAGTAGTAGCACAGCGTCATAGTGCTGGCCAAAAAATTAAATGCACCCGGCGACCCGGGCAGTGTGAACGCAGAGTGTAGTAGCGACTGAGTCAGGAGGACAAAGCGGGCGGTCAGTTCAGCAGCAGCAGCACAGTAGTAGTAGTAGCACAGCATCATAGTGCTGGCCAAAAAATTAAATGCACCCGGTGACCCGGGCAGTGTGAACGCAGAGTGTAGTAGCGACTGAGTCAGGAGGACAAAGCGGGCGGTCAGTTCAGCAGCTCAGAAGGAGGACCATGGCAACTTACTGGTAGTAGTACCATAACACCAAAAAATTAACCAAGGTAGGCACTAGGCAGGTAGTAAATGTCTTTATAAAGGCAGGCATAGTTAACAACAGCACATGCAGCAGCCACTTCATGTCCCCCTGTGTCCGACAATAGGGGCCAGAAACTCACCTTCCACCCAAGCCTGGTTGATTTTCAGGAAGGTGAGTTTGTCCACAGAGGCGTGGGAGAGCCGAGAGCGCTTCTCTGTGACCACGCCACCGGCCGCACTAAAGCATCTCTCTGAGAGGACAAAGGAAGGAGGGCAGGATAGGAGTTCCAGGGCGTACTGGGAAAGCTCGCTCCAGATGTCCAGTCTCTTGACCCAGTACTCCAAGGGGTCCACGGGGCTGTCGGTGTCATTGAGCCCGCTGGATGACCCCATATAGTCAGACACCATGGTGGTCAGTCGTTGCTTGTGCTGGTTGGTGGTGGATGCTGTGGCGGGCACCTCTGTTCTGGGCTGCTGCACTGCATACAGGCTCTTGCTTAGGCTCTTCAGGTCTCCGGGGCGCCAGTTGCTGCTGCTGCTGCTGGTGGTTGTTGTTGTGCTGCTAGTGGCAATGGCAGGCACCTCTTGCTGGCTTGGCAGAGCAGTTACAGTGGGGGTGGAAGGCTGGGGGAATGCTTCCAGTAGTCTGCGCACAAGGGCCTCCTTCAACTCCCTTGTGCGTTGCTCGGTGGTGGATGGCGTCATTAAGTCTCCCAGCTTCCCCTTCAGACGGGGATCAAGCATCAAGGTAATCCAGATGTCCTCCCTTGAACGCATCTGGATCACCCGGGGGTCCCTGCGAAGGCAGCGCAACATGTGCACAGCCATGGGAAACAAGTGGGCCCTGCCAGCAAGATCTCCCTCGTCCTCGCCATTGTCCCATAACGCATGCCTGTCCTCTTCCTGTGCCATGTCGTTGTCCTCCTCAAACCGCCATCCACGTACAACGCCTGCTGCACTCTGCTCCTCCTCCTCCTCCTCCTCATTCAGGTTAGGGACCTCCAACTCTTCCACTACCTGCTGTGAGCCCTCCTCTGAGCTGGACTGTGCTGCCATCTGCTCCTGTTCTTCCAACTGCCTCAGGGCTTCATCCCCACGCTCAATTAAATTGTCCATTGCCTGCTCCAGTAGACAAACCAAGGGCACCCACTGGCACACAGAGGCCCGCTCCTCACTGACCATCTTGGTTGCCTCCAGGAAGGGACTCAGCACCAGGCATACTTGCTGCATCAGTGTCCACTGAGTGGCAGTAATCATGGGGACTTGCTGGTTGCTGGGGACACTTGGGTCTAGCATGTAGGCCCTAAGAGCCAGCCTGTGCTGACACAGCCGCTCCAACATGGCCAGAGTCGAATTCCAGCGAACTGGCATGTCGATGATCATCCGGTGTTGTGGCCTTCCATACTGCTGCTGTAAGGTGGACAAGAGTGCAGAGGCAGTGGCTGACAGGCGGAAAAAGCGTACCACCGCCCGGGCATCCTGCAGCAGCTCGCTCATCCCCTGGTAGGTGCGCAAGAAGCGCTGCACCACAAGATTGAGCACGTGGGCCAAGCAGGGGATGTGCTGGAGGTTTCCCTGCTGCACTGCTGCCACCAGGTTGGCCCCGTTATCGGCTGCCACATACCCCACTTCCAGGCCTCTGGGGGTCAGCCACCTCCGCTCCTGCTTCCTGAGGGCGGCCAGGACGTTGGTGGCCGTAAGCCTCTCCTTCCCCAGGGTCACCAATTTTAAAAGGGCTTGGCAGTGCCGAGGCTTGGCGCTGCTGCTGCCGAGGCGGGCTTGCTTTCCGGGTGCTGAGGGAGTGTCGTGACAGGACCCTTCTGCATCCCCCCTGATCCCGCGTGGTGGCACCACTAGCTGGGCTGATGCGCTCTTGTCCTCCCTCCCTTCCATCAGTGTCACCCAGTGGGCCGTAAAGGACAGGTAGCGACCTGTCCCAAATCTGCTACTCCACGAGTCCATGGTCACGTGGACCCGCTTGCCCACAGAGTAGTCCAGGGAACGGGCCACGTTTTCCACCGCAAACTTGTGGAGTGCTGGGATCGCGCTCCTGTTGAAATAGTGGCGACTGGGGACTTGCCACTCGGGGATGCCAAATTGGAGCAGCGTCCGCATGGCGCTCCCCTCCTGCACCAGGGAGTAGGGAAGCAGCTGTGATGCCATGGCCCGGGCCAGCAAGCCATTTAGTTTGCGGATCCGCCTGTGGCTTGGAGGCAGAGGCTTGGTCAGACCCTGAAAGGTGTCGCTCAGCAGGGTCTGACGACGCTGGGATGCAGGGGAGACAGAGGAGAGAGACGAACACTGGCTGCCAGCCTCAATGTCTGTGTCCTGAGCAGCCGAGGTGGAAGAGCGCTTGCGTGCTACTACTGCTGCTGCTGTGGGGGATTCACGACCCTGAGGGAGGGAGGATGCTGCTGCGCTGGTGGGCCTTCTGCTCTCAGGAACCCCTGCCAGCAGTGCCTGCTTCCTCTTAAAGTCCGCATACTCGCGGCAGTGGCGGCTTCTCAGGTGGCCCTGGAGGGATGAGGTACCCATCTTGCTCAGACTTTTCCTGCATAACCTGCACACCGCATACCTTTTGTCATCAGTACATTCCTCAAAGCAATCCCACACTGGTGACTTTAATTTACTGCGGCCCCCACTAGCAGAGGGTGCAGCGGAGCAATGTGTGGTAGTAGTTGCCGGGGGTTGCATGGTGGTGGTGCCGGCTGAAGCAGTGTCCTGTCTACTTCCTCCACGCCCACTGCTGCCGATGCCCCTGCCCCTGCCTGACATATGGCGATATCCTTGCCTAGGCCGAGGTGACTCGTCATCCTGCTCTGACCATTCTTCCACGGACTCAGCAGGCTGCACATAGTTAGGGTCCACAACGTCATCATCAGCAGCATCATCATAATCCAGCTCTTCCTCTGACTCCCCCGCCTCCTCTTCTGTCCCTACATCCCCAGACACAGACCCCTCTTCTTCATCACCAGAACTCAACAACGCTTGTGATTGTGGCCCGATCTCAATCTCTGCCACATCAGTCCCCAGTAAGTCCTGTGCTTCTTGCATCAGCAGGTTCCCAGATGCCGGACTGAGGGACAGAATGCTGTCATCCTGGGAGGGCTGCTGACCAGTGGGTGCTGGGGTGGATGTCACAACAAGCGTGGGATGTTGGCTGCTGCTGCTACTGCTTGGAGTGGTGCTCACAGTAGAGGTCTGGGAGGAAGTCATGATGTCCATGAGTACGTCAGGTTCCATTTGCTCAACCACCACACGGGGACCAGAAACTTTAAAATATTTGGACAATGGCGTCCGCTGACTCGGCCCAGGCTTTGCTGCCCCCTTTTCTGCTGCATCACAACCGCGTACAGCTGGGCGTCCTCTCCCTGGACGTGGAGCAGTCCCAGAAGTGGCTGAGGCAATTGAACTCCCTTTCCTCTCACCCCGCGAAACCCTGCCAGACATGTTGCTAGTAATGAATCACTGGATGCAGTGGGCACAGTACAAGGTCACTGAAGGATGCAGTGGGCACAGCACAAGGTCACTGAAGGATGCAGTGGCCACAGTACAAGGTCACTGAAGGATGCAGTGGGCACAGCAGTGGGCACTGGATATACAACTAGGTCACTGAAGGATGCAGTGGCCACAGTACAAGGTCACTGAAGGATGCAGTGGGCACTGGATATACAACTAGGTCACTGAAGGATGCAGTGGGCACAGTACAAGGTCACTGAAGGATGCAGTGGGCACAGTACAAGGTCACTGAAGGATGCTGTGGCCACAGTACAAGGTCACTGAAGAATGCAGTGGGCACAGCAGTGGGCACTGGATATACAACTAGGTCACTGAAGGATGCAGTGGGCACAGTACAAGGTCACTGAAGGATGCAGTGGGCACAGTACAAGGTCACTGAAGGATGCAGTGGCCACAGTACAAGGTCACTGAAGAATGCAGTGGGCACAGCAGTGGGCACTGGATATACAACTAGGTCACTGAAGGATGCAGTGGGCACAGTACAAGGTCACTGAAGGATGCAGTGGGCACAGTACAAGGTCACTGAAGGATGCAGTGGCCACAGTACAAGGTCACTGAAGAATGCAGTGGGCACAGCAGTGGGCACTGGATATACAACTAGGTCACTGAAGGATGCAGTGGGCACAGTACAAGGTCACTGAAGGATGCAGTGGCCACAGTACAAGGTCACTGAAGAATGCAGTGGGCACAGCAGTGGGCACTGGATATACAACTAGGTCACTGAAGGATGCAGTGGGCACACAAGGATGTCACACTGTGTAATGAGATACTCATATCATACTCATATGCCAGCGAGCGAGCAGTGGGCACTGGGCATGGCACAAGGTCACTGACAGAATGAATGAACAGCGCTGGCAGAGAGTGGCGGCGCTGGCGGTGTGACTGGCTGCCTGCAAATAGTACAAGTGTATAACTGTCACTGGAATATACAAGTGAACACTGCAGCTGCACTAACCTGCCTGCCTGCACTCTACACACAGATAATCCCCACTCCCACTACACTGCAGCACTGAACCTGCCTGCACAGCACTACACACAGTTAAATAATCACTAGACTCCCACACTCCCACTACACTACACTGACTACAACTAACTACAGCAATCACTCACTGACTAGCTAACTGTGTACAGTATAAGAGCAGTGTTAGCAAAAAAAACGCTTTGTTTTTAACACAATAAATGCACTTGCTCAAACAACAATGGCCTGGAGATAATCCTCTCAGCACCACAGTCTAGTAGCAAGGACAGAGCTTTTCCATCATGGCCGCCGCTTTATATTCAGGAGGGGAGGGCATAGCTCCCCTCCTGTGATTGGTTGCTAGGGCCTGGCTGGGGCACTCTGATTGGCCTGCAATGTGTCACTTCCGCATAGTTTGACGCATTTCCGCAAACCACGACTTCAGCCCCGGGTTTCACGAGCGTGAATGCGGATTTCTGTCCGCATTCACGCGAAGCCGAAGTAGATTTTCGTGGTTGAAAATCTATTCACGGATTTTCGTGTCCGAGGCGGAATGCGTCAAAATGGTCGTGAATCCACGCGTAAGCGTGATCACGACCTGGCGGTGAGCACCACTGCCACTGGCTACAGATGGCTGGCTATTAGACGATTTCTCATGTCACCATCAGCACTGAGTTTCTGATTTCCAGCTTAGTACTCCGAATTATTGTTCATATTTTTGCATTGAAGTTTATGGTGCAGAGTTGAATGCAAATGTAACTGGCTTGGAAATTTGGCGTCATAATATTTAATGCAAAATACTCAAAATTGACGATCAAGCTGTGAAATTAACTACTTCCCCACCTCAGGCTATGTTCATTAAAAACCAGAGCAATTTTCACATATCACGCTCCTCCCATTCATTCTCCAATAACTTTATCACTATTTCTCACACCTTAAAGAGACACTGAAGCGAAAAATAAAATTATGATATTATGATTTGTATGTGTAGTACAGCTAAGGAATAAAACATTAAGATCAGATACATTAGTCTAATTGTTTCCAGTACAGCAAGAGTTAAGAAACTCCAGTTGTTATCTCTATGCAAAAAAGCCATTAAGCTCTACGACTTTGGAGAGAGGCTGTCTTCTGACTTTTATTATCTCAACTGTTTTCTTTTTATCTGCCAGAGGAGAGGTCATTACTTCACAGACTGCTCTGAAAGACTCATTTTGAATGCTGAGTGTTGTGTAATCTGCACATATTATAGAATGATGCAATGTTAGAAAAAACACTATATACCTGAAAATAAAAATGTGAGAATATTTTCTTTGCAGCTAATCTTCTAGTAATTATTCATAGTACACAACCAATTCATTATATCATATTTTTGTTTTCGCTTCAGTGTCTCTTTAAGGACCTATATATTGTTTTCTGCAGGACAAACTAGGCTTTCTTTGAGTAGTACTTTCCACTAAGAATTATTTTATTTTGTATGCTTTTTAAAGGGAATATAAAGAAAAAGTTTGAAAAAAGTGATTAATTTTCAGTGTTTATCCATTATAAAATGTAAAAATTAAAAGTGCTAATGTAGATAAAATCCACACCTTTTATTTGCCCAATTGTTTCAGTTATTACAACTTTTATATGATGTCCCTACTACAATGTAGGGCGACAATATTTTATTTGGGAACAAAGATGTATATTTTCTGTTTTGTGTGTGTTTATACTATATCAATCATTACAAGCCCTTGTTTGCAAAATAACAGTAATATACCCTCATGAACTACATATTACCCTCCTTGGCGTTATGATTTTTTTCCAGGTTTATAGTCTAAAAGCCATGACATTTTTTTTTCACAAGCTTTGAGGGCTGGGGCACACCGAGCGGCTTTTTGAGCGTTTTTACGCTTGGTCAATGTATTTCAATGGAGGGGGTGCACACCAGAGCGGGAGGAGTTTTGCAGAAACGCATACTCCCGGGGTGAGGCATTTTTTGGATTGCGGAGGCGTTTCTGCCTCAATGTTAAGTATAGGAAAAATGCAAACCGCTGTGGAAAACGCCAGATCAGAGCTGTTCTACAGGCGTTTTTGTTACAGAAGCTGTTCAGTAACAGCTTTATTGTAACAATATATGAAATATGCTAAACTGAAATCCACAGCAGCAATCCGCAAAACGCCTCATAAAAATAAAAAAAAGCGTTTAAAAATCTGCTAGCATTTTGCGGATCTGCTAGCGGGTTTTGGTGTGCACCGGGCCTCAGGTATGGGATTACCGCTCTGAGCTGTGGATTTCTGTCCCGAGTCTGACTTGGGATTACCGCTAAGAATAGTTACGCTAGGGACTAATTTTTTATTTTTTTTATGTATTTTTCTTTTTTAAATGCTGTCATTTTGTTTTTTTTTTACAAGTGTTTTATTTTGATAATTATGAGGGAGGAGGGTAGAAGGGGGTTAATAAGTAAAGGAAATGTATTTTTTATGTGCTTGAATGTATTTTTATTGCAGTGTTTTTGTTCATTCTCTAGATGTCCCCACACTTTATCCTGTACACAGGAAGGGATCATTCATTGATCTGGCACTTTGATTGGCTCTGGGAATCACTGCTCTGACGGGCAGCAGCGGGGATCGGCGTGAGTGTTTGCGTCAGGATGTAGGCAGGGCCATGTGTATATCTCCGCCCCCTGGTTGTTGAGTGAAGATCAGAGGGGCACAGATATCAGATACAGCGGGGGGGGGGGGGGGGGGGGGGGTGAACGGGTTACGCAGTTACAGCTTTTCCTATTTTAACTTGTTAATACCAGTTTCTGTGAAATTGGAACACTGATCACTACCACTGGCATTCTCAGGAGATGGAAGAAACGGCTATGAGATGTAAATCCTCCCAGCAGCCTCCAGCCTACTTCGGGGGAGGGGGAGAGAGTGGCAGAATCTTCTCCTGTTTACTCAGGACCGGATTTACCATAAGGCACAGTAGGCACATGCCTACAGGCGCCTGATGATGGAATGGCGGCTCACTACCCTCAACTAATGCCTCCCACCCTGCTTCCCTATGCAGTCCCAAGTGGAGTGTAAAAGACAGGTCTCAACATTCCACTCACGAGATCTCCCTTCAGTCAGGGGGACCTCCAGCTACTTAATACTGAGGGCAACTCTGGCTGAGGGCCACCTGTAGCCAACTATGACGGGCAAGAGAAGTAAGGGAGGAGTGACAGCTGGGCCAGTCAGCACACTTACGGTGCGGCTCGGCAGGGGTTTGTAGGGTCATGGAGGGCGGAGTCTAGGGTGCCAGGACATCTGTGCCTATAGGCTCCTGTCATGTAAATCCAGGCCTGTGCATGCATGGAGGGCGGAGTCTAGGGTGCCAGGACATCTGTGCCTATAGGCTCCGGTCATGTAAATCTGGGCCTGCATGCATGGGGGCGGGGTCTAGGGTGCCAGGAGGACATCTGTGCCTATAGGCTCCTGTGAGGTAAATCCGGGCCTGCATGCATGGAGGGCGGAGTCTAGGGGGCCAGGACATCTGTGCCTATAGGCTCCGGTCATGTAAATCTGGGCCTGCATGCATGGGGGCGGGGTCTAGGGTGCCAGGAGGACATCTGTGCCTATAGGCTCCTGTGAGGTAAATCCGGGCCTGCATGCATGGAGGGCGGAGTCTAGGGTGCCAGGACATCTGTGCCTATAGGCTCCTGTGATGTAAATCCGGGCCTGCATGCATGGAGGGCGGAGTCTAGGGGGCCAGGACATCTGTGCCTATAGGCTCCTGTGATGTAAATCTGGGCCTGCATGCATGGGGGCGGGGTCTAGGGTGCCAGGACATCTGTGCCTATAGGCTCCTGTGATGTAAATCCTGGCCTGCGTGCATGGAGGGTGGAGTCTAGCATGCCAGGACATCTGTGCCTATAGGCTCCTGTGATGTAAATCCAGGCCTGCATGCATGGAGGGCGGAGTCTAGGGTGCCAGGAGGACATCTGTGCCTATAGGCTCCTGTGAGGTAAATCCGGGCCTGCATGCATGGAGGGCGGAGTCTAGGGGGCCAGGACATCTGTGCCTATAGGCTCCGGTCATGTAAATCTGGGCCTGCATGCATGGGGGCGGGGTCTAGGGTGCCAGGAGGACATCTGTGCCTATAGGCTCCTGTGAGGTAAATCCGGGCCTGCATGCATGGAGGGCGGAGTCTAGGGTGCCAGGACATCTGTGCCTATAGGCTCCTGTGATGTAAATCCGGGCCTGCATGCATGGAGGGCGGAGTCTAGGGGGCCAGGACATCTGTGCCTATAGGCTCCTGTGATGTAAATCTGGGCCTGCATGCATGGGGGCGGGGTCTAGGGTGCCAGGACATCTGTGCCTATAGGCTCCTGTGATGTAAATCCTGGCCTGCGTGCATGGAGGGTGGAGTCTAGCATGCCAGGACATCTGTGCCTATAGGCTCCTGTGATGTAAATCCAGGCCTGCATGCATGGAGGGCGGAGTCTAGGGTGCCAGGACATCTGTGCCTATAGGCTCCTGTGATGTAAATCCAGGCCTGCATGCATGGAGGGCGGAGTCTAGGGTGCCAGGACATCTGTGCCTATAGGCTCCTGTGATGTAAATCCGGCCCTGTGTTTACTACAGAGCTATAGCTTCATGATGGGTCAAACTCACAGATTTCAACGTATCCCAATTGTATTAAACCATTTCCTGTCCCGTAATTAGTGCCCTGTCCAGTAATGAAAACAGTAAATGCTGCAATACCAGCTCTGGCCACCAGGTGGTGATACAAGAGCCCTGCGTATTATTACACTATACCTACTCTTCATATAAACACAAAGGTGTATGTTTCAGGTCAGTCACACGGGTTACACACAGATGTTCATTTCTGAACTATAGTCTAATAGTAGACAGGCACCGCCCTGAATACTGACCTGTTCTCCTTTTTGCCCATTGGGGCCTTCGCTCCCAGAAGAGCCTGGATCCCCCTGAAAGATATGAGCCACACACAGCCGCACGTTATTCACAGCTTAGCGTAAAACTGAACAAATCTCAGGAAATGCAAAAACGTGTTGTGTAGCTGGACTTAGCTGGGCTTGGCGCCTGTGTAACTTTACCTCCTGGCTTGTTTCCTGTTAGACAATTGAGGTCTTACAATTGCTCATCCACTTCCTGTGAGATAAAAGTCCCGCCTCCCCCTGTCAACACTTCTACAGTAATCAAAGCATGATGGGAAGTGTAGTCTGGCATTTGTTGTTCTTACTTTGGATGTCACATTGTCCCGCCCCCTCTGGAGCTGCATCCAGAGAGGAGAGGAAGCAGGCTGTACATACGGTAATTCTGTTCGCCACCTTGTTTCTATATGCTGCTTATACTCTCTTGGCAATCTGAAGGCTAATAGAATTTGCCCTGTTTGGTTGTGAGATTATAGGTGGGTTTTTAAAACTTAAACACTGACTGACTGAGCATTCTTAAAACTAGAAAATGTTATTTAAAAAAATAACAAAATATACCGCTAATAATGGAATAAAAGATTTGTGGTGCAGATGAAGGTTCAGCAAAAGCAGCAGAAACAGGACAGCAATATAGGTCTAACAATTCCTCTCTGATGCTCAAGCTGAATAGATGGATGCAGCAGACCTGGTGACGGTACAGACATTGCGAGCATGATAATTGTATGAGACCGTGTGTGACGTGGTTGGATGTAGCAGACAATCGGGTAAAAGTGTGACAATTGTATGAGACTGTGTGTGACGTGGTTGGATGCAGCAGACAATCTGGTAACAGCACAGACATTGCGAGCATGACAATTGTATGAGACTGTGTGTGATGTGGTTGGATGCAGCAGACAATCTGGTAACAGCACAGACATTGCGAGCGTTCCACTGACAATTGTATGAGACTGTGTGTGACGTGGTTGGATGCAGCAGACAATCTGGAAATGGTACAGACTTTCCAAGCGTGACAATTGTATGAGACTGTGTGTGACGTGGTTGGATGCAGCAGACAATCGGGTAAAAGTGTGATAATTGTATGAGACTGTGTGTGACGTGGCTGGGTGTAGCAGACAATCGGGTAAAAGTGTGACAATTGTGTGAGACTGTGTGTGACGTGGTTGGATGCAGCAGACAATCTGTGTGTGACAATTGTATGAGACTGTATGTGACGTGGTTGGGTGCAGCAGACAATCTGTGTGTGATAATTGTATGAGACTGTGTGTGACGTGGTTGGATGCAGCAGACAATCTGTGTGTGACAATTGTATGAGACTGTGTGTGACGTGGTTGGGTGCAGCAGACAATCTGTGTGTGACAATTGTATGAGACTGTGTGTGACGTGGTTGGGTGCAGCAGACAATCTGTGTGTGACAATTGTATGAGACTGTGTGTGACGTGGTTGGATGCAGCAGACAATCTGTGTGTGACAATTGTATGAGACTGTGTGTGACGTGGTTGGATGCAGCAGACAATCTGTGTGTGACATGGGGGGACAGGAAACTTACATACAGGGACTTCTTTATGGTTTGCAATAAAGAGACATTAAGTCAAGCGATACAAGATCCAGCTGTTCTCAGCATTACCTGCTCCCCGTCCAGCCCGCTGACCCCCTGATCACCCAACGGCCCGACCACACCCTGAGGAGAGAGGAAAGGGATACACAGGTGTATATATACATACCTGTACACGTGTGTAAGCACATACATGTGCAGGTATTGCAGTTCAGGCACAGGCTATACATACATTATATCAGAACATTTAAATTAAGCATAACAAAAAGTTTTGTAGAAACAAAAAAACAAAAACATTCTCGCCTCCTCTAGTGAGAGAAAATATAATCAGTAAAAACAGACACATATAAACGCCCTTACTGCTGTATGGAGACTGCATTGTAGCGCAGGATGAGAGACAGGAGGGGAATGCTGTGGCCAGAGGTGGCGCTGTGACACACACTGGCCACAAGCTGCTACAAATCCCCTGATGAAGGGGAGGACCATGAAACACATTGTGATGTAGGATTACTAAGAAAGGGGAAGGCCCCTGACAGGCGCTGTGATGTAGGATCACCTGACAAAGGAGGAGGCCCCTGACAGGCGCTGTGATGTAGGATCACCTGACAAAGGAGGAGGCCCCTGACAGGTGCTGTGACGTAGAATCACCTGACAAAGGGGGAGGCCCTGAAATGCATTGTGATGTAGGATCACCTGACAAAGGGGGAGGCCCCTGACAGGCGCTGTGACGTAGAATCACCTGACAAAGGGGGAGGCCCCTGACAGGCGCTGTGACGTAGAATCACCTGACAAAGGGGGAGGCCCCTGACAGGCGCTGTGATGTAGGATCACCTGACAAAGGAGGAGGCCCCTGACAGGTGCTGTGACGTAGAATCACCTGACAAAGGGGGAGGCCCTGAAATGCATTGTGATGTAGGATCACCTGACAAAGGGGGAGGCCCCTGACAGGCGCTGTGACGTAGAATCACCTGACAAAGGGGGAGGCCCCTGACAGGCGCTGTGACGTAGAATCACCTGACAAAGGGGGAGGCCCCTGACAGGCGCTGTGACGTAGAATCACCTGACAAAGGGGGAGGCCCTGAAATGCATTGTGATGTAGGATCACCTGACAAAGGGGGAGGCCCCTGACAGGCGCTGTGACGTAGAATCACCTGACAAAGGGGGAGGCCCCTGACAGGCGCTGTGACGTAGAATCACCTGACAAAGGGGGAGGCCCCTGACAGGCGCTGTGACGTAGAATCACCTGACAAAGGGGGAGGCCCTGAAATGCATTGTGACGTAGAATCACCTGACAAAGGGGGAGGCCCTGAAACGCATTGTGACGTAGAATCACCTGACAAAGGGGGAGGCCCCTGACAGGCGCTGTGACGTAGAATCACCTGACAAAGGGGGAGGCCCCTGACAGGCGCTGTGACGTAGGATCACCTGACAAAGGGAGAGGCCCCTGACAGGCGCTGTGACGTAGGATCACCTGACAAAGGGAGAGGCCCCTGACAGGCGCTGTGACGTAGAATCACCTGACAAAGGGGGAGGCCCCTGACAGGCGCTGTGACGTAGAATCACCTGACAAAGGGAGAGGCCCCTGACAGGCGCTGTGACGTAGAATCACCTGACAAAGGGGGAGGCCCCTGACAGGCGCTGTGACGTAGGATCACCTGACAAAGGGGGAGGCCCCTGACAGGCGCTGTGACGTAGGATCACCTGACAAAGGGGGAGGCCCACAAAACGCATTGTGACGTAGGATCACCTGATGAAGAGGGGAGACCGTAAAACCGTGCCCAGCTATGGGAATTCAGACGCCATGTGTGAGAAATGCAGCAGGAACTGTTATTTTCCCCGCATGTAATTTGGAAGCAGCCTTTTGATTTCACAATCGGAATTTGCAGAGAATGACACAAGTGCTCCCTGAGGCTGGAAACACACTCCTGCGCAAAACCACAACTTCTATTGCCGTCTGCGTTTCTGCGTTTTGCATTCTTGGTTTTGTATGCATTTGTGATTATGTTTTCTTAACCTCATGACGACCGCAGGATTACACCCGCCTAGTGGCCAGGCGATGTTTTACAATTCAGGGCTCTGCAGCTTGAACCGCTCACTGCAGAGACATACAACTTAGCACACAAATGAATCTCCCCCTTTTCTTGCCACCAACAGAGCTTTCTGTTGGTGGCATCTGATTGCAACTTTTTATTTTATTTTATCACTTTGTGGTTTATTTTTATAAAAGTGTGATTTTTTGTTATTTGTAATTATAAATAATCTGCCTTTATTGATGGGGAGCAATACAGCATCACTTCTCTTTTGTAAGCAATGCATGAAGAATGGATGCATATTGTGGCTCCATAGGAGAGTATTGTGGGCGGCTACATCCAACACGCTGTGTGATTTTATAACGATTGCAAATGGCGGATGACTGCAACTTGCTAAGCGGCCCATAGACTCTCATTAGATGCAATTTCGCCTGCGATTGACTCTGTGTGACAACAAGTGTGCTCCCAGCCGTGCTGCTTGCCTGCTCTGACTGGGCTAGTGAGCTGCGTCTGGGGTACCCGTTATATTTGTGACGTGCAGAGTGACTCTGTGTGACAACAAGTGTGCTCCCAGCCGTGCTGCTTGCCTGCTCTGACTGGGCTGGTGAGCTGCGTCTGGGGTACCCGTTATATCTGTGAAGTGCAGAGTGACTCTGTGTGACAAGGCGCATGCAAGTCAGACAACAAGTGTGCTCCCAGCCGTGCTGCTTGCCTGCTCTGACTGGGCTAGTGAGCTGCGTCTGGGGTACCTGTTATATTTGTGAAGTGCAGAGTGGTCTGTGTGACAACAAGTGTGCTCCCAGCCGTGCTGCTTGCCGGCTCTGACTGGGCTGGTGAGCTGCGTCTGGGGTACCCGTTATATTTGTGAAGTGCAGAGTGACTCTGTGTGACAAAGCGCATGCAAGTCAGACAACAAGTGTGCTCCCAGCCGTGCTGCTTACCGGCTCTGACTGGGCTGGTGAGCTGGCGGATGACTGCAACTTGCTAAGCGGCCCATAGACTCTCATTAGATGCAATTTCGCCTGCGATTGACTCTGTGTGACAACAAGTGTGCTCCCAGCCGTGCTGCTTGCCGGCTCTGACTGGGCTGGTGAGCTGCGTCTGGGGTACCCGTTATATTTGTGAAGTGCAGAGTGGTCTGTGTGACAACAAGTGTGCTCCCAGCCGTGCTGCTTGCCGGCTCTGACTGGGCTGGTGAGCTGCGTCTGGGGTACCCGTTATATTTGTGAAGTGCAGAGTGACTCTGTGTGACAAAGCGCATGCAAGTCAGACAACAAGTGTGCTCCCAGCCGTGCTGCTTACCGGCTCTGACTGGGCTGGTGAGCTGCGTCTGGGGTACCCGTTATATCTGTGAAGTGCAGAGTGACTCTGTGTGACAAAGCGCATGCAAGTCTGACCAGTGTGCTCCCAGCCGTGCTGCTTACCGGCTCTGACTGGGCTAGTGAGCTGCGTCTGGGGTACCCGTTATATCTGTGAAGTGCAGAGTGACTCTGTGTGACAACAAGTGTGCTCCCAGCCGTGCTGCTTACCGGCTCTGACTGGGCTGGTGAGCTGCGTCTGGGGTACCTGTTATATCTGTGAAGTGCAGAGTGACTCTGTGTGACAAAGCGCATGCAAGTCTGACCAGTGTGCTCCCAGCCGTGCTGCTTGCCTGCTCTGACTGGGCTAGTGAGCTGCGTCTGGGGTACCTGTTATATTTGTGAAGTGCAGAGTGGTCTGTTTGTCACATCATGAAGAGGTTTGTAGAAACTGCTGCAGACTTTGCAATATAAAATAAACCAAACATCTGCTGCAGCTAGTCATAGATTCTCATGTGCTCTATGATTTACATTGTAAGCCTTGGGCAGGGCTCCCCCCCTCCCTTAGGGTGTCCTTCTTGATCGTGCTACCCAAGCAATGACACCCTTCTCATGGACTAACTCGGACTTGATTAGCCGGGTCTCTGTAATACGCATTTTATACCCTGATTGCATGTATCACCTTGTGCTATGTTGTATAACCGTTTGCTACCTCTCTGTCTGTCACCCCTTGTTACAATGTATGTATCCCTATTTATTGTCCAGCGCTGCATAATATGTTGGCGCTTTATAAATACAATAAATAATAATAATGTGCTCCTCAGCAAGTTCCAGCTGCCTGCTCGCTCTCAGTCTGAACCACTCTCCACCAGCAGGAGGCAGAGTGATAGCTCTGTCAGTGGAAGCCACGCCTTCCCCCTGACAGCCTATCACAGAGGAGATGAATAGTTTCCTCCCCACAAAGTAGGCCAGGTACTGTGATAAATGGCACTGGGGTCACTCACCTTCTCGCCCTTGTCACCAGGGGGTCCCTCAGCTCCGAGCGGCCCCTCCCGGCCCTACAACAGGAAGATCACAATGCTGAGAGGGTGTCTGGACAGGTTCCTCTATCAGGTCATGACGTATTGGTTCAGGACTGAACTTACTGGATATCCGGCGGGTCCATCAGCCCCGGGAGCTCCTGAAGGGCCCACGTCTCCTGTGTCCCCCACTCTTCCTGCTTCTCCATCAGACCCTGGGTGACCTGGAGGCCCCTGGTAAACAGAGACATGGCTCACTATACACAGCACAACTTGTAAGATTACAGGAGATCAATGAATGTATTGTGACCTCCGGAGCTCAGAGCAGAAACGATGCAAAACTTTATTGCCTCTCAGTTATCAACATTGCCAAAATCCCAGCAGCCTAAGGCCCCTCCCACACCGAATGCGTCAAGCAGCGTTACATCGCACTAACGCAATGCAACTTTATTGCCACAGCGATGCTACTTTGTCTCTCTTTGTAGACCACACCTACTGCATTGCGATGCGATAAAATGATGCATTGCGACCCAATGCAAAGCTGCTGCGTCAACATTGCGTCAACATTGCGTCATAACTCACTGATGTTAACAAATGGCAACACAAGATTGCCTGATAATAATGCGACTTTCAATCACAGTGCGCATGCGCCTTTTGTGAATCTTACATTGTGAATCTTACTTTGGTGAACGTGCGCATATATAGATATATACATATATTATTGTTTGTTATTATGCTTTGTTGTATATACAGATACATATATATGCTGCTGTAACGTGAAACATTTGGTGAGTAAGGACCCGTAATAAGAATTCCTTACTATAAAAGCATGCGGAAAGACCAGCCCCAGAAGTCCCGCAGTATTTTGGGAAGTACACTCCCATACTGAAGGGACCAGGGTTTATCTTCAGGCCTATTAATAATAAATGATGAGTGGGGGTGGATCCAGCCAATAGAATCCAGCTAGCTACACTAACTACACATTACCGTTGTCAGGATGTCCCCCTAAACATAAGCCTCTGCCAGCAATTGGTTCTGCAGCACCTCATTATTAACACTGTGCTAAACCCCACACTCCATCCAAATAGCCCACACTCTGTCCAAACCGCCCACACTCCGTCCAAACCGACCACACTCCGTCCAAACCGACCACACTCCGTCCAAACCGACCACACACACTCCGTCCAAACAGCCCACACGCTGTCCAAACCGACCACACTCTGTCCAAACCGACCACACTCTGTCCAAACCGACCACACTCCGTCCAAACCGACCACACTCCGTCCAAACCGACCACACTCCGTCCAAACCGACCACACTCCTTCCAAACCGACCACACACACTCCGTCCAAACAGCCCACACGCTGTCCAAACCACCCACACTCCGTCCAAACCGACCACACTCCGTCCAAACCGACCACACTCCGTCCAAACCGACCACACACACTCCGTCCAAACAGCCCACACGCTGTCCAAACCGACCACACTCCATCCAAACCGACCACACTCCGTCCAAACCGACCACACACACTCCGTCCAAACAGCCCACACTTTGTCCAAACCGACCACATTCCATCCAAACCGACCACACTCTGTCCAAACCGTCCACACTCCGTCCAAACCGTCCACACTCCGTCCAAACCGCCCCTACTCCGTCCAAACCACCCACACTCCGTCCAAACCACCCACACTCCGTCCAAACCGACCACACTCCGTCCAAACCGACCACACTCCGTCCAAACCGACCACACTTCGTCCAAACCAACCACACTCCGTCCAAACCGACCACACACACTCCGTCCAAACTGAGCACATTCCATCCAAACCGACCGCACCCCGTCCAAACCGCCCACACTCTGTCCAAACCGCCCACACTCTGTCCAAACCGCCCACACTCTGTCCAAACCGCCCACACTCTGTCCAAACCGACCACTCTCCGTCCAAACCGCCCACACTCCGTCCAAGCAACACGGTCATATGCATAGCCCCGCCCCAGGCAGTGACGTTATTCTTGTTGGGCAGGAAGTAGGCCATTGGGATTCCTGTTGCACCGCACCCCCTTCGCTCACACTTCTAGCGCATTGCGTTAAAGGTCTCCACAGACTTGCATGGTTCTTGCAGTAGGGAAGCGGCGGAGAAGTGTAAAAGGTGCTTAAAAAGCAGAAACCTCCCGTTCACCACATAATTTAGCTATCGCAGCTAGTGCGGGAAGCTGTGCGAGGGCGGGGCTCCGGACAATGGGGGGAGGGGATAGAGATCTGGCAGGATCCAATCAGAGGGAACAGATTTTCCAGGAATTGACAGGACAAACCGATAACGGTAAGGCCCCCTTATGTAAAGAGACTATTCCGTGTAAAATAGACATTCTACCATTGCAGATTGCAGCTGGGCCAATGTAAACAAGCAGTAACGGCATCTGAACCGCATGCAAATTGCAACAACATTCAGCTTGAATTGAGGACATTTATTGCTCCTCACTAGTTTCACTGATAGGACTCTCAGGTTCCGGTTACATGACAGACACTTACCTGCGGTCCGGGCAAGCCTTTGTCACCCATGCCACCCATCCGGCCCTGGAGAAGAAGAACACAGTGAGGGGTGAGAGACAGCCGCAGGGGGTGCGCAAATTAACCCTTTGTTAGGATATTATGAACACAGGGAGGGGTGAGAGACAGCCGCAGGGGGTGCGCAAATTAACCCTTTGTTAGGATATTATGAACACAGGGAGGGGTGAGAGACAAGCCACAGGGGGAGCGCAGATTAACCCTTTGTTAGGATATTATGAACACAGGGAAGGGTGAGAGACAAGCCACAGGGGGTGCGCAGATTAACCCTTTGTTAGGATATTATGAACACAGGGAAGGGTGAGAGACAGCCGCAGAGGGTGCGCAGATTAACCCTTTGTTAGGATATTATGAACACAGGGAAGAGTGAGAGACAGCCACAGGGGGTGCGCAGATTAACCCTTTGTTAGGATATTATGAACACAGGGAGGGGTGAGAGACAGCCGCAGGGGGTGCGCAAATTAACCCTTTGTTAGGATATTATGAACACAGGGAAGGGTGAGAGATAAGCCACAGGGGGAGCGCAGATTAACCCTTTGTTAGGATATTATGAACACAGGGAAGGGTGAGAGACAAGCCACAGGGGGTGCGCAGATTAACCCTTTGTTAGGATATTATGAACACAGGGAAGGGTGAGAGACAAGCCACAGGGGGTGCGCAAATTAACCCTTTGTTAGGATATTATGAACACAGGGAGGGGTGAGAGACAGCCGCAGGGGGTGCACAAATTAACCCTTTGTTAGGATATTATGAACACAGGGAAGGGTGAGAGACAAGCCACAGGGGGAGCGCAGATTAACCCTTTGTTAGGATATTATGAACACAGGGAAGGGTGAGAGACAAGCCACAGGGGGAGCGCAGATTAACCCTTTGTTAGGATATTATGAACACAGGGAGGGGTGAGAGACAGCCGCAGGGGGTGTGCAAATTAACCCTTTGTTAGGATATTATGAACACAGGGAAGGGTGAGAGACAGCCGCAGGGGGAGCGCAGATTAACCCTTTGTTAGGATATCATGAACACAGGGAGGGGTGAGAGACAAGCCACAGGGGGTGCGCAGATTAACCCTTTGTTAGGATATTATGAACACAGGGAAGGGTGAGAGACAAGCCACAGGGGGTGCGCAAATTAACCCTTTGTTAGGATATTATGAACACAGGGAGGGGTGAGAGACAGCCGCAGGGGGTGCGCAAATTAACCCTTTGTTAGGATATTATGAACACAGGGAAGGGTGAGAGACAAGCCACAGGGGGAGCGCAGATTAACCCTTTGTTAGGATATTATGAACACAGGGAAGGGTGAGAGACAGCCGCAGGGGGTGCGCAAATTAACCCTTTGTTAGGATATTATGAACACAGGGAGGGGTGAGAGACAAGCCACAGGGGGTGCGCAATTTAACCCTTTGTTAGGATATTATGAACACAGGGAAGGGTGAGAGACAAGCCACAGGGGGTGCGCAAATTAACCCTTTGTCTCTCATCCCTCACTGTGTTCATAATATCCTAACAGTCACAGGGGGAGCACAGATTAACCCTTTGTTAGGATATTATGAACACATGGGATGAAAGGCCCTGGGATGGGGGGGGGGTCCTGGGCTGGGGGACTCTGGGATGGGGGGCCCAGGGATGGGTGGAGGCATGGAATGAAAGGCCATGGGCTGGGGGGCACTGGGCTGGGAGGGCTCGGGGCTGGGGTGCCCTGGGCTGGGAGGGCCCGGGGATGGGGGGGAGGAGCCCTGGGCCGGCAGCAGGGGTTGGATGGGGCTGTTGCTATGCAGCTGTGATAGCACAGGTGTGTATAGTATTGTGTGTAATTCTGAGGCCTGTCCTATGTGTATGTGGACCCCGCCATGTGCTCACACTACATGCTGCATCATTTCCATCAGCTCATAATAATCAGCACCTCACAGAACCAGCGACATGTTCCAATAATACGGGACTGTCTGTTAGTGCTTACCTGCGGCCCGGGGGGTCCCCTCTCTCCAGGAGGGCCTGGGGGTCCCTGCCAGACACAAACATTCATTAGATAATCATAAAAACGCCCCATATAGCTCAGCATCTGCCGAGATCACTCATGTAGCTCTTTATTGTGGTTCTATTTACTGTGACATCACTGGAGGCGGGGCTTCATACAATATACAGCAATATATATATATATAGATACAGGAAGTGTTTCCGATGATGAAAGCAGGAAAATTACCATAAAAATCAGTGTCCTGAATAATTTACTGCATTCTGCTATATGTCACTACAGGGCCTCTTTACTGCATTCTGCTATATGTCACTACAGGGCCCCTTTACTGCAATCTGCTATATGTCACCACAGGGCCTCTTTACTGCATTCTGCTATATGTCACTACAGGGCCTCTTTACTGCATTCTGCTATATGTCACTACAGGGCCTCTTTACTGCATTCTGCTATATGTCACTACAGGGCCTCTTACTGCATTCTGCTATATGTCACTACAGGGCCTCTTTACTGCATTCTGCTATATGTCACTACAGGGCCTCTTTACTGCATTCTGCTATATGTCACTACAAGACCTCTTTACTGCATTCTGCTATATGTCACTACAGGGCCACTTTACTGCATTCTGCTATATGTCACTACAGGGCCTCTTTACTGCATTCTACTATATGTCACTACAGGACCTATTTACTGCATTCTGCTATATGTCACTACAGGGCCTCTTTACTGCATTCTGCTATATGTCACTACAGGGCCTCTTTACTGCATTCTGCTAAATGTCACTACAGGGCCTCTTTACTGCATTCTGCTATATGTCACTACAGGGCCTCTTTACTGCATTCTGCTATATGTCACTACAGGGCCTCTTTACGGCATTCTGCTGTATGTCACTACAGGGCCTCTTTACTGCATTCTGCTATATGTCACTACAGGGCCTCTTTACTGCCTTCTGCTATATGTCACTACAGGGACTCTATACTGCATTCTGCTATATGTCACTACAGGGCCTCTTTACTGCATTCTGCTATATGTCACTACAGGGCCTCTTTACTGCATTCTGCTATATGCCACTACAGGGCCTCTTTACTGCATTCTGCTATATGTCACTACAGGGCCTCTTTACTGCATTCTGCTATATGTCACTACAGGGTCTCTTTACTGCATTCTGCTATATGTCACTACAGGGCCTCTTTACTGCATTCTGCTATATGTCACTACAGGGCCTCTTTACTGCATTCTGCTATATGTCACTACAGGGCCTCTTTACTGCATTCTGCTATATGTCACTACAGGGCCTCTTTACTGCATTCTACTATATGTCACTACAGGACCTATTTACTGCATTCTGCTATATGTCACTACAGGGCCTCTTTACTGCATTCTGCTATATGTCACTACAGGTCCTCTTTACTGCATTCTGCTATATGTCACTACAGGGCCTCTTTACTGCATTCTGCTATATGTCACTACGGGGCCTCTTTACTGCATTCTGCTATATGTCACTACAGGTCCTCTTTACTGCATTCTGCTATATGTCACTACGGGGCCTCTTTACTGCATTCTGCTATATGCCACTACAGGGCCTCATTACTGCATTCTGCTATATGTCACTACAGGGCCTCTTTACTGCATTCTGCTATATGTCACTACAGGGCCTCTTTACTGCATTCTGCTATATGTCACTACAGGGCCTCTTTACTGCATTCTGCTATATGTCACTACAGGGTCTCTTTACGGCATTCTGCTATATGTCACTACAGGGCCTCTTTACTGCATTCTGCTATATGTCACTACAGGGCCTCTTTACTGCAATCTGCTATATGTCACTACAGGGCCTCTTTACTGCATTCTGCTATATGTCACTACAGGGCCTCTTTACTGCATTCTGCTATAGGTCACTACAGGGCCTCTTTACTGCATTCTGCTATATGTCACTACAGGACCTCTTTACTGCAATCTGCTATATGTCACTACAGGGCCTCTTTACTGCAATCTGCTATATGTCACTACAAGGTCTCTTTACGGCATTCTGCTATATGTCACTACAGGGCCTCTTTACTGCATTCTGCTATATGTCACTACAGGGCCTCTTTACTGCAATCTGCTATATGTCACTACAGGGCCTCTTTACTGCATTCTGCTATATGTCACTACAGGGCCTCTTTACTGCATTCTGCTATAGGTCACTACAGGGCCTCTTTACTGCATTCTGCTATATGTCACTACAGGACCTCTTTACTGCATTCTGCTATATGTCACTACAGGGCCTCTTTACTGCATTCTGCTATATGTCACTACAGGGCCTCTTTACTGCATTCTGCTATATGTCACTACAGGGCCTCTTTACTGCATTATGCTATATGTCACTACAGGGCCTCTTTACTGCATTCTGCTATATGTCACTACAGGGCCTCTTTACTGCATTATGCTATATGTCACTACAGGGCCTCTTTACTGCATTCTGCTATATGTCACTACAGGGCCTCTTTACTGCATTCTGCTATATGTCACTACAGAGTCTCTTTACTGCATTCTGCTATATGTCACTACAGGGTCTCTTTACTGCATTCTGCTATATGCCACTACAGGGCCTCTTTACTGCATTCTGCTACATGTCACTACAGGGCCTCTTTACTGCATGCTACTATATGTCACTACAGGGCCTCTTTACTGCATTCTGCTATATGTCACTACAGGGCCTCTTTACTGCATTCTGCTATATGTCACTACAGGGCCTCTTTACTGCATTCTGCTATATGTCACTACAGGGCCTCTTTACTGCATTCTGCTATATGTCACTACAGGGCCTCTTTACTGCATTATTCTACATGTCACTACAGGGCATCTTTACTGCATTCTGCTATATGTCACTACAGGGCCTCTTTACTGCATTCTGCTATATGTCACTACAGGGCCTCTTTACTGTATTCTGCTATATGTCACTACTGGGCCACTTTACTGCATTCTGCTATATGTCACTACAGGGCCTCTTTACTGCATTCTACTATATGTCACTACAGGGCCTCTTTACTGCATTCTGCTATATGTCACTACAGGGCCTCTTTACTGCATTCTGCTATATGTCACTACTGGGCCACTTACTGCATTCTGCTATATGTCACTACAGGGCCTCTTTACTGCATTCTGCTATATGTCACTACTGGGCCACTTTACTGCATTCTACTATATGTCACTACAGGGCCTCTTTACTGCATTCTGCTATATGTCACTACAGGGCCTCTTTACTGCATTCTGCTATATGTCACTACTGGGCCACTTTACTGCATTCTACTATATGTCACTACAGGGCCTCTTTACTGCATTCTACTATATGTCACTACAGGGCCTCTTTACTGCATTCTGCTATATGTCACTACAGGGCCTCTTTACTGCATTCTGCTATATGTCACTACAGGGCCTCTTTACTGCATTCTACTATATGTCACTACAGGGCCTCTTTACTGCATTCTGCTATATGTCACTACTGGGCCACTTTACTGCATTCTGCTATATGTCACTACAGGGCCTCTTTACTGCATTCTGCTATATGTCACTACAGGGCCTCTTTACTGCATTCTGCTATATGTCACTACAGGGCCTCTTTACTGCATTCTGCTATATGTCACTACATGGCCACTTTACTGCATTCTGCTACATGTCACTACAGAGCCTCTTTACTGCATTCTGCTATATGTCACTACAGGGCCTCTTTACTGCATTCTGCTATATGTCACTACAGGGCCTCTTTACTGCATTCTGCTATATGTCACTACAGGGCCTCTTTACTGCATTCTGCTATATGTCACTACAGGGCCTCTTTACTGCATTCTGCTATATGTCACTACATGGCCACTTTACTGCATTCTGCTACATGTCACTACAGAGCCTCTTTACTGCATTCTGCTATATGTCACTACAGGGCCTCTTTACTGCATTCTGCTACATGTCACTACAGGGCCTCTTTACTGCATTCTGCTATATGTCACTACAGGGCCTCTTTACTGCATTCTGCTATATGTCACTACAGGGCCTCTTTACTGCATTCTGCTATATGTCACTACATGGCCACTTTACTGCATTCTGCTACATGTCACTACAGAGCCTCTTTACTGCATTCTGCTATAGGTCACTACAGGGCCTCTTTACTGCATTCTGCTATATGTCACTACAGGGCCTCTTTACTGCATTCTGCTATATGTCACTACAGGGCCTCTTTACTGCATTCTGCTATATGTCACTACAGGGCCTCTTTACTGCATTCTGCTATATGTCACTACATGGCCACTTTACTGCATTCTGCTACATGTCACTACAGAGCCTCTTTACTGCATTCTGCTATATGTCACTACAGGGCCTCTTTACTGCATTCTGCTACATGTCACTACAGGGCCTCTTTACTGCATTCTGCTATATGTCACTACAGGGCCTCTTTACTGCATTCTGCTATATGTCACTACAGGGCCTCTTTACTGCATTCTGCTATATGTCACTACATGGCCACTTTACTGCATTCTGCTACATGTCACTACAGAGCCTCTTTACTGCATTCTGCTATAGGTCACTACAGGGCCTCTTTACTGCATTCTACTATAGGTCACTACAGGGCCTCTTTACTGCATTCTGCTATATGTCACTACAGGGCCTCTTTACTGCATTCTGCTATATGTCACTACAGGGCCTCTTTACTGCATTCTGCTATATGCCACTACAGGGCCTCTTTACTGCATTCTGCTATATGTCACTACAGGGCCTCTTTACTGCATTCTACTATATGTCACTACAGGGCCTCTTTACTGCATTCTACTATATGTCACTACAGGGCCTCTTTACTGCATTCTGCTATATGTCACTACAGGACCTCTTTACTGCATTCTGCTATATGTCACTACAGGGCCTCTTTACTGCATTCTGCTATATGTCACTACAGGGCCTCTTTACTGCATTCTGCTATATGTCACTACAGGGCCTCTTTACTGCATTTTGCTATATGTCACTGCAGGGCCTCTTTACTGCATTCTGCTATATGTCACTACAGGGCCTCTTTACTGCATTCTGCTATATGTCACTACAGGGCCTCTTTACTGCATTCTGCTATATGTCACTACAGGGCCTCTTTACTGCATTTTGCTATATGTCACTGCAGGGCCTCTTTACTGCATTCTGCTATATGTCACTACAAGGCCTCTTTACGGCATTCTGCTATATGTCACTACAGGGCCTCTTTACTGCATTTTGCTATATGTCACTGCAGGGCCTCTTTACTGCATTCTGCTATATGTCACTACAGGGCCTCTTTACTGCATTCTGCTATATGTCACTACAGGGCCTCTTTACTGCATTCTGCTATAGGTCACTACAGGGCCTCATTACTGCATTCTGCTATATGTCACTACAGGACCTCTTTACTGCATTCTGCTATAGGTCACTACAGGGCCTCTTTACTGCATTCTGCTATATGTCACTACAGGACCTCTTTACTGCATTCTGCTATATGTCACTACAGGGCCTCTTTACTGCATTCTGCTATATGTCACTACAGGGCCTCTTTACTGCATTCTGCTATAGGTCACTACAGGGCCTCTTTACTGCATTCTGCTATATGTCACTACATGGCCTCTTTACTGCATTCTACTATATGTCACTACAGGGCCTCTTCACTGCATTCTGCTATATGCCACTACAGGGCCTCTTTACTGCATCCTGCTACATGTCACTACAGGGCCTCTTTACTGCATGCTACTATATGTCACTACAGGGCCTCTTTACTGCATTCTGCTATATGTCACTACAGGGCCTCTTTACTGCATTCTGCTATATGTCACTACTGGGCCACTTTACTGCATTCTGCTACATGTCACTACAGGGCCTCTTTACTGCATGCTACTATATGTCACTACAGGGCCTCTTTACTGCATTCTGCTATATGTCACTACAGGGCCTCTTCACTGCATTCTGCTATTTGCCACTACAGGGCCTCTTTACTGCATTCTGCTACATGTCACTACAGGGCCTCTTTACTGCATGCTACTATATGTCACTACAGGGCCTCTTTACTGCATTCTGCTATATGTCACTACAGGGCCTCTTTACTGCATTCTGTTGTATGTCACTACTGGGCCACTTTACTGCATTCTGCTATATTTCACTACAGGGCCTCTTTACTGCATTCTGCTATATGTCACTACAGGGCCTCTTTACTGCATTCTGCTATATGTCACTACAGGGCCTCTTTACTGCATTCTGCTATATGTCACTACAGGTCCTCTTTACTGCATTCTGCTTTATGTCACTACAGGGCCTATTTACTGCATTCTGCTATATGTCACTACAGGGCCTCTTTACTGCATTCTGCTATATGCCACTACAGGGCCTCTTTACTGCATTCTGCTATATGTCACTACAGGGCCTCTTTACTGCATTCTGCTATATGTCACAACAGGGCCTCTTTACTGCATTCTGCTACATGTCACTACAGGACCTCTTTACTGCATTCTGCTATATGTCACTACAGGGCCTCTTTACTGATTCTGCTATTTGTCACAACAGGGCCTCTTTACTGCATTCTGCTATATGTCACTACAGGACCTCTTTACTGCATTCTGCTATATGTCACTACAGGGCCTCTTTACTGCATTCTGCCATATGCCACTACAGGGCCTATTTACTGAATTCTGCTATATGTCACTACAGGTCCTCTTTACTGCATTCTGCTATATGTCACTACAGGGCCTCTTTACTGCATTCTGCTATATGTCACTACAGGGCCTCTTTACTGCATTCTGCTATATGTCACTACAGGGCCTCTTTACTGCATTCTGCTATATGTCACTACATGGCCTCTTTACTGCATTCTGCTATATGCCACTACAGGGCCTCTTTACTGCATTCTACTATATGTCACTACATGGCCTCTTTACTGCATTCTGCTATATGTCACTACAGGGCCTCTTTACTGCATTCTACTATATGTCACTACAGGGCCTCTTTACTGCATTCTGCTATATGTCACTACAGGGCCTCTTTACTGCATTCTGCTATATGTCACTACTGGGCCACTTTACTGCATTCTGCTATATGTCACTACAGGGCCTCTTTACTGCATTCTGCTATATGTCACTACAGGGCCTCTTTACTGCATTCTGCTATATGTCACTACAGGGCCTCTTTACTGCATTCTGCTATATGTCACTACATGGCCACTTTACTGCATTCTGCTACATGTCACTACAGAGCCTCTTTACTGCATTCTGCTATATGTCACTACAAGGCCTCTTTACGGCATTCTGCTATATGTCACTACAGGGCCTCTTTACTGCATTCTGCTATAGGTCACTACAGGGCCTCTTTACTGCATTCTGCTATAGGTAACTACAGGGCCTCTTTACTGCATTATGCTATATGTCACTACAGGACCTCTTTACTGCATTCTGCTATATGTCACTACAGGGCCTCTTTACTGCATTCTGCTATATGTCACTACAGGGCCTCTTTACTGCATTCTGCTATATGTCACTACAGGGCCTCTTTACTGCATTCTGCTATATGTCACTACATGGCCTCTTTACTGCATTCTACTATATGTCACTACAGGGCCTCTTCACTGCATTCTGCTATATGCCACTACAGGGCCTCTTTACTGCATCCTGCTACATGTCACTACAGGGCCTCTTTACTGCATGCTACTATATGTCACTACAGGGCCTCTTTACTGCATTCTGCTATATGTCACTACAGGGCCTCTTTACTGCATTCTGCTATATGTCACTACTGGGCCACTTTACTGCATTCTGCTACATGTCACTACAGGGCCTCTTTACTGCATGCTACTATATGTCACTACAGGGCCTCTTTACTGCATTCTGCTATATGTCACTACAGGGCCTCTTCACTGCATTCTGCTATTTGCCACTACAGGGCCTCTTTACTGCATTCTGCTACATGTCACTACAGGGCCTCTTTACTGCATGCTACTATATGTCACTACAGGGCCTTTTTACTGCATTCTGCTATATGTCACTACAGGGCCTCTTTACTGCATTCTGTTGTATGTCACTACTGGGCCACTTTACTGCATTCTACTATATTTCACTACAGGGCCTCTTTACTGCATTCTGCTATATGTCACTACAGGGCCTCTTTACTGCATTCTGCTATATGTCACTACAGGGCCTCTTTACTGCATTCTGCTATATGTCACTACAGGTCCTCTTTACTGCATTCTGCTTTATGTCACTACAGGGCCTATTTACTGCATTCTGCTATATGTCACTACAGGGCATCTTTACTGCATTCTGCTATATGCCACTACAGGGCCTCTTTACTGCATTCTGCTATATGTCACTACAGGGCCTCTTTACTGCATTCTGCTATATGTCACAACAGGGCCTCTTTACTGCATTCTGCTACATGTCACTACAGGACCTCTTTACTGCATTCTGCTATATGTCACTACAGGGCCTCTTTACTGATTCTGCTATTTGTCACAACAGGGCCTCTTTACTGCATTCTGCTATATGTCACTACAGGACCTCTTTACTGCATTCTGCTATATGTCACTACAGGGCCTCTTTACTGCATTCTGCCATATGCCACTACAGGGCCTATTTACTGAATTCTGCTATATGTCACTACAGGTCCTCTTTACTGCATTCTGCTATATGTCACTACAGGTCCTCTTTACTGCATTCTGCTATATGTCACTACAGGGCCTCTTTAGTGCATTTTGCTATATGTCACTACAGAGCCTCTTTACTGCATTCTGCTATATGTCACTACATGGCCTCTTTACTGCATTCTGCTATATGTCACTACAGGGCCTCTTTAGTGCATTCTGCTATATGTCACTACAGGGCCTCTTTACTTCATTCTGCTATATGTCACTACAGGGCCTCTTTACTGCATTCTGCTATATGTCACTACAGGGCCTCTTTACTGCATTCTGCTATATGTCACTACAGGGCCTCTTTACTGCATTTTGCTATATGTCACTGCATGGCCTCTTTACTGCATTCTGTTGTATGTCACTACAGGTCCTCTTTACTGCATTCTGCTATATGCCACTACAGGGCCTCTTTACTGCATTCTGCTGCATGTCACTACAGGGCCTCTTTACTGCATGCTACTATATGTCACTACAGGGCCTCTTTACTGCATTCTGCTATTTGTCACAACAGGGCCTCTTTACTGCATTCTGCTATATGTCACTACAGGACCTCTTTACTGCATTCTGCTATATGTCACTACAGGGCCTCTTTACTGCATTCTGCCATATGCCACTACAGGGCCTATTTACTGAATTCTGCTATATGTCACTACAGGTCCTCTTTACTGCATTCTGCTATATGTCACTACAGGTCCTCTTTACTGCATTCTGCTATATGTCACTACAGGGCCTCTTTAGTGCATTTTGCTATATGTCACTACAGAGCCTCTTTACTGCATTCTGCTATATGTCACTACATGGCCTCTTTACTGCATTCTGCTATATGTCACTACAGGGCCTCTTTAGTGCATTCTGCTATATGTCACTACAGGGCCTCTTTACTTCATTCTGCTATATGTCACTACAGGGCCTCTTTACTGCATTCTGCTATATGTCACTACAGGGCCTCTTTACTGCATTCTGCTATATGTCACTACAGGGCCTCTTTACTGCATTTTGCTATATGTCACTGCATGGCCTCTTTACTGCATTCTGTTGTATGTCACTACAGGTCCTCTTTACTGCATTCTGCTATATGCCACTACAGGGCCTCTTTACTGCATTCTGCTACATGTCACTACAGGGCCTCTTTACTGCATTCTGCTATATGTCACTACAGGGCCTCTTTACTGCATTCTGCTATATGTCACTACAGGGCCTCTTTACTGCATTTTGCTATATGTCACTGCATGGCCTCTTTACTGCATTCTGCTATACGTCACTACAGGGCCTCTTTACTGCATTCTGCTACATGTCACTACAGGGCCTCTTTACTGCATGCTACTATATGTCACTACAGGGCCTCTTTACTGCATTCTGCTATATGTCACTACAGGGCCTCTTTACTGCATTCTGCTATATGTCACTACTGGGCCACTTTACTGCATTCTGCTACATGTCACTACAGGGCCTCTTTACTGCATGCTACTATATGTCACTACAGGGCCTCTTTACTGCATTCTGCTATATGTCACTACAGGGCCTCTTCACTGCATTCTGCTATATGCCACTACAGGGCCTCTTTACTGCATTCTGCTATATGTCACTACAGGGCCTCTTTACTGCATGCTACTATATGTCACTACAGGGCCTCTTTACTGCATTCTGCTATATGTCACTACAGGGCCTCTTTACTGCATTCTGTTGTATGCCACTACTGGGCCACTTTACTGCATTCTGTTATATTTCACTACAGGGCCTCTTTACTGCATTCTGCTATATGTCACTACAGGGCCTCTTTACTGCATTCTGCTATATGTCACTACAGGGCCTCTTTACTAGAGTTGGGCCGAACGGTTCGCCGGCGAACGTGTTTTGCGGAAGAAGTTCGGTTCGCCCCATAATGCACTGAGGGTCAACTTTGACCCTCTACATCATAGTCAGCAGGCCCAGTGTAGCCAATTAGGCTACACTAGCCCCTGGAGCCCCACCCCCCCTTATATAAGGCAGGCAGCGGCGGCCATTACGGCCACTCGTGTGACTGCATTAGTGAGAGTAGGGCGAGCTGCTGCAGTCTCTCATATAGGGAAAGATTAGTTAGGCTTAACTTCTTCCTGGCTGCATACCTGTTCTGTTCAGTGAGCCCTCAGCCCACTGCATACCTGTTCAGTGATCCTGCCACTGCATACCTGTTCAGTGATCCTGCCACTGCATACCTGTTCTGTTCAGTGAGCCCTCAGCCCACTGCATACCTGTACTGTGATCCTGCCACTCCATACCTGTTCAGTGATCCTGCCACTGCATACCTGTTCTGTTCAGTGAGCCCTCAGCCCACTGCATACCTGTACTGTGATCCTGCCACTCCATACCTGTTCAGTGATCCTGCCACTGCATACCTGTTCAGTGATCCTGCCACTGCATACCTGTTCTGTGAACCCGCCACTGTATACCTGTTCTGTTCAGTGAACCCGCCACTGCATACCTGTTCTCGCCATGGTGCGCACCAGTCCAGCACGGCCGTCACTACACAAACAGCTGTTTGCGGTGCGTTACACGGTGAGTTTGGTGTGTCAGTGTGAAGCAGTACCTTAATTACACTACCTGATTGATGTATACACATGCAAGATGTTTTAAAGCACTTTAGGCCTGTCATTTAGCATTCAGTGTGATTTCTGCCCTTAAAACGCTGCTTTGCGTCAAATCCAGATTTTTCCCGGGGACTTTTGGCGTGTATCCCACTCCGCCATGCCCCCCTCCAGGTGTTAGACCCCTTGAAACATCTTTTCCATCACTTTTGTGGCCAGCATAATTATTTTTTTTTTTCAAAGTTCGCATCCCCATTGAAGTCTATTGCGGTTCGCGAACTTTAACGCGAACCGAACGTTCCGCGAAAGTTCGCGAACCCGGTTCGCGAACCTAAAATCGGAGGTTCGGCCCAACTCTACTCTTTACTGCATTCTGCTATATGTCACTACAGGTCCTCTTTACTGCATTCTGCTTTATGTCACTACAGGGCCTATTTACTGCATTCTGCTTTATGTCACTACAGGTCCTCTTTACTGCATTCTGCTTTATGTCACTACAGGGCCTCTTTACTGCATTCTGCTATATGCCACTACAGGGCCTCTTTACTGCATTCTGCTATATGTCACTACAGGGCCTCTTTACTGCATTCTGCTATATGTCACAACAGGGCCTCTTTACTGCATTCTGCTACATCTCACTACAGGGCCTCTTTACTGCATTCTGCTATATGTCACTACAGGACCTTTTTACTGCGTTCTGCTATATGTCACTACAGGGCCTCTTTACTGCATTCTGCTATATGCCACTACAGGGCCTATTTACTGCATTCTGCTATATGTCACTACAGGGCCTCTTTACTGCATTCTGCTATATGTCACTACAGGTCCTCTTTACTGCATTCTGCTATATGTCACTACAGGGCCTCTTTAGTGCATTTTGCTATATGTCATGACAGAGCCTCTTTACTGCATTCTGCTATATGTCACTACATGGCCTCTTTACTGCATTCTGCTATATGTCACTACAGGGCCTCTTTACTGCATTCTGCTATATGTCACTACAGGGCCTCTTTACTGCATTCTACTATATGTCACTACAGGGCCTCTTTACTGCATTCTGCTATATGTCACTACAGGGCCTCTTTACTGCATTCTGCTATATGTCACTACAGGGCCTCTTTACTGCATTCTGCTATATGTCACTACAGGGCCTCTTTACTGCATTCTGCTATATGTCACTACAGGGCCTCTTTACTGCATTCTGCTATATGTCACTACAGGGCCTCTTTACTGCATTTTGCTATATGTCACTACAGGGCCTCTTTACTGCATTCTGTTGTATGTCACTACAGGTCCTCTTTACTGCATTCTGCTATATGCCACTACAGGGCCTCTTTACTGCATTCTGCTATATGTCACTACAGGGCCTCTTTACTGCATTCTACTATATGTCACGACAGCGCCTCTTTACTGCATTCTGCTATATGTCACTACAGGGCCTCTTTACTGCATTCTGCTAAATGTCACTACAGGGCCTCTTTACGGCATTCTGTTGTATGTCACTATGGTGCTTATTTAATGTACCAGAAAACGAACTAAAGGACTCTATAGAGAATACACAACACTGCGTACAGACATACAATTCATGGACCGATTTTTAATTTTACACTTTAGATTCGATATTACATCAGGGTCATGTGACCTCTCCTGTAAGGACTTCCTGTGTCCAAGAGAGGAAGGGAACTACGTCACATGATACCATTTTACTGGTGTTTATAGCAGAAGAGAGACAACTGGGGGGCGCCACACTCAGTGCTGGGATAGGGAGGAGAGAGGGCAGAACATCTTACCCAACTTGTAGGAGCTCTAAGACCCCCTCTGTTACTTTATACAAACCTCCAGATCCAGGATATGCAGAATGAATCTACTCATGGGGCTTCCTTCTCTCCTGCTCCAGACCCAGAAAGTTACCACCCAGTGCTGTCTGTATGCAGGAGAAGCTGACCACCTCTAATGACCACCCAGTGCTGTCTGTATGCAGGAGAAGCTGACCACCTCTGATGACCACCCAGTGCTGTCTGTATGCAGCAGAAGCTGACCACCTCTGATGACCACCCAGTGCTGTCTGCTGTCTTCATCAGAGGTGGTCAGCTTTTGCTGCATACAATCACTTGTTGAGAAGAGTGTAAGAAGAGGTGAGTGATTGATGTGTCAGTATCTGATTGGCCAGTCTTGACCATGTGACCACGTCTCAGTTCTGCTTCCTGCACAGGCTAAACATGAAGCATTACACAGATGTGACCAGCCAATCAGAGATTCACAATACGATCTCCCAGTGGCATAGCTAAGGAGCTGTGGGCCCCGATGCAAGTTTTACATTGGGGCCCCCCCAAGCACTCTATACATAACAATTGATACGGCGCACCAAAACCTGCCAATGGCAACTACAGTGTCAGAGGTGCAAGAAGGGGATGAGGAACACTTTGTTAATGATTACTACTATTCAAAGTATCTATAGAAGTAATTATTATGAGCACAGGACCAATAGAGACCTAATACTGCAGATGAGGGGGGGTCCCCTGGGGAGGGACCCCCCTAAGGGCCACAATGTGGTTGCCCCCCTCCCCCCCAAGGGCCACGATGCGGTTGCAACCTCTGCACCCCCTATTGCTAGGCCCTGCGATCTCCAGATGACATCAAGCGCCTGACTTTTCATGGATTCTTCTCAAGAAGAATCCATAGATGAGAACTGATCACCTCTGCTGCTCATCACCTTCCTGATTGAGGTCTTTGCCATATAATATAGTCCTTTACCTTAACACCAGCTTTGCCCGGTGGTCCTGGGATTCCGGGTGCTCCCATCTCTCCCTGTAATTACAGAATGAAGATATTACCAACCGCACACTTTCATATATTTGCCGTAGAATCAGTGTGTGAATATTGTATAGACATCATAGAAGTCGGTAACAAACCTCCATACATTTCTATCTCAATGGTAATTTGGTCTTTAACCAGAAGCATCACTAGTCCACATGTCTGGTTTTTGTTTGTGTCCTTGTGGAGGTATTTCCTCACTTCCTCTGTCTGTGACCTTTCCTACTAGAATAGATGAGGAAAGACTGGTATATTTGTTCCTGGAGTTGGAGTTGGGGACTTGCGATGGTGGCTGGAGCGGGAGTTGGGGACTCGCGATGGTGGCTGGAGCGGGAGTTGGGGACTCGCGATGGTGACTGGAGTGGGAGTTGGGGACTCGCGATGGTGACTGGAGTGGGAGTTGGGGACTCGCGATGGTGGCTGGAGTGGGAGTTGGGGACACGCGATGGTGGCTGGAGTGGGAGTTGGGGACTCACGATGGTGGCTGGAGTGGGAGTTGGGGACTCGCGATGGTGGCTGGAGTGGGAGTTGGGGACTCGCGATGGTGGCTGGAGTGGGAGTTGGGGACTCGCGAAGGTGGCTGGAGCAGGAGTTGGGGACTCGCGATGGTGGCTGGAGCAGGAGTTGGAGACTTGCGATGGTGGCTGGAGTGGGAGTTGGGGACTCGCGATGGTGGCTGGAGTGGGAGTTGGGGACTCACGATGGTGGCTGGAGAGGGAGTTGGGGACTCGTGATGGTGGCTGGAGTGGGAGTTGGGGACTCGCGATGGTGGCTGGAGCGGGAGTTGGAGACTCGCGATGGTGGCTGGAGTGGGAGTTGGGGACTCGCGATGGTGGCTGGAGTGGGAGTTGGGGACTCGCGATGGTGACTGGAGTGAGAGTTGGGGACACGCGATGGTGGCTGGAGTGGGAGTTGGGGACTTGCGATGGTGGCTGGAGTGGGAGTTGGGGACTCGCGATGGTGGCTGGAGTGGGAGTTGGGGACTTGCGATGGTGACTGGAGTGAGAGTTGGGGACACGCGATGGTGGCTGGAGTGGGAGTTGGGGACTCGCGATGGTGGCTGGAGTGGGAGTTGGGGACTCGCGATGGTGGCTGGAGTAGGAGTTGGGGACTCGCGATGGTGGCTGGAGTGGGAGTTGGGGACTCGCGAAGGTGGCTGGAGCAGGAGTTGGGGACTCGCGATGGTGGCTGGAGCAGGAGTTGGAGACTTGCAATGGTGGCTGGAGTGGGAGTTGGGGACTCACGATGGTGGCTGGAGTGGGAGTTGGGGACTCACGATGGTGGCTGGAGTGGGAGTTGGGGACTCACGATGGTTCCTGGAGAGGGAGTTGGGGACTCGCGATGGTGGCTGGAGTGGGAGTTAGGGACTCGCGATGATGGCTGGAGCAGGAGTTGGAGACTCGCGATGGTGGCTGGAGTGGGAGTTGGAGACTCGCGATGGTGGCTGGAGTGGGAGTTGGGGACTCGCGATGGTGGCTGGAGTGGGAATTGGGGACTCTCGATGGTGGAACTTGATCTGGTGAGATTGGTGGAATTTCTTGTCCTATTGACCAGGCTCACGCTTGTGGTTGCTAGAAAATACCATATGGTGGTTTCCATGGGACTGTCAGTGGTTACTAGGGGACTAAACCAGATACTGATTGACTCTCTGCTCCTCCTTCCTCAATGACTTTCCACAGCAGTTACATAAGACCAGTGAGGCTCGAACACAGATACGTGGCTGGAAGATGGAAATGTGGCCCTGCACCTCCTATGATCTGATTCGTGGCTTGTGGGCTCATCACTTTGACGAGCGCTTCAATGACTTCCCTCTCCGACTGCTTTAAGAATTACACCCCTAATTACTATGCTGACCTAAAGTGACTATTGGGAGTCACAAAATCGTGGTGTTCTGGCCTCACATATCCAAGAAATAGTGACTCTACAAACTGTTTCTCACCACTCACATTATTGTGGACCCTTTCTACGAGCACCTAGCCACGTATTTGTACACCGGCCGTGGTCTACACAGCGCTCAGCTCTAGAGACCAGCAAGTCACTGCGGTTTTCCCACAAGAACCTAGCCACGTATTTGTACGCCGGCCGTGGTCTACACAGCGCTCAACTCTAGAGGCCGGCAAGTCATTGTGGTTTTTCCACAATAACCTAGTCACGTATTTGTAAGCTGGCCGTGGTCTACACAGCGCTCAGCTTTAGGGGCCGGCAAGTCACTGCAGTTTTTCCACAATAACCTAGCCACGTATTTGTAAGCTGGCCGTGGTCTACACAGCGCTCAGCTCTAGAGGCTGGCAAGTCACTGTGGTCCTCCCACAAGAACCTAGCCACGTATTTGTACGCCAGCCGTGGTCTACACAGTGCTCAACTCTAGAGGCTGGCAAGTCACTGCGGTTTTTCCAAAATAACCTAGGCACGTATTTGTAAGCTGGCCGTGGTCTACACAGCGCTCAGCTCTAGAGGCCAGCAAGTCACTGCGGGTTTCCCACAATAACCTAGCCACGTATTTGTAAGCTGGCCGTGGTCTACACAGCGCTCAGCTCTAGAGGCTGGCAAGTCACTGTGGTCTTCCCACAATCACCTAGCTACGTATTTGTACGCCAGCCATGGTCTACACAGTGCTCAGCGCTAGAGGCTGGCAAGTCACTGCGGTTTTTCCACAATAACCTAGGCACGTATTTGTACGCCGGCCGTGGTCTACACAGCGCTCATCTCTAGAGGCTGGCAAGTCACTGTGGTCTACCCACAATAACCTAGCCATGTATTTGTACGCCAGCCGTGGTCTACACAGCGCTCATCCCTAGAGGCTGGCAAGTCACTGTGGTCTTCCCACAATAACCTAGCCACGTATTTGTACGCCAGCCGTGGTCTACACAGTGCTCAGCTCTAGAGGCTGGCAAGTCACTGCGGTTTTCCCACAAGAACCTAGGCACGTATTTGTACGCCAGCCGTGGTCTACAGAGCGCTCAGCTCTAGAGGCCAGCAAGTCACTGCGGTTTTTCCACAATAACCTAGGCACGTATTTGTATGCCGGCCGTGGTCTACACAGCGCTCAGCTGTAGTGGCTGGCAAGTCACTGTGGTCTTCCCACAATAACCTAGGCACGTATTTGTACGCCAGCCGTGGTCCACACAGTGCTCAGCTCTAGAGGCTGGCAAGTCACTGTGGTCTTCCCACAATAACCTAGCCACGTATTTGTACGCCAGCCGTGGTCTACACAGCGCTCAGCTCTAGAGGCCAGCAAGTCACTGCGGTTTCCCACAATAACCTAGGCACGTATTTGTATGCCAGCCGTGGTCTACACAGCGCTCAGCTCTAGAGGCCAGCAAGTCACTGCGTTTTTCCCACAATAACCTAGCCACGTATTTGTATGCCAGCCGTGGTCTACACAGCGCTCAGCTCTAGAGGCCAGCAAGTCACTGCGTTTTTCCCACAATAACCTAGCCACGTATTTGTATGCCGGCCGTGGTCTACACAGTGCTCAGTTCTAAGGGCCGGCAAGTCACTGCAGTTTTTCCACAATAACCCAACCACGTATCTTAAAATTTAAAACACATACAAATAAGAAGTACATTTCTTCCAGAGTAAAATGAGCCACAAATTACTTTTCTTCTATGTTGCTGTCACTTATGCTGGGCATAAACGGCAAGTTTGTATCCTTATCAATCCAGCCACTGATGGACAGGTCCGATGACCCGCCGGATAGATTCCTCACTCATTCCCCGCCGACGGACAATAGCGGGGAATCGAGCGGCTGATAAGGAGCGCCCGCGGGGACGAGCGGGAATCAATCCGCGCGCAGGGACGTGGCGGGAGTCCATCCGGCGGCTAATCGCCCGTGTATGCCCAGCATTACAGTAAGTAGTAGAAATCTGACATTACCGACAGATTTTGGACTAGCCCATCTTCTCATAGGGGGGGTTCTCAGGGGTTTCTTTATTTTTAAACGCACTTAGTAAATGGCAGTTGCTCCGTCCAACTGCCAAAATAGTGTGCAGTAAGCAGGGAGGCTGGCCAGCATCTTTGTATTAATCAGTTTCAGAGAATATATTTATAAAGAATAAAGGCTATGCTAAGAATTCCCCATGAAGAGATGGACTAGCCCAAAACCTGTCGGTAAACAGTAATTTCTACTACCAACTGTAAGTGACAGCAACATAGGAGAGAAGTAATTTATGGCTCATTTTACTCTGGGAGAAATGAACTAATTATTTGTATGTGTTTTAAATTTTAAGATTTTCACGACAGTTCCTCTTTAAATGGAAGTCAATGGGAGGGTGTTTTTCTAAACGGATTGAAAAGCGCTCATCTATGTGTCTCTGCCTACCAATTATCTGAAGTCCAACTACTGTGCCAATGAACACAATGGAATTCATTATCACCAATAACAACCCCCCCCAACATAACATGACAATAAAGTTGACGTCACAGAAACACATTGCTGAGATCTTTGTCACAAATGCTTTTGCCCCAGAAAGGCAGTCAGCCAATGTGGGGTCAAATGATGCAGACGGGTGAGTATGTCCACCACCATGCTGGGGTATGGAGCTCTATATATGTAGGTTCTGCTAGAAGCTCTCCATCATGCTACAGACCTCTGTGGCCTTCTCTGAGATTTTGTAGTCATACGCAGGCCTGGATTCACCTCACAGGAGCCTATAGGCACAGATGTCCTGGCCCCCTAGACTCCGCCCTCCATGCATGCAGGCCCAGATTTACATCACAGCAGCCTATAGGCACAGATGTCCTGGCACCCTAGACTCCGCCCTCCATGCACGCAGGCCCGGATTTACATCACAGGAGCCTATAGGCACAGATGTCCTGGCACCCTAGACTCCGCCCTCCATGCATGCAGGCCCGGATTTACATCACAGGAGCCTATAGGCACAGATGTCCTGGCACCCTAGACTCCGCCCTCCATGCACGCAGGCCCGGATTTACATCACAGGAGCCTATAGGCACAGATGTCCTGCACCCTAGACTCCGCCCTCCATGCATGCAGGCCTGGATTTACATCACAGGAGCCTATAGGCACAGATGTCCTGGCACCCTAGACTCTGCCCTCCATGCATGCAGGCCCGGATTTACATCACAGGAGCCTATAGGCACAGATGTCCTTGCACCCTAGACCCCGCCCCCCATGCATGCAGGCATGGATTTACCTTACAGGAGCCTATAGGCACAGATGTCCTGGCACCCTAGACTCCGCCCTCCATGCATGCAGGCCCAGATTTACATCACAGGAGCCTATAGGCACAGATATCCTGGCACCTTAGACTCTGCCCTCCATGGACCTACAAACACCCACCAAACCGCACCGCAAGTGTGTTGGCTGTCCCAGTGGCTGCTTCTCCCTTACCTCCCCTTGACCGTCATAGGTGGCTACAGGTGCACCATAGTACAAGGTAGCCAGAAGTACCCTCAATATTAAGTAGTTAGAGCTGGCCCCAAGTTTTAGGTAGCAAGAGGAACCTCAGTATTAAATAGCTAAATGTGCCTCTGACTAGGGTTGCCAGGTCGGCTGATGGAGAAAACCGGACAGGGGGTGGAGTTAGGGGTGGAGTTAGGGACGGAGTCAGAAGCGCACTTTTATGTAGAGTGGGGCTAAGCAATGGGCTTTTTTTAAATAAAAAATTATAGTATTTATATTGCACTGACATCTTCTGCAGCACATTACAGAGTACATAGCCATGTCACTAACTGTCCTCACCAGTAGTACTGGTCCAGTGCACATAAGAGACAGTTTTTCACCAGTAACTGCACATAAGAGACAGCTTTTCACCAGTAAATGCACATTATAAGAGACACCTTTTCGCCAGTAAATGCACATAATAAGAGACAGCTTTTTCCCAGTAAATGCACAAGAGACAGCTTTTCACCAGTAAATGCACATAATAAGACACAGCTTTTCACCAGTAAATGCACATACTAAGAGACAGCTTTTCACCAGTAAATGCACAAATGAGACAGCTTTACACCACTAAATGCACATAATGACAAACAGCCAGTGTTCCCAGTATATGTAGCCAGGGATATATGTGCCCAGTATATGTAGCCAGGGGGTATATATGTCCCAGTATATGTAGGCAGGGGTGTAAATGTCCCAGTATACGTAGGCAGGGGTATATATGTCCCAGTATATGTAGCCAGGGGGTATATGTGCCCAGAATAGGTAGCCAGGGGGTATATGTGCCCAGAATAGGTAGCCAGGAGCTATATGTGCCCAGAATAGGTAGCCAGGGGCTATATGTGCCCAGAATAGGTAGCCAGGGGCTATATGTGCCCGGAATAGGTAGCCAGGGGGTATATGTGCCCAGAATAGGTAGCCAGGGGCTTTATGTGCCCAGAATAGGTAGCCAGGGGGTATATGTGCCCGGAATAGGTAGCTAGTGGCTATATGTGCCCAGAATAGGTAGCCAGGTGCCCCCCCTCCCCCCCCGCAGGAGGAGAACAGCGCAGCAGAGAGAGAGCTGGGAGCAGCGGTGGAGAAGGGGGGCAATCTCCCCCCCCTTCCCTCACCTTAGGGTGCTCTCTCTCCCCCGCTGTCTCCTCCAATATGATGTGCAGGCTGGCGGGTGGCTGCGGGCGGAACTTACCTCTGTGTCGCAGGCGCCGGAAGTTTGGGTCCCGCAGCCGCTGAGATTCGACTCAAAAAAGATCCGGATCAAAGATTCGAATCATTCATGAGCCGGACAACACTATTCAGACTGATTAGTGTTGTCCGGCTCATGAATGATTCGGATCTTTGATCCGGATCTTTTTTGAGTCGAATCTCAGCGGCTGCGGGACCCGAACTTCCGGCGCCTGCGACACAGAGGTAAGTTCCGCCTGCAGCCACTCGCCAGCCTGCACATCATCCTGGAGGAGACAGCGGGGGAGAGAGAGCACCCTAAGGTGAGGGAAGGGGGGGGAGATTGCCCCCCTTCTCCACCGCTGCTCCCAGCTCTCTCTCTGCTGCGCTGTTCTCCTCCTGCGCTGCGGGGGGGGGGGGGGGGGGCTCTAAACCGGACAACTTAATTGTCCGGTTTAGCATGCCTTTTTGCACCGGACACAGCGCACAAAAACTGGACTGTCCGGTGTAAAACCGGACACCTGGCAACCCTACCTCTGACTGAAAGGAAATCTTGTCAGTGGAATGCAGAGAGCCGGGTGAGTAACCTCTCATTTACACTCTGCTCTGGACTCTGCATAGAGAAGGAGGGAGGGAGGTACTGGAGGAGGGGATTGAGCCGCCCCTCCATCATTAGGTGCCTGTAGGCATGTGCCTACACTGCCTTATGGTAAATCCGGCCCTGGTCATACGATACCTTCTCTCCGGGATGTCCAATGCGACCTCTCTCACCAGACGGACCTGGGAAGCCCTAGGAGGAAACAAAAACATGGTTAATTTGCCTGTCCCGCCTGCAGATGTAAACATTCTGCAAATGCATTCTTCCAGATCTGTTACCCAGTTATCTCATGAGGAAACAGAACAACGCCGGTATTCATACACGCCGGTATTCATACATGCCGGTATTCATACACGCCGGTATTCATACACGCCGGTATTCATACACATACACGCCGGCATTCATACACGCCGGTATTCATACATGCCGGTATTCATACACGCCGGTATTCATACACGCCGGTATTTATACACGCCGGTATTCATACACGCCGGTATTCATACACATACACGCCGACATTCATACACGCCGACATTCATACACGCCGGTATTCATACACGCCGGTATTCATACACACCGGTATTCATACATGCCGGTATTCATACACATACACGCCGACATTCATACACGCCGACATTCATACACGCCGGTATTCATACACGCCGACATTTATACACGCCAGTATTCATACACGCCGGTATCATACACGCCGGTATCATACACGCCGGTATTCATACACGCCGGTATTCATACACGCCGGTATTCATACACGCCGGCATTCATACACGCCGGCATTCATACACGCCGGCATTCATACACGCCGGCATTCATACACGCCGATATTTATACAAGCCGAAATTCATACACGCCGGTATCATACACGCCGGTATTCATACACGCCGGTATTCATACACGCCGGTATTCATAAACGCCGGTATTCATAAACGCCGGTATTTATACACGCCGGTATTCATACACGCCGGCATTCATACACGCCGGCATTCATACACGCCGGCATTCATACACGCCGGCATTCATACACGCCGATATTCATACACGCCGATATTCATACACGCCGGTATGCATACAAGCCGGCATTCATACAAGCCGGCATCATACACGCCGGTATTCATACACGCCGGTATTCATACACGCCGGTATTCATACACGCCGGTATTCATACAAGCCGGTATCATACACGCCGGTATTCATACACGCCGGTATTCATACACGCCGGTATTCATACAAGCCGGTATTCATACACGCTGGTATTCATACACGCCGGTATTTATACACGCCGGCATTCATACACGCCGGTATTCATACACACCGGTATTCATACACGCCGGCATTCATACACGCCGGTATCATACACGCCGGTATGCATACACGCCGGCATTCACACACGCCAGTATTCATACACGTCGGTATTCATACACACCGGTATTCATACACATGCACGCCGGCATTCAGACACGCTGGTATCATACACGCCAGTATTCATACACGCCGGCATTCACACACGCCAGTATTCATACACGCCGGTATTTATACACGCCGGTATTCATACATGCCGGTATTCATACACGCCGGTATTCATACACGCCGGCATTCATACACGCCGGCATTCATACACGTCGGTATTCATACAAGCCGGTATTCATACACGCCGGTATTCATACAAGCCGGTATCATACACGCTGGTATTCATACACGCCGGTATTCATACACGCCGGTATTTATACACGCCGGCATTCATACACGTCCGGTATTCATACACACCGGTATTCATACACATACACGCCGGTATCATACACGCCGGTATTCATACACGCCGGCATTCACACACGCCAGTATTCATACACGCCGGTAAAGGTCCTGCCAAAAGAATGTTTTCCTGCTTTCTGGTGGTTTTAAAGGCATTTTACAGGCAAGGTGTAAAAATATCACCCGGGAGGAAACTCAGAAGGAAAGTGAATAAAATGAGGGCCCATATCTGCTGTGACCCTTCCCAAGCCAATGTGGGACTATGTCTGGCAATGGCCTTTCCCTCTATAGTCCAACACTGTGATCCCTCCAGCAGCACCACGTAATAACAGAATTGTGCCGCTGCATGTGCAAAGGGCGGAGCTACAGCATGCAAATGACACTGGCCCCGACCCCCATAATTGATGCCAGACCCTCTTCAACACCACCGCTAGTCCTTTTCCCAAACAGCCATGTCAACCCCCCCCCCCCCCCGGAAAATGAAGTCCTGGAGGGAGAGGTGTGGCTGATCCAGACAAAGGGATTGGAAGGAGTTAATGGTCTGTAATCGGTGATGACACTTTTCTTTTCACGAAGGCATTTTTGCTGCTTTTCTCCAGTGGACAATTCTCCCAGAATCCTTCTGCAGTGACAACCTACGTGTGATGCACTTACATACATGCCCACCGGTCCTTGTGGTCCCTCCACACCATGTTTTCCAGAGAAGCCCTGCAGGAAAAAGAGAGTATTCCATATCTTATACAGATCATTGTCAACCACATTCAGCATCTGTGCAGAGCTTAACCTTTAGCAGCCAACTTATCTACAGGTTTGCAAGTGCTCCAGAACAATTCATTTTAACACATTTTTTTATTTCTTCTTTGTTAGATTTCCCAGCTTCAAATTAATACTGCTGTAATGTTTGTTTATGGCCACTTGTCACTAGGGGGCAGTGTGAGACAATAACAGAGGACTTCTGCTTTCAGTTTCTATATTTTCTGCTAGTAGAGAGAGATCAAAGCATTCCAATAATTTACAGCACGAGTTCTGCCTGCTGAAGACAAAAGCAGTGTATTAAAAACTTAAAGTGAGATAACTCGTTTGTGGCTGTTAACAGGTGTACGGTGCCAATGCTCTTGTCAAAAAGCAGATGCTCACCCGAGAAGTGGGAAGCCTCTGGGGGCTGTATAGGCTTCCCATGTCCTCCTCACTGAAGCCCTTCAGAAGATCGGGGCCAGGCTTCTCTCCATGCAGGAGCAGTACTGCTCTCTGGGGGGTCTGTGAGTGGCAGGGGGCCGGAGGATGGCAGGAGAGGCGTCTGGAGGCTGTATAGGCTTCCCATGTCCTCCTCGCTGCCGCCCTCCAGAAGATCGGGGCCAGGCTTCTCTCCATGCAGGCGCAGTACTGCTCTCTGGGGGGTCTGTGAGTGTCAGGGGGCCGGAGGATGGCAGGGGAGGCCTCTGGAGGCTGTATAGGCTTCCCATGTCCTCCTCGCTGCTGCCCTCCAGAAGTTTAGGGCCAGGCTTCTCTCCATGCAGGCGCAGTACTGCTCTCTGGGGGGTCTGTGAGTGTCAGGGGGCCGGAGGATGGCAGGGGAGGCCTCTGGAGGCTGTATAGGCTTCCCATGTCCTCCTCGCTGCTGCCCTCCAGAAGTTTAGGGCCAGGCTTCTCTCCATGCAGGCACAGCACTGCTCTCTGGGAGATCTGTGAGTGTCAGGGGGCCGGAGGATGGCAGGGGAGGCCTCTGGAGGCTGTATAGGCTTCCCATGTCCTCCTCGCTGCCGCCCTCCAGAAGATCGGGGCCAGGCTTCTCTCCATGCAGGAGCAGTACTGCTCTCTGGGGGATCTGTGAGTGGCAGGGGGCCGGAGGATGGCAGGGGAGGCCTCTGGAGGCTGTATAGGCTTGCCCTGTCCTCCTCGCTGCCGCTCTCCAGAAGATCGGATCCAGGCTTCTCTCCATGCAGGTGCAGTACTGCTCTCTGGGGGGGTCTGTGAGTGGCAGGGGGCCGGAGGATGGCAGGAGAGGCGTCTGGAGGCTGTATAGGCTTCCCATGTCCTCCTCGCTGCCGCCCTCCAGAAGATCGGGGCCAGGCTTCTCTCCATGCAGGAGCAGTACTGCTCTCTGGGGGGTCTGTGAGTGTCAGGGGGCCGGAGGATGGCAGGGGAGGCCTCTGGAGGCTGTATAGGCTTGCCCATGTCCTCCTCGCTGCCACCCTCCAGAACATCGGGGGCCAGGCTTCTCTCCATGCAGGAGCAGTACTGCTCTCTGGGGGGTCTGTGAGTGTCAGGGGGCCGGAGGATGGCAGGGGAGGCCTCTGGAGGCTGTATAGGCTTCCCATGTCCTCCTCGCTGCCGCCCTCCAGAAGATCGGAGCCAGGCTTCTCTCCATGCAGGAGCAGTACTGCTCTCTGGGGGGTCTGTGAGTGTCAGGTGGCCGGAGGATGGCAGGGGAAGCCTCTGGAGGCTGTATAGGCTTCCCATGTCATCCCTGCTGCCCTCCAGAAGATCGGTGGCCAGGCTTCTCTCCATGCAGGAGCAGTACTGCTCTCTGGGGGGTCTGTGAGTGGCAGGGGGCCGGAGGATGGCAGGGGAGGCCTCTGGAGGCTGTATAGGCTTCCCATGTTCTCCTCGCTGCCGCCCTCCAGAAGATCGGGGCCCGGCTTCTCTCCATGCAGGAGCAGTACTGCTCTCTGGGGGGTCTGTGAGCGGCAGGGGGCTGGAGGATGGCAGTGGAGGCCTCTGGAGGCTGTATAGGCTTCCCCTGTCCTCCTCGCTGCCGCCCTCCAGAAGATCGGGGGCCAGGCTTCTCTCCATGCAGGAGCAGTACTGCTCTCTGGGGGGTCTGTGAGTGTCAGGGGGCCGGAGGACGGCAGGTGAGGCCTCTGGAGGCTGTATAGGCTTGCCCTGTCCTCCTCGCTGCCGCTCTCCAGAAGATCGGATCCAGGCTTCTCTCCATGCAGGAGCAGTACTTCTCTCTGGGGGGTCTGTAAGCGGCAAGGGGCCGGAGGATGGCAAGGGAGGCCTCTGGAGGCTGTATAGGCTTCCCATGTCCTCCTCGCTGCTGCCCTCCAGAAGATCGGGGCCAGGCTTCTCTCCATGCAGGAGCAGTACTGCTCTCTGGGGGGTCTGTGAGTGTCAGGGGGCCAGAGGATGGCAGGGGAGGCCTCTGGAGGCTGTATAGGCTCCCATGTCCTCCTCGCTTCTGCCCTCCAGAAGATCGGTGGCCAGGCTTCTCTCCATGCAGGAGCAGTACTGCTCTCTGGGGGAGTCTGTGAGTGGCAGGGGGCCGGAGGATGGCAGGGGAGGCCTCTGGAGGCTGTATAGGCTTCCCATGTCCTCCTCGCTGCTGCCCTCCAGAAGATCGGTGGCCAGGCTTCTCTCCATGCAGGAGCAGTACTGCTCTCTGGGGGAGTCTGTGAGTGGCAGGGGGCCGGAGGATGGCAGGGGAGGCCTCTGGAGGCTGTATAGGCTTCCTATGTCCTCCTCGCTGCCGCCCTCCAGAAGATCGGATCCAGGCTTCTCTCCATGCAGGTGCAGTACTGCTCTCTGGGGGGTCTGTGAGTGTCAGGGGGCCGGAGGATGGCAGGGGAGGCCTCTGGAGGCTGTATAGGCTTCCCATGTCATCCCTGCTGCCGCCCTCCAGAAGATCGGGGCCAGGCTTCTCTCCATGCAGGAGCAGTACTGCTCTCTGGGGGGTCTGTGAGTGGCAGGGGGCCGGAGGATGGCAGGGGAGGCCTCTGGAGGCTGTATAGGCTTCCCATGTCCTCCTCGCTGCCGCCCTCCAGAAGATCGGGGCCAGGCTTCTCTCCATGCAGGTGCAGTACTGCTCTCTGGGGGGTCTGTGAGTGGCAGGGGGCCGGAGGATGGCAGGGGAGGCCTCTGGAGGCTGTGTAGGCTTCCCATGTCCTCCTCGCTGCCGCCCTCCAGAAGATTGGGGCCAGGCTTCTCTCCATGCAGGAGCAGTACTGCTCTCTGGGGGGTCTGTGAGTGTCAGGGGGCCGGAGGATGGCAGGGGAGGCCTCTGGAGGCTGTATAGGCTTCCCATGTCCTCCTCGCTGCTGCCCTCCAGAAGATCGGGGCCAGGCTTCTCTCCATGCAGGTGCAGTACTGCTCTCTGGGGGGTCTGTGAGTGTCAGGGGGCCGGAGGATGGCAGGGGAGGCCTCTGGAGGCTGTATAGGCTTCCCATGTCCTTCTCGCTGCCGCCCTCCAGAAGATCGGGGGCCACGCTTCTCTCCATGCAGGAGCAGTACTACTCTCTGGGGGATCTGTGAGTGGTAGGGGGCCGGAGGATGGCAGGGGAGGCCTCTGGAGGCTGTATAGGCTTCCCCTGTCCTCCTCGCTGCCGCCCTCCAGAAGATCGGATCCAGGCTTCTCTCCATGCAGGTGCAGTACTGCTCTCTGGGGGGTCTGTGAGTGTCAGGGGGCCGGAGGATGGCAGGGGAGGCCTCTGGAGGCTGTATAGGCTTCCCATGTCCTCCTCGCTGCCGCCCTCCAGAAGATCGGGGCCCAGCTTCTCTCCATGCAGGAGCAGTACTGCTCTCTGGGGGGTCTGTGAGTGTCAGGGGGCCGGAGGATGGCAGGGGAGGCCTCTGGAGGCTGTATAGGCTTCCCATGTCCTCCTCGCTGCCGCTCTCCAGAAGATCGGGGGCCAGGCTTCTCTCCATGCAAGAGCAGTACTGCTCTCTGGGGGGTCTGCAGTGATGATGGGGGATTGGAGGATGGTATTTTGGCTCGGGTACACAGTGATATTCCAGTCTTGTGGTTTTTCTATACATATTGTGTGTATATACAGGATCTTCTCAAAAAATTAGCATATTGTGATAAAGTTCATTATTTTCTGTAATGTACTGATAAACATTAGACTTTCATATATTTTAGATTGAAATACACACAACTGAAGTAGTTCAAGCCTTTTATTGTTTTAATATTGATGATTTTGGCATACAGCTCATGAAAACCCCAAATTCCTATCTCAAAAAATTAGCATATTTCATCCGACCAATAAAAGAAAAGTGTTTTTAAAACAAAAAAAGTCAACCTTCAAATAATTATGTTCAGTTATGCACTCAATACTTGGTCGGGAATCCTTTTGCAGAAATGACTGCTTCAATGCGGCGTGGCATGGAGGCAATCAGCCCATGGCACTGCTCAGGTGTTATGGAGGCCCAGGATGCTTCGATAGCGGCCTTAAGCTCATCCAGAGTGTTGGGTCTTGCGTCTCTCAACTTCCTCTTCACAATATCCCACAGATTCTCTATGGGGTTCAGGTCAGGAGAGTTGGCAGGCCAATTGAGCATAGTAATGCCATGGTCAGTAAACCATTTACCAGTGGTTTTGGCACTGTGAGCAGGTGCCAGGTCATGCTGAAAAATGAAATCTTCATCTCCATAAAGCTTTTCAGCAGATGGAAGCATGAACCCACTTTTGAACTAGAAACAGAGGCAGAAGCGCCTGACCTGTGCTACAGAGAAGCAGCAATGGACTGTTGCTCAGTGGTCCAAAGTACTTTTTTCGGATGAAACCAACTTTTACATGTCATTCGGAAATCAAGGTACCAGAGTCTGGAGGAAGACTGGGGAGAGGGAAATGCCAAAATGCCTGAAGTCCAGTGTCAAGTACCCACAGTCAGTGATGGTCTGGGGTGCCATGTCAGCTGCTGGTGTTGGTCCACTGTGTTTTATCAAGGGCAGGGTCAATGCAGCTAGCTATCAGGAGATTTTGGAGAACTTCATGCTTCCATCTGCTGAAAAGCTTTATGGAGATGAAGATTTCATTTTTCAGCACGACCTGGCACCTGCTCACAGTGCCAAAACCACTGGTAAATGGTTTACTGGCCATGGTATTACTGTGCTCAATTGGCCTGCCAACTCTCCTGACCTGAACCCCATAGAGAATCTGTGGGATATTGTGAAGAGAAAGTTGAGAGACGCAAGACCCAACACTCTGGATGAGCTTAAGGCTGCTATCGAAGCATCCTGGGCCTCCATAACACCTGAGCAGTGCCACAGTCTGATTGCCTCCATGCCACGCCGCATTGAAGCAATCATTTCTGCAAAAGGATTCCCGACCAAGTATTGAGTGCATAACTGAACATAATTATTTGAAGGTTGACTTTTTTTGTTTTAAAAACACTTTTCTTTTATTGGTCGGATGAAATATGCTAATTTTTTGAGATAGGAAATTTGGGTTTTCATGAGCTGTATGCCAAAATCATCAATATTAAAACAATAAAAGGCTTGAACTACTTCAGTTGTGTGTATTTGAATCTAAAATATATGAAAGTCTAATGTTTATCAGTACATTACAGAAAATAATGAACTTTATCACAATATGCTAATTTTTTGAGAAGATCCTGTATATACAGTGGGTTGCAAAAGTATTCGGTCCCCTTGAAGTTATCCACATTTTGTCATATTACTGCCACAAACATGAATCCATTTTATTGGAATGATTTTCGTTCCACTTCTCATGTGTACACCGCTTTGTATTGGTCTTTCATGTGGAATTCCAATACAATTGATGTATGTTTGTGGCAGTAATGTGACAAAATGTGGAAAACTTCAAGGGGCCGAATACTTTTGCAACCCACTGTATATAATGATTTGTGATGTAGGAAATGCTCTGCATTACTTTTACACCGTTTTTGTACTATTCATATTTTATTACCTGTCTGGCTGACATTGCTATGCTTACGTCAGATACTGCCTAGCCCCTCCCACTCACAGGAAATAGTAAGGGAGGAGCTGGGAGGGAGGACCAGACAGTCTTTCCCTCTGAGCACAGAGGTGACCCCACCCGCAGGAGGAAGCAGAGGGCGGAGGTGATGATTGTGTGTAGAGGGGGGTGCCGCACGTTACGCCACCATGTTTAGTGTAGCAGAGTCATAGAGCTTTGTACATCGCTCAGCACTGCAGCCATTGTGAAGAGGCTATTAAACTGCAGTTCTCTTGTATGGCAGAGGGGGGCGCTGCCCATTGCATCGCCAATGTGGTTAGTGTAGCAGAATCATACGGTTTTCTTACCCTTTCTCCCAGAGGTCCCGGCTCTCCGTCCATCCCTGGTCTACCCGGAGGACCCTAAGCAGAGATCAGGAGAGAGATGGTCATTGGTACAGCTCTGCATTCTCTTCTATAAAGTGCAGCAGGCATCAGTACACACAAGAACCTCCCATTCCAGATGAGACAGGAAACTTGCAGTCGTAGTTTGTATAGCAGGTGGCCACAGTGCCCGGCGCTATTTCAATGGGTGGCCAAATTACACTTTGTAGTTTCTCTGTGGTGCCCAAACTCCCCTGGTGTCGGATATTTATCTGTATATTGGGGAGGGCGCAACAGATTTCGGCGGGTTTGCAGGGAGGGTCAGTTAGGCTTAGGCATCTAAAGGTATGTGAATTTCTAGCCAGATTAACTACTAACAGACAGTATATCTCCGCCCCGCAGGACTTCACTTACCGTCCCAGGGACGTAGATATGTGTGTGTGGTTTCTAATGCACGGAGTGCGCAGATGCACGCGCCTGTGACCTCCCCCTGCGGCAGAGTAGTCATCAGTGAGTGGGAACTGTCCCAGGGACGTAGATATGTGTGTGTGGTTTCTAATGCACGGAGTGCGCAGATGCACGCGCCTGTGACCTCCCCCTGCGGCAGAGTAGTCATCAGGCGTACGTACGAAAAGGGCGTCGGGAAAAAAGGGCGCGTGGTATAAACGTTAAATGGAAATATCGTTTATAGAAATATTGTGTAGAATTTCGTTTACAAATAGTGTTTTAAGAATTTATAAATCACTAAATAATGTGTATGAGATCGGCAATTCTTAAAACGTTAATCTTCCCTGTTTGTAAAGTGAAACTTATATTTACGTTTATTAAAAACCCTCCCTGTACCTATCCCTAACCCCTAGACCCCCTGTTGGTGCCTAAACCTAAGACCCCCCTGTTGGTGCCTAAACCTAAGACCCCCCTGTTGGTGCCTAAACCTAAGACCCCCCTGTTGGTGCCTAAACCTAAGACCCCCCTGTTGGTGCCTAAACCTAAGACCCCCCAGTTGGTGCCTAAACCTAAGACCCCCCAGTTGGTGCCTAAACCTAAGACCCCCCTGTTGGTGCCTAAACCTAAGACCCCCCTGTTGGTGCCTAAACCTAAGACTCCCCTGTTGGTGCCTAAACCTAAGACCCCCCAGTTGGTGCCTAAACCTAAGACCCCCCTGTTGGTGCCTAAACCTAAGACCCCCCTGTTGGTGCCTAAACCTAAGACCCCACCTGGTGGTGCCTAAACCTAAGACCCCTATGGATAATAATGTTTTACAGACATTAATAAATAAAAAATGTAAATAAAAAAATGTAAATAATTTTTTTGGGTGGATAATAATGTTTTAGAAATGTTTTAGAAATAGTGATTTAGTATCTTCATAAACGTTATTCGTCACGGGCTCATTTTGTAAAGTTAAATCATCACAAACATAGTTATAAATCCTTAAAAATCTCCGGGCGCCTTTGTTAAAACGTTAATAATCTCCGGCGCCTTTTTTTCCCTGTTCGGCGCCCATTAAACAATATTTATAATGGAAGTGAATGGGGCGCCCTTTTTGTCCACTTGTCTCATGCGCCCAAATCTGCGTACGTTAAAAAGGGGCGCTGGGAAAAAAGGGCGCCGGGTTTTAAACGTTAAACATGGATAACGTTTAAAAATATAATGTACTATATTTCGTTTAAAAATAATGTTTTATAAAGTTATAAATCATTAAATAATGTGCATGAAATTGGCAATTGTGAAAACGTTAATCTTCCGTTTAAAAAGTGAAACGTATAATAACGTTTAAAAAAAATAGTAAGTAACCCTCCCTGTACCTACCCCTAACCCCTAGACCCCCGTGTTGGTGCCTAAACCTAAGACCCCCCTGGTGGTGCCTAAACCTAAGACTCCCCTGATGGTGCCTAAACCTAAGACTCCCCTGGTGGTGCCTAAACCTAAGACTCCCCTGGTGGTGCCTAAACCTAAGACCCCCCTGTTGATGCCTAAACCTAAGACCCCCCTGGTGGTGCCTAAACCTAAGCCCCCCCCTGTGATAAGCATTAATAACGTGTGAAAAAAATATTGTGCTGTTTTTCGTTTAAAAATAATGTTTTAAAAAAGATTGTACTGTTTTTCGTTTAAAAATAATGTTTAAAAAATTATAAATCATAAAATAATGTGTAATCATGAGAAGCAGTTATAAAACAGTAAAAGTCTCCGGGCGCCGCTTATAAAACGTTATTTTTCTCCGGCGCCCTTTTTTCCTGTCGGGCGCCCATTAAACGATATTTATTATGGGAGTGAATGGCGGCGCCCGATTTGTCCACTTGCCTCAGGCGCCCGAATTTACTGTTACCCCCAAATCTACTGCTTCCAGTCATCAGTGAGTGGGAACTGTCCCAGGGAGTAGATATGTGTGTGTGGTTTCTAATGCACGGAGTGCGCAGATGCACGCGCCTGAGACCTCCCCCTGCGGCAGAGTAGTCATCAGTGAGTGGGAACTGTCCCAGGGGAGTAGATATGTGTGTGTGGTTTCTAATGCACGGAGTGCGCAGATGCACGCGCCTGAGACCTCCCCCTGCGGCAGAGTAGTGATCAGTGAGTGGGAACTGTCCCAGGGAGTAGATATGTGTGTGTGATTTCTAATGCACGGAGTGCGCAGATGCACGCGCCTGAGACCTCCCCTGCGGCAGAGTAGTGATCAGTGAGTGGGAACTGTCCGATTCACAGATCAGAGTCCCGGTTGTGAATGATGATCCGGCATCAATGAGATGCTGCTGGTCATTCACAAAACAAGAAGTAAACACACAGGTTTACACTCAGGGATTTACCATAAGGCACTGTAGGCATGTGCCTACAGGCGCCTGAAGATGGAGGAGCGGCTCACTGTTCAGGTGCCTCCCTCCTTCCTTCCCTATACAGAGGCCCGAGCGGAGTGTAGATGAGGGGTTACTTATCCCTCTCCCAGCCTTCCACTGACGAGATCTCCCTTCAGGCGGGGGCACCTCTAGCTACTTAAAGAGACTCTGTAATTAAAAAAAATTCCCCTGGAGGGTACAGACCTCGGGAGGGGGAAGCCTCCGGGTCCCAATGAGGCTTTCCCCTCCCCTGTAGCTGCAGGCAATCCAGCGCTGGCTCCCCCGAAGCTTCCCGCAATCCTGGCTCAACAAGCCTGACAAGCGCTGATATATTCACCTTCCCGGCTCCAGCAGGGGGCGCTGTTGTAGGTCTCAGCACAGAGATAGGCGGAAATAGCCGATCTGTGTCGGGTCCCCTGTACTGCGCAGGTGCAGGAGACTATTTCCGCCTATCTCAGAGGCGGAGAGCCGATACTGCGCCTGCGCTGGAGCCGGGAAGGTAAATATTCACCTCCCCGCTGTTCGGGGGGGGGGGGGGGGGGGGGACAGTGAGACCGCCGTGGGACACAGGAGGACAGGGAAAGCCTCGATAGGATCCGGGGGCTTCCCCACCCCAGGTGAGTACCCCCCAGGGGAGGTTTTTTTAGTTACAGGGTTTCTTTAATACTGAGAATAGCTCTGGTTATCTTATAATAAGGAGCACTTATAGCTACCGATGATGAGCAAGGGAAGTAAGCTGGGCAGGAAAGCACACTTGGGATGCGGTTCTGCGTGGTTTGTAGGTTCATGGAGGGCGGAGTCTAGGGTGACAGGACATCTGTGCCTATAGGCTCCTGTGATGTAAATCCAGGCCTGTGCATGCATGGAGGGTGGAGTCTAGTATGCCAGGACATCTATGCCTATAGGCTCCTGTGATATAAATCCGAGCCTGCATGCATAGAGGGTGGAGTCTAGGGTGCCAGGACATCTGTGCCTATAGGCTCCTGTGATGTAAATCCAGGCCTGCATGCATGGAGGGAGGAGTCTAGGGTGCCAGGACATCTGTGCCTATAGGCTCCTGTGATATAAATCCGAGCCTGCATGCATGGAGGGCGGAGTCTAGGGTGCCAGGACATCTGTGCCTGTAGGCTCCTGTGATGTAAATCCTGGCCTGCATGCATGGAGGGAGGAGTCTAGGGTGCCAGGACAGCTGTGCCTATAGGCTCCTGTGATGTAAATCCATGACTTCATGCATGGAGGGTGGAGTCTAGGGTGCCAGGACATCTGGGCCTATAAGCTCCTGTGATGTAAATCCGGGCCTGCATGCATGGAGGGAGGAGTCTAGGGTGCCAGGACATCTGTGCCTATAGGCTCCTGTGATGTAAATCCAGGCCTGCATGCATGGAGGGCGGAGTCTAGGGTGCCAGGACATCTGTGCCTATAGGCTCCTGTGATATAAATCCGAGCCTGCATGCATGGAGGGCGGAGTCTAGGGTGCCAGGACATCTGTGCCTGTAGGCTCCTGTGATGTAAATCCTGGCCTGCATGCATGGAGGGAGGAGTCTAGGGTGCCAGGACAGCTGTGCCTATAGGCTCCTGTGATGTAAATCCATGACTTCATGCATGGAGGGCGGAGTCTAGGGTGCCAGGACATCTGGGCCTATAAGCTCCTGTGATGTAAATCCGGGCCTGCATGCATGGAGGGAGGAGTCTAGGGTGCCAGGACATCTGTGCCTATAGGCTCCTGTGATGTAAATCCAGGCCTGCATGCATGGAGGGCGGAGTCTAGGGTGCCAGGACATCTGTGCCTATAGGCTCCTGTGATGTAAATCCAGGCCTGCATGCATGGAGGGCGGAGTCTAGGGTGCCAGGACATCTGTGCCTATAGGCTCCTGTGATATAAATCCGAGCGTGCATGCATGGAGGGCGGAGTCTAGGGTGCCAGGACATCTGTGCCTGTAGGCTCCTGTGATGTAAATCTGGGCCTGCATGCATGGAGGGCGGAGTCTAGGGTGCCAGGACATCTGTGCCTGTGGGCTCCTGTGATGTAAATCCAGGCCTGTGCATGCATGGAGGGTGGAGTCTAGTATGCCAGGACATCTATGCCTATAGGCTCCTGTGATATAAATCCGAGCCTGCATGCATAGAGGGTGGAGTCTAGGGTGCCAGGACATCTGTGCCTATAGGCTCCTGTGATGTAAATCCGGGCCTGCATGCATGGAGGGCGGAGTCTAGGGTGCCAGGACATCTGTGCCTATAGGCTCCTGTGATGTAAATCCAGGCCTGCATGCATGGAGGGAGGAGTCTAGGGTGCCAGGACATCTGTGCCTATAGGCTCCTGTGATATAAATCCGAGCCTGCATGCATGGAGGGCGGAGTCTAGGGTGCCAGGACATCTGTGCCTGTAGGCTCCTGTGATGTAAATCCTGGCCTGCATGCATGGAGGGAGGAGTCTAGGGTGCCAGGACAGCTGTGCCTATAGGCTCCTGTGATGTAAATCCATGACTTCATGCATGGAGGGCGGAGTCTAGGGTGCCAGGACATCTGGGCCTATAAGCTCCTGTGATGTAAATCCGGGCCTGCATGCATGGAGGGAGGAGTCTAGGGTGCCAGGACATCTGTGCCTATAGGCTCCTGTGATGTAAATCCAGGCCTGCATGCATGGAGGGCGGAGTCTAGGGTGCCAGGACATCTGTGCCTATAGGCTCCTGTGATGTAAATCCAGGCCTGCATGCATGGAGGGCGGAGTCTAGGGTGCCAGGACATCTGTGCCTATAGGCTCCTGTGATATAAATCCGAGCGTGCATGCATGGAGGGCGGAGTCTAGGGTGCCAGGACATCTGTGCCTGTAGGCTCCTGTGATGTAAATCTGGGCCTGCATGCATGGAGGGCGGAGTCTAGGGTGCCAGGACATCTGTGCCTGTGGGCTCCTGTGATGTAAATCTGGGCCTGCATGCATGGAGGGCGGAGTCTAGGGTGCCAGGACATCTGTGCCTATAGGCTCCTGTGATGTAAATCCGGGCCTGCATGCATGGAGGGCGAAGTCTAGGGTGCCAGGACATCTGTGCCTATAGGCTCCTGTGATGTAAATCCGGGCCTGCATGCATGGAGGGCGGAGTCTAGGGTGCCAGGAGGACATCTGTGCCTATAGGTTCCTGTGATGTAAATCTGGGCCTGCATGCATGGAGGGCGGAGTCTAGGGTGCCAGGACATCTGTGCCTATATGCTCCTGTGATGTAAATCTGGGCCTGCATGCATGGAGGGCGGAGTCTAGGGTGCCAGGACATCTGTGCCTATATGCTCCTGTGATATAAATCCGAGCCTGCATGCATGGAGGGTGGAGTCTAGGGTGCCAGGACATCTGTGCCTATAGGCTCCTGTGAGGTAAATCTGTTCCTGCATGCATGGAGGGCGGAGTCTAGGGTGCCAGGACATCTGTGCCTATAGGCTCCTGTGATATAAATCCGAGCCTGCATGCATGGAGGGTGGAGTCTAGGGTGCCAGGACATCTGTGCCTATATGCTCCTGTGATGTAAATCCGGGCCTGCATGCATGGAGGGCAGAGTCTAGGGTGCCAGGACATCTGTGCCTATAGGCTCCTGTCATGTAAATCCGGACCTGCATGCATGGAGGGCGGAGTCTAGGGTGCCAGGACATCTGTGCCTATAGGCTCCTGTGATGTAAATCCGGGCCTGCATGCATGGAGGGCGGAGTCTAGAGTGCCAGGACATCTGTGCCTATAGGCTCCTGTGATGTAAATCCTGGCCTGCATGCATGGAGGGCGGAGTCTAGGGTGCCAGGACATCTGTGCCTATAGTCTCCTGTGAGGTAGATCCGGGCCTGCATGCATTGAGGGCGGAGTCTAGGGTGCCAGGACATCTGTGCCTATAAGCTCCTGTCATGTAAATCCGGGCCTGTGCATGCATGGAGGGCGGAGTCTAGTGTGCCAGGACATCTGTGCCTATAGGCTCCTGTGATATAAATCCGAGCCTGCATGCATGGAGGGTGGAGTCTAGGGTGCCAGGACATCAGTGCCTATAGGCTCCTGTGATGTAAATCCGGGCCTGCATGCATGGAGGGCGGAGTCTAGGGTGCCAGGACATCTGTGCCTATAGGCTCCTGTGATGTAAATCCGGGCCTGCATGCATGGAGGGCGGAGTCTAGAGTGCCAGGACATCTGTGCCTATAGGCTCCTGTGATGTAAATCCTGGCCTGCATGCATGGAGGGCGGAGTCTAGGGTGCCAGGACATCTGTGCCTCTAGGCTCCAGTGACGTAAATCCAGGCCTGCATACATGGAGGGCAGAGTCTAGGGTGCCAGGACATCTGTGCCTGTAGGCTCCTGTGATGTAAATCTGGGCCTGCATGCATGGAGGGTGGAGTCTAGGGTGCCAGGACATCTGTGCCTGTGGGCTCCTGTGATGTAAATCTGGGCCTGCATGCATGGAGGGCGGAGTCTAGGGTGCCAGGACATCTGTGCCAATAGGCTCCTGTGATGTAAATCCAGGCCTGCATGCATGGAGGGCAGAGTCTAGGGTGCCAGGACATCTGTGCCTGTAGGCTCCTGTGATGTAAATCTGGGCCTGCATGCATGGAGGGCGGAGTCTAGGGTGCCAGGACATCTGTGCCTGTGGGCTCCTGTGATGTAAATCTGGGCCTGCATGCATGGAGGGCGGAGTCTAGGGTGCCAGGACATCTGTGCCTATAGGCTCCTGTGATGTAAATCCGGGCCTGCATGCATGGAGGGCGAAGTCTAGGGTGCCAGGACATCTGTGCCTATAGGCTCCTGTGATGTAAATCCGGGCCTGCATGCATGGAGGGCGGAGTCTAGGGTGCCAGGAGGACATCTCTGCCTATAGGCACCTGTGATGTAAATCTGGGCCTGCATGCATGGAGGGCGGAGTCTAGGGTGCCAGGACATCTGTGCCTATATGCTCCTGTGATGTAAATCTGGGCCTGCATGCATGGAGGGCGGAGTCTAGGGTGCCAGGACATCTGTGCCTATATGCTCCTGTGATATAAATCCGAGCCTGCATGCATGGAGGGTGGAGTCTAGGGTGCCAGGACATCTGTGCCTATAGGCTCCTGTGAGGTAAATCTGTTCCTGCATGCATGGAGGGCGGAGTCTAGGGTGCCAGGACATCTGTGCCTATAGGCTCCTGTGATATAAATCCGAGCCTGCATGCATGGAGGGTGGAGTCTAGGGTGCCAGGACATCTGTGCCTATATGCTCCTGTGATGTAAATCCGGGCCTGCATGCATGGAGGGCGGAGTCTAGGGTGCCAGGACATCTGTGCCTATAGGCTCCTGTCATGTAAATCCGGACCTGCATGCATGGAGGGCGGAGTCTAGGGTGCCAGGACATCTGTGCCTATAGGCTCCTGTGATGTAAATCCGGGCCTGCATGCATGGAGGGCGGAGTCTAGAGTGCCAGGACATCTGTGCCTATAGGCTCCTGTGATGTAAATCCTGGCCTGCATGCATGGAGGGCGGAGTCTAGGGTGCCAGGACATCTGTGCCTATAGGCTCCTATGATGTAAATCCGGGCCTGCATGCATGGAGGGCGGAGTCTAGAGTGCCAGGACATCTGTGCCTATAAGCTCCTGTCATGTAAATCCAGGCCTGTGCATGCATGGAGGGCGGAGTCTAGTGTGCCAGGACATCTGTGCCTATAGGCTCCTGTGATATAAATCCGAGCCTGCATGCATGGAGGGTGGAGTCTAGGGTGCCAGGACATCAGTGCCTATAGGCTCCTGTGATGTAAATCCGGGCCTGCATGCATGGAGGGCGGAGTCTAGGGTGCCAGCACATCTGTGCCTATAGGCCCCTGTGAGGTAAATCTGTTCCTGCATGCATGGAGGGCGGAGTCTAGGGTGCCAGGACATCTGTGCCTATAGGCTCCTGTGATATAAATCCGGGCCTGCATGCATGGAGGGCGGAGTCTAGGGTGCCAGGACATCTGTGCCTATAGGCTCCTGTGATGTAAATCCGGGCCTGCATGCATGGAGGGTGGAGTCTAGGGTGCCAGGACATCTGTGCCTATAGGCTCCTGTGATGTAAATCCTGGCCTGCATGCATGGAGGGCGGAGTCTAGGGTGCCAGGACATCTGTGCCTATAGGCTCCTGTGATGTAAATCTGGGCCTGCATGCATGGAGGGCGGGGTCTAGCATGCCAGGACATCTGTGCCTATAGGCTCCTGTGATGTAAATCCGGGCCTGCATGCATGGAGGGCGGAGTCTAGGGTGCCAGGACATCTGTGCCTATAGGCTCCTGTCATGTAAATCCAGGCCTGTGCATGCATGGAGGGCAGAGTCTAGGGTGCCAGGACATCTGTGCCTATAGGCTCCTGTGATGTAAATCCAGGCCTGCATGCATGGAGGGCGGAGTCTAGGGTGCCAGGACATCTGTGCCTATAGGCTCAGATTATGTAAATCCGGGCCTGCATGCATGGAGGGCGGAGTCTAGGGTGCCAGGGCATCTGTGCCTATAGGCTCCTGTGATGTAAATCCGGGCCTGCATGCATGGAGGGCGGAGTCTAGGCTGCCAGGACATCTGTGCCTATAGGGTCCTGTCATGTAAATCCAGGCCTGCATGCATGGAGGGCAGAGTCTAGGGTGCCAGGACATCTGTGCCTATAGGCTCCTGTGAGGTAAATCCGGGCCTGCATGCATGGAGGGCGGAGTCTAGAGTGCCAGGACATCTGTGCCTATAGGCTCCTGTGATGTAAATCCTGGCCTGCATGCATGGAGGGCGGAGTCTAGGGTGCCAGGACATCTGTGCCTATAGTCTCCTGTGAGGTAGATCCGGGCCTGCATGCATTGAGGGCGGAGTCTAGGGTGCCAGGACATCTGTGCCTATAAGCTCCTGTGATGTAAATCCGGGCCTGCATGCATGGAGGGGGGAGTCTAGGGTGCCAGGACATTTGTGCCTATAGGCTCCTGTGATGTAAATCCTGGCCTTCATGCATGGAGGGCGGAGTCTAGGGTGCCAGGACATCTGTGCCTATAGACTCCGGTCATGTAAATCCGGGCCTGCATGCATGGAGGGCGGAGTCTAGGGTGCCAGGACATCTGTGCCTATAGACTCCTGTGATGTAAATCCAGGCCTGCATGCATGGAGGGCGGAGTCTAGGGTGCCAGGACATCTGTGCCTATCGGCTCCTGTCATGTAAATCCAGGCCTGTGGCTGCATGGAGGGCGGAGTCTAGGGTGCCAGGACATCTGTGCCTATCGGCTCCTGTCATGTAAATCCAGGCCTGTGGATGCATGGAGGGCGGAGTCTAGGGTGCCAGGACATCTGTGCCTATAGGCTCCTGTGATGTAAATCCAGGCCTGCATGCATGGAGGGCGGAGTCTAGGGTTACAGGACATCTGTGCCTATAGGCTCCTGAGATGTAAATCCGGGCCTGCATGCATGGAGGGCGGAGTCTAGGGTGGCAGGACATCTGTGCCTATAGGCTCCTGTGATGTAAATCTGGGCCTGCATGCATGGAGGGCAGAGTCTAGGGTGCCAGGACATCTGTGCCTATAGGCTCCTGTGATGTAAATCCAGGCCTGCATGCATGGAGGGCGAAGTCTAGGGTGCCAGGACATCTGTGCCTATAGGCTCCTGTGATATAAATCCGGGCCTGCATGCATGGAGGACGGAGTCTAGGGTGCCAGGATATCTGTGCCTATAGGCTCCTGTGATGTAAATCCGGGCCTGCATGCATGGAGGGCGGAGTCTAGTGTGCCAGGACATCTGTGCCTATAGGTTCCTGTGATGTAAATCCGGGCCTGTGCATGCATGGAGGGCGGAGTCTAGGGTGCCAGGACAGCTGTGCCTGTAGGCTCCTGTGATGTACATCCGGGCCTGCATGCATGTAGGGCGGAGTCTAGGGTGCCAGGACATCTGTGCCTATAGGCTCCTGTGATGTAAATCTGGGCCTGCATGCATGGAGGGTGGAGTCTAGGGTGCCAGGACATCTGTGCCTATAGGCTCCTGTGAGGTAAATCTGTTCCTGCATGCATGGAGGGTGGAGTCTAGGGTGCCAGGACAGCTGTGCCTATAGGCTTCTGTGATGTACACAGGATAGTGGGGGGACATCTAATGGCCAAAAATTAATTTACACACACAAATGCACATACATATGTTAAATGAAATAAAAGAAATATATCCCCCATTAATTTTAACCCCTTACTTCCCCTCTGCTATAGTTACCAAAATAAACACTTGTTTTAAAAAAATTATAGCATAAAAAATAATAACTAATAATAATAAATAGTTAATGCCAGGGATTTTTTTTGATATGTATGTCATGAGGGTAGATTACTGTCATTTTAGTAAATAAGGACTTGTAATTGTTGAACGCATGCAAATAACACAATCAGAAAAAATACACCTTTATTTCCAAATAACATATTGTCGCCATGCATTGTACTAGGAACATATTTTAAAATGTTCTGATAGCCAATTCTAACTGACAACTAAAATGGGTGGGTTTTATCTCTAAAAAAAAAAAACTATAGGGACTGGATTTGGAGTAATCGTGTATTTTTTCATTTTTTCTTGTTTTTACCTATAAAATGCACAGAAAATAAATAAAGCAATTACTGAAAACAAGTATTGCCCACGGAAAAGCCTAATTTAGGGCGAAAAAATATGGTATAGATCATTTGGTTGTGATAAGTGGTGATAACGTTATTGGTGAATGAAAGGGAGGAGCACTGACAGGTGAAAATTGCTCTGGTCCATAAGGGCAAAACCCCTCAGTGGTGAACTAGTTAAACAATGACTACATAGTTAATATATAAAAATAAGTGTAATATATATATATATATATATATATATATATATATATATATATATATATATACGGGACATATACTCACAGGTGGTCCGGGGGGTCCCTCTCTGCCGACGTCCCCGCGAGCGCCAGGCGGACCCTGCAGATGGAGAGTAGAGGTCAGGACACACTATGCAGCACATTATGATAATCAGGCTAGGACAATGCTGCTGCTGCTGCTGGATCTCTGGGGACAGAGCAATCAGTGATCTCTATATACCTAGAGCCAGATTACCCACAAGGCAACCATGGCAGATGCCTGGTGAGAAGGCGGGACCTCTGAGAGGTAACTCACCTGTCCGGTGTCCTGGTGTCCAGGAGACAATGGGGCCTCCCTGCTCTGATGGAGATCACAGCAGGGCAGGAAATTTACTCATATCAGAAGGGAGCAAGCACATCTGGCTTCCTAAATCTATCTGGGGGGCATATATGGCTGCTAAGGTAGGGGGAGGGGGCAGCACATCTGGCTACCTAATATGGCTATCTTGGGGGGTATACATGGCTTCTGCCATCTAAGAGGCTCACATGACTACCTAATATTGATATCACAGAGGTGCCTGGCTCTTCTACTGACCACATATGCTATTGCTCCGTTGTTGTTGCCTGATGAAGCGGGATCAAACCTGCGAAACGCGTTGCATATTTGAAGTTCATAAATAAAATATATTGACTGTGTTTACTACAGTCGTTGTGTGTCTACTTGGAGGAGGTAAGTCCACCACTACCTCCTCTATTTACCAAGAATTTGGTTTTTAAGCTCATTTAGCTTCCTTTTATCCTTTTGGCACCTCTGTTCTCCTGCATAATATTGAGGCCACCCTGGGTGGAGGGTTGAACCCCCTTTTTCTCATCTACAGAGAGCGACTTCTTATTCCTGAGTGGGGTCAGGAAAATCTCCCTACCTGCCTTTACAGTGGTTGCCTAATGGTAACCCTGGTTTGTGAGTATTAATATTTACTCTATCTAGTAACCATTTACCAGTACATATTACACTATTGGGGCTCTTGGTGTTCCTGGTTTTTAATATTGATATCTGGAGGCACCTGGCTACTTATTTATGTTACCTGAATACACATGGCTGCTTAATGTCTGTATATAGGAGGAAAAAGGCTATTTAATTATTGTATACTTAATTCTAGTCTGCAGGGGGCATGTGGCTACTTAATTCTAGTCTGCAGGAGGCAGATGTGGCTACTTAATTCTTGTCTGCAGGGGGCATGTGGCTACTTAATTCTTGTCTGCAGGGGGCATGTGGCTACTTAATTCTTGTCTGCAGGGGGCATATGGCTACTTAATTCTAGTCTGCAGGAGGCATGTGGCTACTTAATTCTTGTCTGCAGGGGGCATGTGGCTACTTAATTCTAGTCTGCAGGAGGCATGTGGCTACTTAATTCTTGTCTGCAGGGGGCATGTAGCTACTTAATTCTTGTCTGCAGGGGGCATGTGGCTACTTAATTCTAGTCTGCAGGAGGCATGTGGCTACTTAATTCTTGTCTGCAGGGGGCATGTGGCTACTTAATTCTTGTCTGCAGGGGGCATTTGGCTACTTAATTCTTGTCTGCAGGGGGCATGTAGCTACTTAATTCTTGTCTGCAGGGGGCATGTGGCTACTTAATTCTAGTCTGCAGGAGGCATGTGGCTACTTAATTCTTGTCTGCAGGGGGCATGTAGCTACTTAATTCTTGTCTGCAGGGGGCATGTGGCTACCTAATTCTAGTCTGCAGGGGGCATGTGGCTACTTAATTATTGTCTGCAGGGGGCATGTGGCTACTTAATTCTTGTCTGCAGGGGGCATGTAGCTACTTAATTCTTGTCTGCAGGGGGCATGTGGCTACTTAATTCTAGTCTGCAGGAGGCATGTGGCTACTTAATTCTTGTCTGCAGGGGGCATGTGGCTACTTAATTCTTGTCTGCAGGGGGCATGTAGCTACTTAATTCTTGTCTGCAGGGGGCATGTGGCTACTTAATTCTAGTCTGCAGGAGGCATGTGGCTACTTAATTCTTGTCTGCAGGGGGCATGTGGCTACTTAATTCTTGTCTGCAGGGGGCATGTGGCTACTTAATTCTTGTCTGCAGGGGGCATGTAGTTACTTAATTCTTGTCTGCAGGGGGCATGTGGCTACTTAATTCTAGTCTGCAGGAGGCATGTGGCTACTTAATTCTAGTCTGCAGGAGGCATTTGGCTACTTAATTCTTGTCTGCAGGGGGCATGTAGCTACTTAATTCTTGTCTGCAGGGGGCATGTGGCTACTTAATTCTAGTCTGCAGGAGGCATGTGGCTACTTAATTCTTGTCTGCAGGGGGCATGTAGCTACTTAATTCTTGTCTGCAGGGGGCATGTGGCTACTTAATTCTAGTCTGCAGGGGGCATGTGGCTACTTAATTCTTGTCTGCAGGGGGCATGTGGCTACTTAATTCTTGTCTGCAGGGGGCATGTAGCTACTTAATTCTTGTCTGCAGGGGGCATGCGGCTACTTAATTCTAGTCTGCAGGAGGCATGTGGCTACTTAATTATTGTCTGCAGGGGGCATGTAGCTACTTAATTCTAGTCTGCAGGAGGCATGTGGCTACTTAATTCTTGTCTGCAGGGGGCATGTGGCTACTTAATTCTTGTCTGCAGGGGGCATGTGGCTACTTAATTCTTGTCTGCAGGGGGCATGTAGCTACTTAATTCTTGTCTGCAGGGGGCATGTGGCTACTTAATTCTAGTCTGCAGGAGGCATGTGGCTACTTAATTATTGTCTGCAGGGGGCATGTGGCTACTTAATTCTAGTCTGCAGGAGGCATGTGGCTACTTAATTCTTGTCTGCAGGGGGCATGTGACTACTTAATTCTTGTCTGCAGGGGGCATGTGGCTACTTAATTCTTGTCTGCAGGGGGCATGTAGCTACTTAATTCTTGTCTGCAGGGGGCATGTGGCTACTTAATTCTAGTCTGCAGGAGGCATGTGGCTACTTAATTCTAGTCTGCAGGAGGCATGTGGCTACTTAATTCTTGTCTGCATTGGGCATGTGGCTACTTAATTCTAGTCTGCAGGAGGCATGTGGCTACTTAATTCTTGTCTGCAGGGGGCATGTGGCTACTTAATTCTTGTCTGCAGGGGGCATGTGGCTACTTAATTCTTGTCTGCAGGGGGCATGTAGTTACTTAATTCTTGTCTGCAGGGGGCATGTGGCTACTTAATTCTAGTCTGCAGGAGGCATGTGGCTACTTAATTCTTGTCTGCAGGGGGCATGTAGCTACTTAATTCTTGTCTGCAGGGGCATGTGGCTACTTAATTCTAGTCTGCAGGAGGCATGTGGCTACTTAATTCTTGTCTGCACGGGGCATGTGGCTACTTAATTCTAGTCTGCAGGAGGCATGTGGCTACTTAATTCTTGTCTGCAGGGGGCATGTGGCTACTTAATTCTTGTCTGCAGGGGGCATGTGGCTACTTAATTCTTGTCTGCAGGGGGCATGTAGCTACTTAATTCTTGTCTGCAGGGGGCATGTGGCTACTTAATTCTAGTCTGCAGGAGGCATGTGGCTACTTAATTATTGTCTGCAGGGGGCATGTGGCTACTTAATTCTAGTCTGCAGGAGGCATGTGGCTACTTAATTCTTGTCTGCAGGGGCAGATGTGGCTACCTAATTATAGTCTGCAGGAGGCATGTGGCTACTTAATTCTTGTCTGCAGGGGCAGATGTGGCTACCTAATTATAGTCTGAAGGGGCATGTGGCTACTTAATTCTAGTCTGAAGGGGCAGATGTGGCTACTTAATTATAGTCTGCAGGAGGCATGTGGCTACCTAATTCTAGTCTGCAGGGGCAGATGTGGCTACTTAATTCTTGTCTGCAGGGGGCATGTGGCTACTTAACCAAAGCCATTACTGGGGCCCTCTGAATTCTCAGCCTGGCTCTCATCATCACATATATGTAAGAAACATTTGTGTTTTAATATATACATAATCTGCAAGTTATGTCATTACACAGCCTCATATAACAATACTCACCTCTGCCCCTCTCCCCCCAGGAGCTCCTGACACCCCAAGTGGACCCTTTGGGGAGAAAAGAGATGAACACTATTGTCAGATATAATCCCAGGACACATCATACCAGCATACAGCAGTATATAGCAGTATATAGCAGTGTATAGCAGTATATAGCAGTATGCCCATAAGTGTAACATTACAGACCAGCTGATAATAGTGCAGAGAACATCATTACCCAAACCAGAGTGGAAGAGTGAGCATAGAAGGGCTGCTATGTCAGACAGAACCACAATTGCAGATATACTATGTGAACACTAGATGGCACTGTGGCGATCACTGTCATTATTGGCCAGTCTATCCTTCCCCTTGCTGTCATGTGATGGTATTCCACTTTGTTGGCTGTGCAGTACAATCCATTTATAGTAAACTCCAATGGAGTGGGCCAAGTGGTTTACTATATCAGAAGTTTACTGTATCAGAAATGGTCTTACTTAAAGCGGAATATAACCCTGCATTTCAACTTTGCTCTAAAATATTATTTACAGCAAATTATATGCAAAAAGCATTTTTTTTTTACTAGACCAGCATTGGAAGGGTTAAACACAGAGGTTTAAAGTTCCGTGGAGAGATATGCAGAAGTTCAGATTGTTACATTCTATTTAGTTGAATGTATCTATTGATAAATGTTACACACTCTTTGGCTGTCCTCCAAGCTCCTTCTCAGTCAGAAAGAGTGAGTCACATTCAACACTTAGATACATTTATGTAAACAAAATGTATCTATTTCAGCTTCCGATGCGTCTGCAGAAATCTCCAGGAACGTTAAAGCCCTGTGTAACCCTTCCAATGCTGGTCTAGTAAAAAAAAAAATGCTGGTTGCATATAATATACTGTAAATAATGTTTTAGAGCAAAGTTGAAATGCAGGGTTATATTCCACTTTAAGCACATAACACATAAAATATACCATTCTTCGGTAGCTTAATTCAGTCAATAATTGGGAGCCATTACTTCTTTTCAATGCTTCAGCAAGCAAGATGGTGTCTAAGACAGATCACAATGCTCAGTGCTCAGTATGCAGGGATTTGCATGCAATAATCATGCAACAGCTTGTACAGGAAGCATAGGTCTCACCAGTTATTGCAGGTACAGTATTGATAGTGTGCTCCTCTGTCCACATGTTGCAGCCATGCACAAGCAAGTCCCAGATGACAAGCAATTCTCTCAGTGATCAGGCAGCAGCTTAAGCATAGGTCTCACCAGGTAATGCGGGTATTGACCTAATAGTGTCATCTGATAATGCAGGTACAGTACTAATAGTGTGCTTCTCTGTGCACATTTGTGCAGCCTGGATGATACTGTAGTATTACAACCATGCACAAGCAAGTTAAGGCCAATCTACACGTTACAATTCCATGTGCGATCGATCGAATTCGATTGGATCGAATCGATTAAATCCGACATGTCCGATCAGGACTCAATCGATATTGTGATCGATTTTCGTTAGTTATCAATGCAAAATCGACCACACTATCGATCGATCCAATCGAATTTGTTCGATCACATGTGGAATTGTAACGTGTAGTTTGGGTTTAACTTGCTTGTGCATGGCTGCAATACTACAGTATCATCCAGGCTGCACAGAGGAGCACACTATTAGTACAGTACCTGCATTATCAGATGACAATTCCCTCAGTAATCAGGCTGCAGATTACACAGGAAGCATAGGCTACACTAGGTAATGCAGGTACAGTACTGATAGTGCGCTCCTCTGTCCGCATGTCTGTGCAGCCCGGATGATACTGTAGTGTTGCAGCCATGCACAAGCAAGTCACAGATGACAGGCAATTCCCTCAGTTATCAGGCAGCAGCTTACACAGGAAGCATAGGTGTCACCAGGTAATGCAGGTACAGTACTGATAGTGTGCTGCTCTGTCTACATGTCTGTGCAGCCTGGATGATGCTGTAGCTTTGCAGCCATGCACAAGCAAGTCACAGATGACAGGCAATCCCCTCGGTAATCAGGCAGCAGCTTACACAGGAAGCATAGGTGTCACCAGGTAATGCAGGTACAGTACTGATAGTGTGCTGCTCTGTCTACATGTCTGTGCAGCCTGGATGATACTGTAGCATTGCAGCCATGCACAAGCAAGTCACAGATGAAAGGCAATTCCCTCAGTTATCAGGCAGCAGCTTACACAGGAATCATAGATCTCACCAGTTAATGCAGCTACAGTACTGCTAGTGTGCTCCTCTGTCCACATGTCTGTGCAGCCTGGATGATACTGTAGTATTGCAGCCATGCACAAGCAAGTCACAGATGACAGGAAATTCCCTCAATAATCAGGCAGCACCTTGCACAGGAAGCATAGGTGTCACCAGGTAATGCAGATACTGTACTAATAGTGTGCTCCTCTGTCCACGTCTGTGCAGCCTGGACAATACTGTAGGATTGCAGCCATGCTCAAGCAAGTCACAGGTAACAGGCAATTCCCTCAGTAATCAGGCAGCACCTTGCACAGGAAGCATAGGGCTGGTGCTTTTGAGGTAACCCAGCCAGGCCCAGAGTAGTGTGCAGATAGTGAGCAGGCTACAAATGGCTGCCAGCCTGACCACTGGGTCTCCGACTGACGTATGATGCATGCCCTGCCCACTGACCACGGCTCATGGGTCTCTGACTGACGTATGATGCATGCCCCGCCCACTTTCCACTATAGCCGGATACAGAATACCGCAGGGGCCAAAAAACAGGTTTACTATAGTAGAAGTTCTATTATATCCGTGTTTACTATACCAGGCATTACTATCTTATAATGGGGCTTGGCTGGGACCTGGACACTTAGTTTACTATACGGGAACGTTTACAATAAAAAGATTATACTGTACATGAAAAATGCATTGTGGAAGTGTTATATAAAATGATTGATTTATATTTCTGTAGTATATACGGTGGAACTTTGGTTTATGAGCATAATTCGTTCCGGAAACATGCTTGTAATGCAAAGCACTCTTATATCACAGCCAATTTGCCCCTAAGAATCCATGGAAAGCCAGGTGATTAATTCCAGAATCTAAAACAGTTCTAGCAAAATAGCATAAACTGGACATGTAAATAACACTTTCACTGTAACAGCACCATTGCCATCTATTGGCTGCCCCAACCTTTTCATGTGTGGCTTTAGCAAGGAGCTTATCCAATGACAGTCACTTGTGAGTAATTCATGGAAATGTGACATTGCCCAGTCTCTACACATAGATTACGTATAACTAAATACAATCCTGCAGCACCAAACAGAGAAGAACTATCTGCTCAGCTGTGATGATGTGACGCCTGTACAGCTGGATGCAAAAGTTTGGCCAACCTTCTTAATCGTAGTCATTTTTCTGTATAAATTGTTGGTTGTTACGATAAAAAAATGTCAGTTAAATATATCATATAGGAGACACAAGCTTGACAATGGTAAAAAGAGATTTCGCATCCCACTGTGTACATTCACACATTTGTGTGAACTCATTTTTTCCCGGGACTTTTGACCTCTATCCCACTCCGCCATGTCTCCCTCCAGGGGTTAGATGTCTTGAAACATCTTTTCCATCACTTTTCTGGCCAGCATAATTTTTTCAAAATTTTCAAGTTCGCCTCCCCATTGAAGTCTATGGCGGTTCGCGAACGTTTCCAAGTTCGCGAGCGTTTGCGGAGGTTCACGAACCTAAAATCGGAGGTTCGGGCCATCTCTAATAGTCAGCACTCGATATTACCTCCGAGCACTCAGGTTTGGGACACACTAGTCTTTCTGAGAGCGCTTTTGTCACTTAGAAGTGAGGCGATTTCCTGAGAGGTGATTTGGGGCTGAGTTTTTCTGTATGAAATGTCTCTGAAAATGTTGCATGCAGAGAGATTGCAATTCTGGCAAGCCGTAATGGCTTCTGTGGGATCCTGGCCATTCACTTTCAGCAGGGAAGCGCTTTAGGAAACACCTATTTAAAAAACACACCTGAAGTGACAGGAATATGGAGGCTGCCATATGTATTTCCTGTTAAACAATAACAGTTACCTGGCTGTCCTGATGTCTTTGGCTGCAGTAATGTCTGAATGACACACCTGAAACAAGCATGCAGCTAATTCAGGCACAGAGCACCTGATCTGCTGCATGCTTATTCAGGGGCTATGGCTAATAGTATGAGAGGCAGAGGATCAGCACGGCAGCCAGGCAACTGCTATTGCTTAAAAGGCAATAAAGCAATAAATATGGCAGCCTCCATATCCTTCTCACTTCAGATGTTTTTTAAGTATCGTGATCTTGAAGCGTGTGCTGTGTGTTGTAGAAGCATTGCTCATATTGCATACATAACTCCAGTCGTGCTGAATACACGAGTTGCCTCAATCAGGCTTTCAGTGATCTCTAAGCAACATAAAGGCAGCAAACGGAAAACACAAAGCTGGCCATACACTATACAATCTGATTGTACAATCTCCATATGTATGCTTTATAAGGGTGCACCTCATATGTTTAGAAAGATTGTACAATCAGATTGGGTAATGTATGGCTGTTTAGAAGAAGCTGAGACCTGCAGCAGGTAACGGGTATATATAGTGCATGGCGGGAACCTGTGTACCAGGCAGTCCTTCTGTACCCTCCGGACCCGGGACTCCTCGGTGACCCTGCAGGGAGGAGAAAACACGGATTATCCATACAGCGGCCCCTCCCCTCCAGGTATCTGTGACGGAATGTGACGTCACCCTCCACTTCCTGTTCCCTTTGCCTCAGTTTACCATTCAACCTCAGACACTGAGGGAATCCTGAAGGCCGTCAGCACTGCAGGCAAAGTAACCTTCTGGATTGGTTGGCGAGTCCACACACAGTCCAATTTCGGTTGTATGTACAATCAATACAATCTGTGATCTTGTATAGAGACCAGGTTGTTGCCACCAATTCGCAATTTAGTGTGCGAATACGCAAAGTCTAAAGGTGGCCACACACCATACAATTTCTTAAATATCTGTTCAATTCAAGAATTGCAATCAATTTTTCTGACTGATTGTAACATTTCAAAAATATGACCAATGTACCACACATAAAATTTTTCCCCAATTAGGATAAAAATTATTGGAAACTGAGAAAATTGCTAGGGTGAGTATATTAATAAATTGACTATCTAACACACACCATACAATCTTTAGAAAAATTGGAGAAACATAAAAAAAAAACAGGAAATCCCACCGGATTTTTCAGTCGAATGAAAAAAAAGCTTTCGCTTTTTTCGGGAGATCCAATCATATTTATCGAATAGCTGTAAAATCGGATCATTTTATTGGGTAGTGTGTGGCCACCTTAAAGAGAGTCTGAAGCGAGAATAAATCTCGCTTCAGACCTCATAGATAGCAGGGGCATGTGTGCCCCTGCTAAAACGCCGCCATCGCGCCGCTAAACGGGGGTCCCTTCATCCCCAAATCCCCCTCCGTGCAGCGCATCCCCTCTTCCTGGTTGGGGCAGGGCTAACCGCCGCAGCCCTGCCCCACGCGCGTCTGTCAGCGCGTATCTCCGCCTCTCCCCCGCCCCTCTCAGTCTTCCTTCACTAAGAGGGGCGGGGGCGAGGCGGCGCTGATAGACGCGACTGGAGGCAGGGCTGCAGCCGTTAGCCCTGCCTCCAGGAACGACCATTTCTACGACCAAGGTTTGCGGGGGTGGGTTGGGGGTGAAGGGACCCCCGTTTAGCCACGGGATAGCGGCGGTTTAGCAGGGGCACACGTGCCCCTGCTAACTATGAGCTCTGTAGCGAGATTTATTCTCGCTTCAGAGTCTCTTTAACTCTAGCTAAATCCTGTAGGAAAAAGGGTTAATTCAACAACCTTTCTAGAGATAGCAAAACTTAACAATATTAATAAGAAAACGGTTATCTCAGAAAATGCAAATTGTTCAATACATCAATTGAATCAGATCGATACAAAGATAAAAGGAATAAGCGTGAAAAAATAATATAATGTCATGAGCAGTTTGTCAAGTTAACATATGTCCTTTGGAATTGCAAGTCCATACAGAACGTATAATAGTCCAATTATGGAAAGTTCTGTAGGTCCATGGTTACACAGCCAATCCTTGATGGTATATGGATGGCAAAAGAAGGATTCTCTCACAGCCTGTGTGTCCAGCTATGTAACCCTCTCTACGCTGGAGGGAGGAGATTGTAAGGTGAGATGGGCAGTGTCTGCCACAGGACCTTTATCTGCCCCTTTTGTCAGGACAGACAGAAAAGAATAGGAAATACTTGAAATGGTCATATCTCGGCATCTGTTGACCAGAAGCCACAGAGGATGATACAGGCATATTCCTGACATTCTCTGCTTTAAAGAGACTCTGAAGCAAAATGTTTTTGCTATATTTACCTTTAAATTTGCTTCAGAAGTCTCATCAGTGGCAAACCGCCACATCCCCGCCGAAAAACGAGGGCTGCAGACCCCCCAAATCCCCGGGCAAACATCCACGACCAACTTGGTCGTGGATTTTGCTGCTCTGAGAGGCAGAGCTATGAGCTGTAGCTCTGCCTCTCCTGCCATTAATCGCCGTGCGGATCTCCGCCCCTCCAGCCCCTCTTTGTGAAGGAAGAATGAGAGGGGCGGGGAGAGGCAGCGATCCGCCGCGATTGACATCAGAAGAGGCAGAGCTGTAGCAGAGAGCTCTGCCCCTTCCAGGAAGCGCAGACCTTAGTGTCCCTCCCCCCCCCTGGGGATTTGGGGGGTCTGCAGCCCTCGTTTTTCGGCGGGGATGCGGCGGTTTAGCGCTGATGAGAGTACTGAAGCAAATGAAAAGGTAAATATAGCAGATGTTTTTCTCTTCAGACTCTCTATAATTAGAGTCTATAAATAGGTGAATTCCGATATTTCATTGCAGAGGAAGCGGTATATCGGTCCCGGAAGATGGTAGACAGACGTTTTGTGATTCAAGTACCTCCATCTCGGGTTTAGCGCCTGGCTGTTAACTTTGACATGGCTACTTGGCTAGCATCTACGGAAGCTGATTATATGAGTAACCATGCTTTTACTCAAGGTGAATGAAACGTCATTCCCAGTATCATGCTATGTGCAGGAATGTGCCCAGGGTCTGCTCACTGAGGAATGTATGAGGGTTGGATCTCATCACACAACCTCTTCCTCCAGGACACAGGTCCAGGCAAAACACTGTTTTTTAAGCAAAACTACAACATTAAAGGGGCACTCCTAATCAGGCTTTGAGTGCTCTCTTTTTGTGTGCATTTTCATATGCTGGGCACATTAAGCACCGGTGAATCCGTCACACATCTGCCTGCACATCTATTCCACAGGGTTTCTATCAGACACTGAACAATGGGAGTGCTGGGCTCTCAGTCACTGCATTATTCTAGGTATGGAAAATTAGTAACAATGGGCTTTTGCTCTGAACAGCTCCTCCTGATTAGCTTGTATTGGGGAGCCTTGTCCCAGGCCAGGAGGAGGTGTTGGGTGGCATCTGGTGGGGACATCCAATTTGACTCAGAGCTCTCCTTTAAACCTCACATTGCCTCATTAACCACCACCTGCTATTTCCAGCTCAAAAATATATTCCGTATCCGTCCCTTCCTCACACAAGAGGCCACCAAAATGCTTGTACATGCCTTAATCATCTCCCGCCTAGACTACTGCAACACCCTGCTCTGTGGTCTACCACAAAACAGGCTAGCACCTCTCCAATCCCTTCTAAATTCAGTGGCCCGCCTCATTCACCTTTCCACACGCTCTTCCGATGCAGCCCCACTGTGCCGTTCCCTCCACTGGCTACCCATTACCCAGAGGATCCAGTTCAAGCTCCTGACTCTAACATACAAAGCCCTCCATGAGTTGTGCCCTCCATACATCTCATCACTAATCTCAAGATATTGTCCCTCCCGCAACCTTCACTCCTCCCAAGAAATTCTCCTGGCCTCTAAGCTGATCACCTCCTCTCATGCTCGCATCCAGGACTTTACACGAGCATCACCTCTTATCTGGAACTCTCTTCCACAGCCTATACGTAACGTCATGCTCCAAACCTGGACATCTTCAAACGCACTCTTAAAACACACCTTTTCAGACAAGCTTATAACATTCTATAGCCCTTATTTACTTCTCTGTCACAATGTAATCAGAGGCAAAGAATCACTGCCTCATCCATCCTCCACCCCCTTACCTAGTGTGTCCCCCACAACCCATTAGATTGTAAGCTCGCAAGGGCAGGGTCATCCTCCTAATGTTTACTGATTTTGTCACAATATTTGTGCTGCTTGGAACTTTGCTGTATATTTGTTGGTGTATCTATGTTCCCCTTGTCGTCTTATTGTGCTTTGTAAAGCGCTGCGGAATATGTTGGCGCTATATAAATAAAAAATAATAATAATAAAATGACTTTGATTGCATTTGATTGGTCTGCAGGGACTTCCTGTATAAGGGCCAGATGAAGAGCTGTTGCAGCTGAAGTAGTGGTGTTCCCGGCATATTATGACGCCAGGCCATCCCCACATCATGCGGTTCTCATGAAGAATTGGCTGCCTGATCATTGATGCTATACTGGCCTTCTCATGAGGGTCCACCGATGATCACATTTTACTGGAAAAAAATGTCTTTTATTTGTGCAATAATGTTGGAACAAATTTTTGGACTGCAATAAGATTTTCTTTGTTCCTATTGAGCTGTGTTATCCTTCTATACCCCTCACCCTACAGCATGGAGGTGACGGGCGCCCCGCCCATCTCTGTCTGAGACAACAACATAATAACAGGAATACAATATACAGGAATATACACTTATAGAAGAAATACTGACTGGAGGTCCTGGCATCCCCACGAGGCCTCGCTGTCCCATCCGGCCCTGGAAACACAACCACATGACACATGAGATCACATGACACATGAGGTCACAGCACATTGTCACACAATCACATGACATGAGGTCACACGAGGTCACATGGCACATGAGGTCACATGACACATGAGGTCACAACATATTGTCACACAATCATATGACGTCACAGCAGATTGTCACACAATCACATGACTTGAGGTCACATGACACATGAGGTCACATGACACATGAGGTCACAGCACAGTGCTGGGGACACTTCACAGGAGAAACTCGAAAAAATAGAATATCCTGCAAAAGCCGCATTTATTTCACGAATTCAGCGTAAAAGGTGACACTAATCTATGAAATAGGAGCCTCTGCAGGTGTTTGGGGTGAATCGGCTGATTAGATTCTGACACTCTGTGCCGAGACTATTGAACCTTCTCACAACATTTTAATGGGCTGAGATTTTGGGTTTCCCATAAGCTGTAACCATAATCATCAAAATAATAACAAATAAAGGCTGGAAATATCTCGCTCTGCCTGTAATGAGTCTATTTTATGTATTAGTTTCACCTTCTAAGTTGGATGACTGAAATAAATAGACTTTTGTGTGATAGTCTCATTTTTCTAGTGTACGTTACATATAGAGGCGGATATACATTCTACTTACCCGGTTTCCTCGGGGTCCAGACACCCCCTTTGTCCCCTCAGGACCCCGGTTACCCTGAATGCCAAGACACAAGAAGACAATTCAATGAATTCAATTAAAGAAACGGATACAGAAATACGCTTATTAGATTGATATTTATTTATTTTTATTTTATTTATTTATTGTATTTATAAAGCGGCAACATATTACGCAGAGCTGAATATATAAAGAGATATACAACAATGTCATGTATTCTGCATGCAGGAGGGGGATTCTGACATGTCTGGCAATACAGACTGACTGGCCGGGTGTTTAGTACCATCACTGAGCACGAGGACCTCTGCTGGAGAATGGCTGTACTCGCAGGTGAAGGGTAATAAATGCTCTATAACAGATGTAACATGTCATGTATTCTGCATGCAGAAGGGGGATTCTGACACGTCCAGGGCCGGCCCGATCATGAGGCGGGGTGAAACATTTTCCTCAGGCAGCATTTCTGGGGAGGGGGGGGGGGGGGGGGCGGCAGAAATGCCGGGGAACTGTCTATGGGTGCGAGGGGCTGCCCGCCGAGCTGGAGGGGTAGCGGGCAGAAAGGGGGTATTGGGCCTAGCGGTGGGGAGGGGGGTCGGACCCCCCCTCCCTCGCCTGGGTCCCCCGATCTGCGCTCCCCTCCAGCTTTAAAAAGTGAAGTACCAGCTCTATGATTAAGAGGCAACGGGCGGGGATCACTCACCTTTTCCACGTTCCAGCGTGCGCTCCACTGACGTCACTTCCTGCAACGCCGCCCACTATATTGTAAGTGGACGGTCCGACCCCCCTCCCCATCACTAGGCCCAATACCCCCTTCCTGCCCGCTGCCCCTCCAGCTCGGCGGCCCCCCCCCCCCACCCACGGACAGGGGGGGGGGCGGTGATTTTTTCTAATTCTGCCTCAGGCGCCAAAAAGTCTAGGGCCGGCCCTGGACACGTCTGGAAATTTAGACTGGCTGGCCGGCTGTTTAGCACCATCACTGAGCACCGAGGACCTCTGCTGGAGAATGGCTGTACTTGCAGGTGAAGGGTAATACATGCTCTATAACAGATGTAGATGTAACATGTCAATCAGAGGGCGGCATGGTTAAGGGTTCCGCCTTTGACATGGGAGACCAGGGTTCGAATCCTGGCTAGGTCAAGTACCTATTCAGTAAGGAGTTCAAGGCAAGACTCCCTAACACTGCAGGGTGGCCTCCTGAGCGCGTCCCAGTGGCTGCAGCTCTTGAGCGCTTTGAGTCCGACAGGAGAAAAGCGCTATACAAATGTTCGGATTATTATTATTATTATTATTATTATCATGTACTGTATGGAAATCTAGCCCAGTATTTGCCCCACCTTTGGTCCGTCGCTGCCATTTGGTCCTGGGGGTCCGATTTGCCCTTCATCCCCCTAAAATAAGAAGAGGGATGTCAGTAATAAGGACAGAGCTCTGCCTCCTATTGTATCATCACACACACATCCTTCTATCGATATCTATACGATAAAAAACAATCCCCTCCACACACATCTCAGATGAGTATTTCACAAACACACCTTCAGATTTATTATCGTGGTTTTATTTGCAACCAAATACAACCCCCCCACACACACACACGGAACACATCCAACTCACCGGTACTCCAGACAGGCCGATCAGTCCTTTGCTGCCAGGGAACCCCACCAGTCCCTGCTGCCCCTGAAGGCCAGGAGGACCACATGTACCAGCCGGCCCCGGAGAGCCCTGCAAGAGAGAAGCCACAATCTCACCACCAGATTTCTTACAGAGAGGATGTGAGGAGGTGACATATTGTATGAATCATTACAGCAGAACTTCTGTCTCTCTCCATTCCCATCTCAGTGTGTCCCTGATAGTGTTGAGCCGAAATTTTCTAAATTTCGTGTTTCCTTAACTACGGACGCAAATTTTGCAGCTACGACACAAATTCATAATTCTGTAATTGCCATACAAACCGTAATTCGGAATTCCGAAGCAAATTACTGATTGCAATATCTGATAATGCAAAGGTCCCTGCACATGCTGTCACATTAAATGTATCAGGAGGATCTTTCTGCAGCCACGTCTAAGACAGGTGCTCTTTGCCATGGTGCACTTAGCGGTCATGCTGAGACGCTTGGTTTTGGGCCTTGCAATATCTGATAATGCAAAGGAGCCTCTGGACTGGAACACAATTTTGAATATTTGCGTGTTAAACATGAAATTCTGATTGGTTTGTGTTACATCAACGATCATAATTACGAAAAAGATCGCAATTACGAAATTCCCTATAAACGCGAAATTTCACGTAATTTCGTGAAATTTGCAAAATTTGGATTACAGTCATAATCGTAATGTCGTGAAATTTCACATAATCGTAATTGGGTCATTACGCTTATCACTAGTCCCCGATCTCAGCGTGTCCCCCACCTCAGTGTGTCCCCCACCCTCTTCCATAATATACAATATTGGGGGACACACGTGTGCAGAGCTGGGAACTTAGGAGGTCAGAGACATCACCTCGCAGGTACAGCGGTTGGACAAAATAATGGAAACACCTTGAAAATCAACAAAATATATTTTAGTATGGTGTAGGTCCACCTTCTGCGGCAATTACAGCCTCAATTCTCCGAGGTATTGATTCATACAAATTATGAAAGGAATTTTAGCCCATTCTTCAGTTAAAACTCCCTCCAGTTCTTTCAGAGACGATGGCGGAGGAAATCGACTTCTTACTTGAATCTCTAATAATGACCATAAATGCTCAATGTTGAGGTCTGGGGATTGTGGTGGTCAGATGAGATGCTCAACTTCATTAGAATATTCCTCGTGCCATTCTCTAACAATTCTAGCTGTATGGATTGGGGCATTATCATCTTGAAAGATGGCATTCCCCTCCGGAAACAGTTCCTGAACCATAGGATGAACTTGGTCGCCCAAAATTCCTAAATAGTCTCGGCTGTTAATTCTTCCAACATACAGATAAGTTAATTGGATCCCCCCTAAAAATTGGTGCTAGACTACAGTACTTACACTACATAACACATACATAGACATATGACAATGGTCGAGATTAGATTGTGAGCTCCCTTGAGGGACAGTTAATGACAAGACAATATATATATACTGTACAGCGCTACGTAAGATGTTGGTGCTATATAAATACTAAATAATAATAAATAAATAAAGGGAAATCATTGACCCGGCGGATTTCCAAGAAATAGCACCCCAGATCATCAAAGAACCCCCGCCATGTTTTACGGTTGGGAGAAGGCAGTCTGGATGAAATGCTTCTTTTGGCTGTCTCCAAACGTACACTCGGCCGGAGGTCGGAAATAAGGTAAACTCTGATTCGTCAGAGAAAATCACATTTTTCGTCTGCTCGAGGGACCAATTCTGGTGGTTTCTACACCACTCTAAACGCTTTGAAACATTTGTCTTTGAGAGCAGAGGTTTTCTAATTGCAGTTCTTCAGTGGAATCCAGATTTGTGCAGCTCCCGACTAACAGTTTTTGTGGAAACTGGATTCTGTAGGTGATCATTCAGCTCTGCAGTGATTTTAGGAGCCGTGGTCTTGCGAGCTTTTCTAACAATTAGATTTAGAGTCCGACGGTCTCTCTCAGACAACTTCGATTTTCGGCCACAACTGTGCTTTGCTGAGGACGTTTTTCCTTCTCTTTCAAAGTCAGTGATTACTTTTGAGACAGTACCTCTTGAAATGCCAAGCATTCGGGCAGCTTCTGTTACAGTAGCGCCTGTCATACGAGCACCAACAATTTGGCCTCGTTGAAAGTCTGAGAGATCTGCCATGTTTAGAAATTATAACCAACTTTGGTTTAAATATCTGTAAAAAACAATTATTTTAATTAAACATATCAATTATCAAAATTAATAAAAAAAATTAAGATATGTCAAGTTTTGATTGCTTAAAGCATGTTCAAAGATTATGATGCCAAAACGTTAGTTGTTTCCATGATTTTGTCCAACCCCTGTAGAAGGCATTGTCAGGAGGATTCAGTCTACAGGCTCCACTGAACACGGAATGATCTGTTTCGGGTGGATGAGATAGATGACGGCCACAGTGAATAATATTAGGAATTACGGTTACCTTGTCACCTTTGACCCCCAGATCTCCTTTCTCTCCATCCGCCGCGGTGCGACCCTGAAAGCACAAACACATCGCTTAGAGGCTGACATTTTACCGATTTACCTAATGCTCGTAGGCCACAGTTCACACACTAGACTCTTGCCTGAAGAGGTTTCTATTGGCCGAGGGGGATGTGTACGCAGCATTAGTGGGCGGAGCCGCAGCTGCGAGGTTGGCACGACTGGTTGGCACACAGTGTGCTAAGTGTGGCCTATCAGGGGGTCTCCATACATCTGAAGAGGCGGGACAGAAACCAAAGCAAGCCTCAATGCATGATGGGAAAATAGACCCCCTTCATCTGGCTTCCTTCTGTGTTCACAACGTTTCGTCATATCTACAGGAAACTTCTTCAGTCCCCATGAGGTGAAGGAAATACTCAGATATGGAGAGGTCATGTACTTCCTCCATCCAACACTGCAGCTAACTGACATTTATTCTTTATGGGCGGGACTCAGCAATGATGCAGTTAGTGTCACAATTGGGCAGCAGACTCCTGGGATCCTGGTAGCATTTCCAGAGCTGATGATGCAGTGTGACCTGAAACATGCAGGATACTAATGATCTACATAGGCTAAGGTTTATCCTCACATATACCTGCACACAGAACCGGACTTAGCACTAGGTACTCTAGGCACGCGCCTGGAGACACCAGTGTGCTGAGAGGGGTGTATCAGGCTCACAAACCCATTGCAGGCTGGATGAGATAGATGGATGTGTATGCTCGACTACAGGACTTCACTAGAGCTGCCCCCATCCTGTGGAACTCTCTCCCACTGCCCATCAGGCTTGCCCCCACCTAAAACTCTCTCCTGAGAACCTCCCCCCTTCCTCTAGACAGTAAGCCTTTGGCAGGGCCCTCTCCCCTTGTGTATCATACTTGATTGTACACCCTACCCAGAATATGGGAACTTGTATTATCAGCACTACCACTCCAGTGTATGATCTGGCCTTGTATTACTGCCTGTATTGTGTTGTGTATCTTATTGCATATTACCTGTATTGTTGTATCTATTGTCTATTACCTGTATTGTGCTGTCACCCCTGTTATCATTGTCTGTAATCCTATTTATTGTACAGCGCTGCGTAATATGTTGGCGCTATATAAATCTAATAAATAATAATAATAATAAGAGACATTGCCTCATTTTCCCTTGCACACCCGATGAGCTGAACTGTCACAGACACTCCATACTTACCTTATCACCCGGCTGTCCCGTCACCCCCGGCCATCCGATTAATCCCTGCAAAATACAAAACAGATCGAGAGAATTCAGGCTGACCGATCATCAGTTACGCTTGGTGAGATTAAGGAAACTTTTCTTCACAAAGTACTTTTATTACAGACCACACAGAGGAGGCTGGAGTAATATAAAATAATGTGTATCTTATATTAGTATCAGCAGCCAGCATATCACCAGGCATTTCTGAGAATGACTGATCAATCAGCTGCTGTCTGTGTTGTGACTGGGGAGACATCTCCTCCCTTCCTTGCAGGTATGAGGGGTGGTGTGTGATGTGACTGGGGAGACGTCTTCCTCCTGCCCGCCCACTCTCTGTATGACGCATGTATGACGTGTCATGCAGGGAAACAGGAAGTGGAGAGGAACTGGCTCCTCTCTGCCCGCCCACTCTCTGTATGACGCGTGTATGACATGTCATGCAGGGAAACAGGAGGTAGAGAGGAACCGGCTCCTCTGTGCCTGCCCGCTCTCTGTATGACGCATATATGACGTGTCATGCAGGGAAACAGGAAGTAGAGAGGAACCGGCTCCTCTCTGCCCGCCCGCTCTCTGTATGACGCGTATATGACGTGTCATGCAGGGAAACAGGAGGTAGAGAGGAACCGGCTCCTCTCTGCCTGCCCGCTCTCTGTATGACGCATATATGACGTGTCATGCAGGGAAACAGGAAGTAGAGAGGAACCGGCTCCTCTCTACCCACCCGCTCTCTGTATGACGCGTATATGACATGTCATGCAGGGAAACAGGAGGTAGAGAGGAACTGGCTCCTCTCTGCCTGCCCGCTCTCTGTATGACGCGTGTATGATGTGTCATGCAGGGAAACAGGAAGTAGAGAGGAACGGCTCCTCTCTGCCCGCCCGCTCTTTGTATGACGCGTGTATGACATGTCATGTAGGGAAACAGGAAGTAGAGAGGAGTCGGCTGCTGGAGAGGATGGACACGTCACATGGAGCAGGACAGGTGAGTCATTTACAAAACCCACCACTGCACCACTCTGCATGAGGACAGGAGGGGGGCCCATGGAGAGGGAGGGAAGAAGGATGGTGGCCTTCCTCCCCACTTCTGCCGGACACCCCGGTCCCCAAGCCCAAACCCCGCTCTATGCACCATCAGGCGCCACCCCCATGTAAACGCCCCCTGAAACAGGTGCTTCAGGCTGTGCCATGGGAGGTCCGGCCCTGCCTTTATGCAAATGTCATTCTGTACCAGAGCAATTTTCACCTGTCAGTGCTCCTTCCATTAATTCACCTATAACTTTATCACTACTTAACACAATGAAACAATCTAGATCTTTTTTCCCCCCACGAATTAGGCTTTCTTTGAGTGACACATTTTGCTAAGAATTATTTTATTCTAAAATCATTTTAACAGGAAAAAAAAACATTATTTCTCAGTTTTCGGCCATTATATTTTTAAAGGACAACTGAAGTGAGAGGTATATGGAGGCTGCCATATTTATTTCCTTTTAAACAATACCAGTTGCTTGGGCTATCCTGCTGATCCTCTGCCTCCAATACTTTCAGCCATAGCCCCTGAACATGCATGCAGCATATCAGGGGTTTCTGACATTATTGTCAGATCTGACAGGATTAGCTGCATGCTTGTTTCTGGTCTGGTTCAGACACTAATGCAGCCAAATAGATTAGCAGGGCTGCAAGGCAGCTGGTATTGGTTTAATGGAAATAAATATGGCAGCCTCCATAGTCTTCTCACTACAGTTTAAATAATACATGCTATCGTAAAACCCCAGACATTTTATTTGCCCATTTGTCCTGGTTATTAAAACGTTTAATATATTTCCCTAGTACAATGTTTGGCGCCACTATTTTATTTGGAAATAAAGGTGCATTTTTTCAATTTTGCGTCCATCACTAATTACAAGCCCATCATTTAATACCTAACATTAATATACCCTTTTGACATACATATTAAAAAAGTTCAGTCCCTAAGGTAACTATTTATTTTTTTGTCTTTTTTTTATTAATATGCGTGGGTGGTAAGGGGTTAAACTTAAATGTATATGTAAGTCTTTTTATTAAAGTAAATTAATGTAGGTGTAATTTTACTATTTGGCCACAAGTTGTCCTCGCGCATTATTTCCTATTAGCTAGTAGGAAGTGATGCGTGGACATGTTACCTCAGAAGTTACAAATGACCACAGCCATCTTATTGATGCCGGCGATCATTGACATGGGGACTTAAGGCCACTAACGGTCCAATTTCTAGCAAAAAATCGTTTGAGCGATCAGAAATTCTGATTGGATTGGTTGAAAATAATTCTGTTGATGGGCACAACTGATTACGAACGATTATAAAAAATAAACTGAACACCCCACACTACGGGATATCAACCTGTGTATCTACAATATGTATGTAGTGCTCGTCTCACCTTTCTATTTGTTGGGGAGGGACCCGATAATAGCAAAGGCTGTGGGAGGGTACCCCCATATAGCCGCCAGAAGGAGTACAAATTTGGGTGACATTCTGGTCAGCAGTGAATTTGGTTGGGACAGGCGCAAAAAAGATATACAAAAAAAGAAAAAGGGAATGTATACTTGTGCAGGTTGTGATATGTGTAGGTTCATTAAAAAAGACACTATGTACTACAATTGGGACCGATCTGAATCGTTTCATGTCAATGATAGAATTGATTGCAATACTGAAAGGGTTGTCTATCAGATCCGCTGTCCATGCGATCGTATATACATTGGCAAAACATACAGAGCCCTCAATGTACGCTTAAGAGAACATGTGGCAAATATAAGGAACCCTAATGTTGATAAGAAGAAATTGAACCCAATGGTGCTACATTTCAAATCTGATCACGATGCAAACCCAAAAGGTCTGATGGCCATGGGAATATATAAACTGAACATTAGCCCCAGACGGGGCGACTTTGATTGTGAACTCAGAAAGAAGGAGTCGGAGTTAATCTATAGATGTGGGAGTCTGATGCCAACTGGTTTAAATAAAGATCTGAACATTAAGGTGTTCCTATGAATAGGAGCATTGTGTTGCTACACCTGATCTGCCCCTTGCATGGTTCATATATGGCATACGCTGAACTGTCGTTTTTAAATTTTATGCAAATTTGGGAAGCCCAAGATGGGCATAAAAGCAAAGCGTCTTACCCTGACGTCACACGTCTGATGAAATCCTGATTGGATGAAACGCGTCACGTGCTACGTGGTGGTGACGCTCCTCGGCCGGTAGGCGTGGCTTCCCCCCGTGCCTCCGCAACCTTCCTCCAAACAGCGGCAGCATCCAAGGTCCAGGGTCGGGTCGCATACGGCTACACTCGCCGCACCCCGCAACCTACGGAGGAGAGAGCTGCCACACCACGAGTCCCGTCTGGGAAGTGAGGAATCGCATGGCAGCCGGGGCCCCGAGGCTGCACACGTGAGTGGACCAACACTACTGCATATAGCTGGCTTGAATTTCCTCTGACGCTGGGGAGGTTTGACACTGCCTGTGTCAGTAATGGCTGCGTAAGTGTTTAACACAGAGGCGTGCTTATCTGCACACGGGGGGAATCCGAAGATTTTCCACACTTATGAGGCTGATCAGCTGCACACCATCACTTTACAGTTCAATTGGGCCTGAAGATATTATGCATGCTTGAATCTCCAGTATATAGGAAGTGCACTCCTATTAGGGACACATGCTATTTACCCCATTGATCTGGTTTGGTTTTAGGGAGGGTGTTTTTATATTGTTGGCAGTTCTGCATTCATTGCTATTCATTGCTTTGTGTATTAATAAATTTATATTCTTTTGCTATGAGCTCCCTTTGGTTTACCAAATTGTTTGATTATAAAAAATAGACGTCCGATTGGATTTTTGTCAAACCAAAATTTGGATTTTCTTGATTGGTTGTAATAGATGGGAAGCAAAGATTGGTTCGTTGATGGTGTAGTGTTTTTCTTCCGATCACAATTTCTGATTGCTCGAACGATTTTTAGCTAGAAATTGGACCGTTAGTGGCCACCTTTAGATTAATTAATAGGAACTGCGTTTCCATTCAATCACCTCCCCTCTAATGGGCGGCGTCAAGTACCCACATAGGAACAAGCGGGGGCCATCAGTCGCAATAGACGAATATCTACGTCCCTGTGTAGGAACTGAAGTCCTGCGGGGTGTAGATATCTTAACCACTTTACCCCCGCCCGTACGGATTTCTCCGTCCCTTTTTCCATCCTTTAACCCCCAGGGACGGAGAAATCTGTACTTTGCGCACTCCCGCCGCTGCCCGCGCTCCCGCTCATAAACACGCCACCCGCCGCTAGTAAACACGCTGCCGCCCGCTCGCCCGGAGATCAATGAACGGGAAAATCCATTCCCGTTCGTTGATCTTAGCCCCGCAATGATCCGCTGCTCTCCGATGGGCAGCGCGATCATTGTGAAACGATACAAACTTACCCAGCCTCCAAGTACTTCCTCCAAGCTTCCGGAAGGACGCTTGGAGGTCGCATTAAAGCAAAACGTTACTGTGGCCATCTTGTGGCCAAATAGTAAAACTACACCCTACACATTTTTCACATACAAATAAATTACTTTTACACAAAAAATTAACTCATTACCTCCCACACTCCCAATTTTTTTTTTTTTTGTAATAAAAAAAAAATTAAAAAATGTACAATAAAAAAAATACATAAATAGTTACCTTAGGGACTGAACTTTTTAAATATTTATGTCAGGCGGGTACAACACTGTTACTTTATAAACTATGGGCTTGTAATTAAGGATGGACGCAAAACTGAACAAAAATGCACCTTTATTTCCAAATAAAATATTGGCACCAAACATTGTGATAGGGACATAATTTAAATGGTTTTATAACCGGGGTTTTAATTACAGTAGCATGCATTATTTAAAAATTATAATGGCCGAAAACTGAAAAATAATTAATTTTTTTCCTACATTTTTCCAATTTTCCCATTAAAACGCATTTAGAATAAAATAATTCTTGGCATAATGTCCCACCTAAAGAAAGCCTAATTGGTGGTGGAAAAAACAAGATATAGTTCGTTTAATTGTGATAAGGAATGATAAAGTTATAGACGAATGAATGGAAGGAGCGCTGAAAGGTGAAAATTGCTCTGGTGGTCAGGGGGTAAAACCCCTCAGTGGTGAAGTGGTTAAACCACATAGGTGGTTAAACTGTAATTGTTTTGATTTGTTCTGAATTGATTGTTGGAACTCTTCTATTCCAACCTGTAAAGACCCAGGCTATACACAATCAGTATCATGTTTTATACAGGGTTTATACACCTCTCTTAAAGTTATAGGAAGAGTTTTTATGTGACTTGAGTGAGTCTGAGCCAGTGAGGTGTTGCTGGCCTGGTAATAATATGTGTATATCCTTTACAGACTTGTTCTGAGAAACAATATTTTTGTATCTAACTTATCAATTCATCGTTGATCTCTACAAAGCCAATTAATGTAGGCACAGACTTCTTAATCATAAGTTTAGGAGGCACCAGCTGCCTTGAATGCCAAATGACCAGAAACTGCCCTGATACACGGTAGAATTATTAATATCTCATTATGTGTAATTATCACAAAAAAAGGAACATTCTTACCATGGGACCTTCCGGCCCTCTCTCTCCTCGTAGACCGACTGGACCAGCTTCACCCTGCAGGAAACACCAGAATATGAGGCTGTGGCCCTGCTGTGCAGTTTCTCAGCTCCTTCCTTAAAGGATACCAGATGAGAAATATATAGGAGAAATGGGGGGAGCTGGCTTGTATGGCGAGCTGTCCTGAGGCCCCCCCGTTCTCCTTTCTGACCCTACGATGTGGCTATTTGCCCTGCGGCACCCTCTTCCGAGTCACTGAAGTCAGGCATCACTGCGGCTGTGCTGGTCTGGCTGCGCACATCATACAGCGTGTGACCGCGGTCGGGAGCACTCTGCGCATGCGCAGGACGTAATCATGACGTCACATGCATCCCCTTATTCACCCCCACAGCAAACATGGCCAGACCCCCTTCCCCCAGCGTGTGGCCAGGATAACAGTCATTAATCCCACCTCCTGTAGCAAGTGTATCCCGTATAATCCCCTGTAGCAAATGGGTCCAGTGTAACCCAACCCCATTCTCAACAAATGACAGTAACAAGTAACATTACTGCAAAAAGATTATTATTGGTTGTGTGTAGCCTGGTGAGGTTGGAGGTTTGTGGGGTGGGGCCGAAGACGCCGAGGGGGGGGGGGGGGGGGGGGGTTCATGGTGGCCTCTGGGAGTCCCCTTTAAGAAGGGAACCCCTCAATGCCAGCCCCCTCCCAGGAGAAATGAGTATTGGGCAGGGGCATAGCAATAGGGGTTGCAGAGGTTGAGACCGCATCGGGGCCCTTGGGCCAGAGGTGCCACAAAGGGCCCTCCCTCAACTGCAATATTAGCTCTCTATTGGTCCGGTGCTCATAATAATGACTTCTATAGATACTTTGAATAGTGGTAATCATTAACAAACTGTTCCCCATCCCCTTCTTGCACCTCTGACACTGTAGATGCCATTGGCAGGTTTTGGTGCGCCTTATCAGTTGTTATGTGTAAAGTGTTTGGGGGGCCCCAATGTAAAACTTGCATCAGGGCCCACACCTCTTTAGCTACGCCACTGGTATTGGGTTACATAGTACCCTTTACCATTTCCAACAAAGGGTTAAAATAAATAAAGACACAACAAAAAGTCCTTGGTTTTTCTTATTAACCAGGAATATTACCTTCTGTGGTAAAGTTCCTACCCCAATATCCTCTGGTTAACTTGATTGAAGATCTCCGCTGCACATCTGCCGCCACACACGCCGCTCGCCGCCGCAGCTCTAGCTATACTAAGTAGTGAGCCCTGGAGGGAAATTTAAAGAGCTCCATCCCTCCTGCGGGGCTCCCGCCCTCCTCCCCGCCCACCGCACCGCCCACCGCACCTATCACCTCCACCCACGCCGGCACCCCGGAGCACCCATAGGTTCCCTACCCCTGGAGTAAAGGCAAGCATATGTCTAGCGATGTATGAGCAGATTCAACCAAGAGACAAATCTCTCTCTAATCGAATCTGATAAGAGAGAGATCTGTCAGCTTCCCATACACTGCAGGCCAATTCCCGATAAATTTCAGCATCATCATAAAATCTCTCAGTAATTGGCCTTGTGCGCTGCATCCGCCACTCTGACGCTGTGTCCTCCAATGTAATTGTCCCCCCCAGTGCCTCTTGCATGTAATACATTACCTTTACCCCCTCTGCTTGTCCCCGCAGGCTCCGGGCGCAATCCACTCGCCATACACTCGCGCCACGTGGTTGCCTAATAACGTGGCCACGTGTATGACGTCATACGTGCGCCCCTTACTAGGAAACCACGTGGGGCGAGCGTGTATGCACAGCGGTATGCACCCGGAGCCGGCGGGGAAAAGCGGAGGGGGCAAAAAATGTAATGTATACATTGCACATGGGCACCGTGGGGGACATTCATCATTAGGGGGACAGTGCCGGGAGTTTCGTTGCATTCGTCGATTGTTGCAAAATTGAATGCCGTTCCAGCCATGCTCCCGATTGGGCAAGTCGGCTCAATATCTTGCAGCATGTGCAATTGACTATGCAACCAATTTCGGGGCCTGTGTTTGGCAACACCGATTTTGATCCAATTTGATTATAATAATCAAATCGGATGGTGGATCGGCGCCAAGTCACCTGATGTACGGCCACCTTAATGGGGTGAAGTTGGTGAGACTAGTAACTCTAGTGTAGAGATCTTACCAGTGGTGGGTGTAAAGGTGTCCACTAATCATGCAATCATGCCATCGGTTTTATCAGATCCACAGTATGAAGTAGAAGGGTAAATGGAGTGAATAGACTTTGATTGGATACTTTAGGCAGTCCCACATATTACCAAAGGCGTATCTAGAGGGGTGCAGCCATGGCTGACGCCATGGGCGCCACACCTGCTCCTGGGCTGTGCCTCTATGCTTGCTCCTGGGCTGTGCCTCTATGCCTGCTCCTGGGCTGTGCCTCTATGCCTGCTCCTGGGCTGTGCCTCTATGCCTGCTCCTGGGCTGTGCCTCTATGCCTGCTCCTGGGCTGTGCCTTTATGTCTGCTCCTGGGCTGTGCCTCTCTGCCTGCTCCTGGGCTGTGCCAATATGCTTGCTCCTGGGCTGTGCCTCTATGCCTGCTCCTGGGCTGTGCCTCTATGCCTGCTCCTGGGCTGTGCCTCTATGCCTGCTCCTGGGCTGTGCCTCTATGCCTGCTCCTGGGCTGTGCCTCTATGCCTGCTCCTGCGCCTCTATGCCTGCTCCTGGGCTGTGCCTCTATGCCTGCTCCTGGGTTGTGCCTCTATGCCTGCTCCTGGGCTGTGCCTCTATGCCAGCTCCTGGGCTGTGCCTCTATGCCTGCTCCTGCGCCTCTATGCCTGCTCCTGGGCTGTGCCTCTATGCCTGCTCCTGGGCTGTGCCTCTATGCCTGCTCCTGGGCTGTGCCTCTATGCCAGCTCCTGGGCTGTGCCTCTATGCCTGCTCCTGGGCTGTGCCTCTATGCCTGCTCCTGGGCTGTGCCTCTATGCCTGCTCCTGGGCTGTGCCTCTATGCCTGCTCCTGCGCCTCTATGCCTGCTCCTGGGCTGTGCCTCTATGCCTGCTCCTGGGCTGTGCCTCTATGCCTGCTCCTGGGCTGTGCCTCTATGCCTGCTCCTGGGCTGTGCCTCTATGCCTGCTCCTGGGCTGTGCCTCTATGCCTGCTCCTGGGCTGTGCCTCTATGCCTGCTCCTGGGCTGTGCCTCTATGCCTGCTCCTGGGCTGTGCCTCTATGCCTGCTCCTGGGCTGTGCCTCTATGCCTGCTCCTGGGCTGTGCCTCTATGCCTGCTCCTGGGCTGTGCCTCTATGCCTGCTCCTGCGCCTCTATGCCTGCTCCTGGGCTGTGCCTCTATGCCTGCTCCTGGGTTGTGCCTCTATGCCTGCTCCTGGGCTGTGCCTCTATGCCAGCTTCTGGGCTGTGCCTCTATGCCTGTTCCTGGGCTGTGCCTCTATGCCTGCTCCTGGGCTGTGCCTCTATGGCTGCTCCTGGGCTGTGCCTCTATGCCTGCTCCTGGGCTGTGCCTCTATGCCAGCTCCTGGGCTGTGCCTCTATGCCAGCTCCTGGGCTGTGCCTCTATGCCTGCTCCTGGGCTGTGCCTCTATGCCTGCTCCTGGGCTGTGCCTCTATGCCTGCTCCTGGGCTGTGCCTCTATGCCTGCTCCTGGGCTGTGCGTCTAAGCCTGCTCCTGGGCTGTGCCTCTACGCCTGCTCCTGGGCTGTGCCTCTACGCCTGCTCCTGTGCCTCTACGCCTGCTCCTGGGCTGTGCCTCTACGCCTGCTCCTGGGCTGTGCCTCTACGCCTGCTCCTGGGCTGTGCCTCTACGCCTGCTCCTGGGCTGTGCCTCTACGCCTGCTCCTGGGCTGTGCCTCTACGCCTGCTCCTGGGCTGTGCCTCTACGCCTGCTCCTGGGCTGTGCCTCTACGCCTGCTCCTGGGCTGTGCCTCTACGCCTGCTCCTGGGCTGTGCCTCTACGCCTTCTCCTGGGCTGTGCCTCTACGCCTTCTCCTGGGCTGTGCCTCTACGCCTGCTCCTGGGCTGTGCCTCTACGCCTGCTCCTGGGCTGTGCCTCTATGCCTGCTCCTGGGCTGTGCCTCATGCCTGCTCCTGGGCTGTGCCTCTACGCCTGCTCCTGGGCTGTGCCTCTACGCCTGCTCCTGGGCTGTGCCTCTACGCCTGCTCCTGGGCTGTGCCTCTATGCCTGCTCTTGCGCTGTGCCTCTATGCCTGCTCCTGGGCTGTGCCTCTATGCCTGCTCCTGGGCTGTGCCTCTATGCCAGCTCCTGGGCTGTGCCTCTACGCCTGCTCCTGGGCTGTGCCTCTACGCCTGCTCCTGGGCTGTGCCTCTACGCCTGCTCCTGGGCTGTGCCTCTACGCCTGCTCCTGGGCTGTGCCTCTACGCCTGCTCCTGGGCTGTGCCTCTACGCCTGCTCCTGGGCTGTGCCTCTACGCCTGCTCCTGGGCTGTGCCTCTACGCCTGCTCCTGGGCTGTGCCTCTACGCCTGCTCCTGGGCTGTGCCTCTACGCCTGCTCCTGGGCTGTGCCTCTACGCCTGCTCCTGCGCTGTGCCTCTACGCCTGCTCCTGGGCTGTGCCTCTACGCCTGCTCCTGGGCTGTGCCTCTACGCCTGCTCCTGGGCTGTGCCTCTACGCCTGCTCCTGGGCTGTGCCTCTACGCCTGCTCCTGGGCTGTGCCTCTAGGCCTGCTCCTGGGCTGTGCCTCTAGGCCTGCTCCTGGGCTGTGCCTCTAGGCCTGCTCCTGGGCTGTGCCTCTCTGCCTGCTCCTGGGCTGTGCCAATATGCTTGCTCCTGGGCTGTGCCTCTATGCCTGCTCCTGGGCTGTGCCTCTATGCCTGCTCCTGGGCTGTGCCTCTATGCCTGCTCCTGGGCTGTGCCTCTATGCCTGCTCCTGGGCTGTGCCTCTAGGCCTGCTCCTGGGCTGTGCCTCTAGGCCTGCTCCTGGGCTGTGCCTCTAGGCCTGCTCCTGGGCTGTGCCTCTAGGCCTGCTCCTGGGCTGTGCCTTTATGTCTGCTCCTGGGCTGTGCCTCTCTGCCTGCTCCTGGGCTGTGCCAATATGCTTGCTCCTGGGCTGTGCCTCTATGCCTGCTCCTGGGCTGTGCCTCTATGCCTGCTCCTGGGCTGTGCCTCTACGCCTGCACCTGGGCTGTGCCTCTACGCCTGCTCCTGGGCTGTGCCTCTACGCCTGCTCCTGGGCTGTGCCTCTACGCCTGCTCCTGGGCTGTGCCTCTACGCCTTCTCCTGGGCTGTGCCTCTACGCCTGCTCCTGGGCTGTGCCTCTATGCCTGCTCCTGGGCTGTGCCTCTATGCCTGCTCCTCTGCTGTGCCTCATGCCTGCTCCTGGGCTGTGCCTCTATGCCTGCTCCTGGGCTGTGCCTCTATGCCTGCTCCTGGGCTGTGCCTCTATGCCTGCTCCTGGGCTGTGCCTCTATGCCTGCTCTTGCGCTGTGCCTCTATGCCTGCTCCTGGGCTGTGCCTCTATGCCAGCTCCTGGGCTGTGCCTCTATGCCTGCTCCTGGGCTGTGCCTCTACGCCTGCTCCTGTGCTGTGCCTCTACGCCTGCTTCTGGGCTGTGCCTCTACGCCTGCTCCTGGGCTGTGCCTCTACGCCTGCTCCTGGGCTGTGCCTCTACGCCTGCTCCTGGGCTGTGCCTCTATGCCTGCTCCTGGGCTGTGCCTCTAAGCCTGCTCCTGGGCTGTGCCTCTACGCCTGCTCCTGGGCTGTGCCTCTACGCCTGCTCCTGGGCTGTGCCTCTACTCCTGCTCCTGGGCTGTGCCTCTACGCCTGCTCCTGGGCTGTGCCTCTACGCCTGCTCCTGGGCTGTGCCTCTACGCCTGCTCCTGGGCTGTGCCTCTATGCCTGCTCCTGGGCTGTGCCTCTATGCCTGCTCCTGGGCTGTGCCTCTATGCCTGCTCCTGGGCTGTGCCTCTATGCCTGCTCCTGGGCTGTGCCTCTATGCCTGCTCCTGGGCTGTGCCTCTATGCCTGCTCCTGGGCTGTGCCTCTATGCCTGCTCCTGGGCTTTGCCTCTATGCCTGCTCCTGGGCTGTGCCTCTATGCCTGCTCCTGGGCTGTGCCTTTATGGCTGCTCCTGGGCTGTGCCTCTATGCCTGCTCCTGGGCTGTGCCTCTATGCCAGCTCCTGGGCTGTGCCTCTATGCCTGCTCCTGGGCTGTGCCTCTATGCCTGCTCCTGGGCTGTGCCTCTATGCCTGCTCCTGGGCTGTGCCTCTATGCCTGCTCCTGGGCTGTGCCTCTATGCCTGCTCCTGGGCTGTGCCTCTATGCCTGCTCCTGGGCTGTGCCTCTAAGCCTGCTCCTGGGCTGTGCCTCTACGCCTGCTCCTGGGCTGTGCCTCTACGCCTGCTCCTGGGCTGTGCCTCTACGCCTGCTCCTGGGCTGTGCCTCTACGCCTGCTCCTGGGCTGTGCCTCTACGCCTGCTCCTGGGCTGTGCCTCTACGCCTGCTCCTGGGCTGTGCCTCTACGCCTGCTCCTGGGCTGTGCCTCTACGCCTGCTCCTGGGCTGTGCCTCTACGCCTGCTCCTGGGCTGTGCCTCTATGCCTGCTCCTGGGCTGTGCCTCTATGCCTGCTCCTGGGCTGTGCCTCTATGCCTGCTCCTGGGCTGTGCCTCTAGGCCTGCACCTGGGCTGTGCCTCTACGCCTGCACCTGGGCTGTGCCTCTACGCCTGCACCTGGGCTGTGCCTCTACGCCTGCTCCTGGGCTGTGCCTCTACGCCTGCTCCTGGGCTGTGCCTCTACGCCTGCTCCTGGGCTGTGCCTCTACGCCTGCTCCTGGGCTGTGCCTCTATGCCTGCTCCTGGGCTGTGCCTCTATGCCTGCTCCTCTGCTGTGCCTCATGCCTGCTCCTGGGCTGTGCCTCTATGCCTGCTCCTGGGCTGTGCCTCTATGCCTGCTCCTGGGCTGTGCCTCTATGCCTGCTCCTGGGCTGTGCCTCTATGCCTGCTCTTGGGCTGTGCCTCTATGCCTGCTCCTGGGCTGTGCCTCTATGCCAGCTCCTGGGCTGTGCCTCTATGCCTGCTCCTGGGCTGTGCCTCTATGCCTGCTCCTGGGCTGTGCCTCTATGCCTGCTCCTGGGCTGTGCCTCTATGCCTGCTCCTGGGCTGTGCCTCTACGCCTGCTCCTGGGCTGTGCCTCTACGCCTGCTCCTGGGCTGTACCTCTACGCCTGCTCCTGGGCTGTGCCTCTACGCCTGCTCCTGGGCTGTGCCTCTACGCCTGCTCCTGGGCTGTGCCTCTACGCCTGCTCCTGGGCTGTGCCTCTACGCCTGCTCCTGGGCTGTGCCTCTACGCCTGCTCCTGGGCTGTGCCTCTACGCCTGCTCCTGGGCTGTGCCTCTACGCCTGCTCCTGGGCTGTGCCTCTACGCCTGCTCCTGGGCTGTGCCTCTACGCCTGCTCCTGGGCTGTGCCTCTACGCCTGCTCCTGGGCTGTGCCTCTACGCCTGCTCCTGGGCTGTGCCTCTACGCCTGCTCCTGGGCTGTGCCTCTACGCCTGCTCCTGGGCTGTGCCTCTACGCCTGCTCCTGGGCTGTGCCTCTACGCCTGCTCCTGGGCTGTGCCTCTACGCCTGCTCCTGGGCTGTGCCTCTACGCCTGCTCCTGGGCTGTGCCTCTACGCCTGCTCCTGGGCTGTGCCTCTACGCCTGCTCCTGGGCTGTGCCTCTACGCCTGCTCCTGGGCTGTGCCTCTACGCCTGCTCCTGGGCTGTGCCTCTACGCCTGCTCCTGGGCTGTGCCTCTACGCCTGCTCCTGGGCTGTGCCTCTATGCCTGCTCCTGCGCTGTGCCTCTATGCCTGCTCCTGGGCTGTGCCTCTATGCCTGCTCCTGGGCTGTGCCTCTATGCCTGCTCCTGGGCTGTGTCTCTATGCCTGCTCCTGCGCCTCTATGCCTGCTCCTGGGCTGTGCCTCTATGCCTGCTCCTGGGCTGTGCCTCTACGCCTGCTCCTGGGCTGTGCCTCTACGCCTGCTCCTGGGCTGTGCCTCTATGCCTGCTCCTGGGCTGTGCCTCTATGCCTGCTCCTGCGCTGTGCCTCTATGCCTGCTCCTGCGCTGTGCCTCTATGCCTGCTCCTGGGCTGTGTCTCTATGCCTGCTCCTGGGCTGTGCCTCTATGCCTGCTCCTGGGCTGTGTCTCTATGCCTGCTCCTGCGCCTCTATGCCTGCTCCTGGGCTGTGCCTCTATGCCTGCTCCTGGGCTGTGCCTCTATGCCTGCTCCTGGGCTGTGTCTCTATGCCTGCTCCTGGGCTGTGCCTCTATGCCTGCTCCTGCGCCTCTATGCCTGCTCCTGGGCTGTGCCTCTATGCCTGCTCCTGGGCTGTGTCTCTATGCCTGCTCCTGGGCTGTGTCTCTATGCCTGCTCCTGGGCTGTGCCTCTATGCCTGCTCCTGGGCTGTGCCTCTATGCTTGCTCCTGGGCTGTGCCTCTATGCCTGCTCCTGGGCTGTGCCTCTATGCCTGCTCCTGGGCTGTGCCTCTATGCTTGCTCCTGGGCTGTGCCTCTATGGCTGCTCCTGGGCTGTGCCTCTCTGCCTGCTCCTGGGCTGTGCCTCTCTGCCTGCTCCTGGGCTGTGCCTCTATGCCTGCTCCTGGGCTGTGCCTCTATGCCTGCTCCTGGGCTGTGCCTCTATGCCTGCTCCTGGGCTGTGCCTCTATGCCAGCTCCTGGGCTGTGCCTCTATGCCTGCTCCTGGGCTGTGCCTCTATGCCAGCTCCTGGGCTGTGCCTCTATGCCTGCTCCTGGGCTGTGCCTCTATGCCTGCTCCTGGGCTGTGCCTCTATGCCTGCTCCTGGGCTGTGCCTCTATGCCTGCTCCTGGGCTGTGCCTCTATGCCTGCTCCTGGGCTGTGCCTCTATGCCTGCTCCTGGGCTGTGCCTCTATGCCTGCTCCTGGGCTGTGCCTCTATGCCTGCTCCTGGGCTGTGCCTCTATGCCTGCTCCTGGGCTGTGCCTCTATGCCTGCTCCTGGGCTGTGCCTCTATGCCTGCTCCTGGGCTGTGCCTCTATGCCTGCTCCTGGGCTGTGCCTCTATGCCTGCTCCTGGGCTGTGCCTCTATGCCTGCTCCTGGGCTGTGCCTCTATGCCTGCTCCTGGGCTGTGCCTCTATGCCTGCTCCTGGGCTGTGCCTCTATGCCTGCTCCTGGGCTGTGCCTCTATGCCTGCTCCTGGGCTGTGCCTCTAAGCCTGCTCCTGGGCTGTGCCTCTATGCCTCAAATCAGATTAATTCTGTTATCTGGGGCTACTTAATTTTATGTAGGGTGTACTTGTCCCGGTGTTAGGAAAGTGGACAGAGAGGGAATAGGAAGACATATTTCCAAAAAAGTAACTATAATATCCCGAGCCCCAAAAAAAAGCAGGCAACCATGATAACACATATTCGTGAGAGTGGAAGGAGGCTCTGACAGAGGAAGGGTGGGGGGGGGGCAATTTCATTGTTTGCCATAGGCTCTATATTACCCAAGTACGCCCCTGCATATTACTAGAGATGGCCGGAACAGTTCGCCGGCGAGCAGTATTCTGCAAACATCGTCTGTTCGCATTCGCAGCGAACACTTGGCGTGTTTGATTCGTCCTCTATACATCAAGGCCTAGCACATCGGTCTCCTGTGTTTTTTTAGTGTGTGAGACACTCCACAGCCCACTGACACCCAGAGCTGTGCATAATGTGATTTCTGCCCTCTAGGGATTAAAACCCAACTTTGCTTCAACTCTGTAATTTTTGGTGAGACTTTTGGCATGGATCCCCCACTGACATCCCCCTCCAGGTGTTATACCCACTGAAACAACTTTTTCATAACTTTTGTGGTCAGAAACAGGAAGTCTTTGTAATGATAAAGACAAAAGAAATACCGAGAGCCCAATATAGTGTAGTATGCAAAACAAAGGGTTGGAAATGAAAAGTATATAATGTATATACTCACAAACGTGGGTTACCTCCTCGGTAACCACTGTACAGGCAGGTGAGGAGATTAGACCTGTCCTCACTCAGGATTAAAAGTCGCTCTCTGTAGATAAGGAAATAAGGGGCAACACCCCTCCACCAGGGGTGGATATTGATAATGTAAGAGTGAACAGAGGCGCCAGCAGGATGAAAGGTTCTAAAAGGCTTAACATACCTCAGGAGGTGGTGGTGGACTCGCCTTCCCGAAGCAGACAAGATACCGTCAGTTTTATGACAACAGGTTTATTAATATACTCCAAAACAAACAGTGCAACGCGTTTCACGGGTATGTTTCCGCTTCCTCAGGCAATAAACAGATAGGAGTACACAGTATAGTCTCAAGGTCACGAATAGCGCCTCTGTCACCTTGAGACTATACTGTGTACTCCTATCTGTTTATTGCCTGAGGAAGCGGGAACATACCCGTGAAACGCGTTGCACTGTTTGTTTTGGAGTATATTAATAAACCTGTTGTCATAAAACTGACGGTATCTTGTCTGCTTCGGGAAGGCGAGTCCACCACCACCTCCTGAGGGATTGTAAGCCTTTTAGAACCTTTTATCCTGCTGACGCCTCTGTTCACTCTTACAGGAAGTCTTTGTAGGTTTTAAAATTCGCCTGCCCATTGAAGTCTATGGCGGTTCGCCAGATTTGCCTGTTCGCGAACATTTTTTGTAAGTTCGCGTTCACCATTCGCAAACAGAAAATTCTATGTTCGTGACATCTCTACATATGATACAGAAGTGGTAAGATTGTACAATGAAGATTGCACCATTAGTGGACACCAAGAGATAAAACTCCAGGAGGAATCGGGGAGGTGGAGAAGGGGTCTGGCCGATTTACCCAATGCTTATCTGAGGATGAGATATGTGTACATATAACCACCACAGGCATCAGTGACATCTTCCCCTTGGAGGAGGGGGGTAAATAAACGTACCGTTTGTCCTTTCGGGCCAGTAGGGCCGTCATCTCCCAGCATGCCCTGCAGCCAATCAGAGCACAGCATGTTAGCATACATCATACAGCAATAATCGCACATGTCTGAGAATTGGGGGGACAATAACTGGAGAAAACATTACCTGAGCTCCTCTGGGTCCAGGGGGGCCGCAAAGTCCTTCCAACCCCGGTGGGCCCTGTGCAAACACATGCCAGCTGCTGGTTAAGCGCAACAACAATTTGGTGCAACAACAATTTTCGGCAGGGAAATACAGTTTGCAGTCTATCCACAAGGTGGCAGCGTTCAGCTATTCAGCCATTGATGAGCGAATGACAGATAGTGACAATAATGGGGGAAGGTTTACTTTGTTGTGTACCCCGTGTGTAAGCCTGTGCTGGAGAAGTTCCCCCGTTATAGGAAAGATTATCTCAAGTGCCCCTTGACAACCATATACAGTACATTACAGTAAAATAAAGTGATGATATAAACAATTGTATCTATCCTCCTACTCCTAAAAATGACTTTTAGATATCCCACAGTTTTATGTTATGTTTAAAAACTTAAAAAAAAGTAGATTTATTGTTTTGTCTCAGCTCAATGACACAGTTTGTTTGGTGTCTCAGCTAAAATATATGAACTATTGTCCTTTTTCACTCTATTCCCTGCCCTTAGAAGCTGTTCTCTTCCAGGAAAGAATGTTATGGCTGTAATTCCTTATAAGTGAGGATTACTATAGTCCAACTGGGTTCTGACTGGAGAGAAACTGTCACTTGCATACCTGAATATTAACTCTTTCAGGCAGATAGAAGAAAAGCAACACAGCATATCTGTGTGCTAGGCACTGTGTATACACATGTCTATCATCATGTCACATGTCACTTATGGTTTTCTTTAATTATTCCACCTTAAAGGACACCCCGAATTGACATGTGACATGATGAGATAGACCTGGGTATGTATAGGGCCTAGCACACAAATACCTAGGCTGTGTTCTTTTTTTTTCTTCCTCTGCCTGAAGGAGTTAAATATCAGGTATGTAAGTGGCTGACTCAGTCCTGACTTTTTTTGAGTTTCAAAAAGTTTCCCGTCTTCAGTCTTCTTCCTGGAAGCGTACGATCACGCTTCCAGGACTTTTTCACTGTGGCCATCACACATCCATTTTTTTAATAAATAAATATTTTTTTTTTACATTTATAATTAGCAGTTTACCTCCCACACCAAAAATTACTCACATACAATTTTTAATACAAAAAGAAAACAAAAATTACAATTAGAAGAAAACAAAAAAACAAATAGTTACCTGAGGGTCTGAACTTTTTAAATATGCATGTCAAATGAGTATATTAATATAATTTTTTAAATTATAGGCTTGTAAATAGTGATGGACGCAAATTGAAAAAATGCACCTTTATTTCCAAATAAAATATTGGCGCCATACATTGTGATAGGGACATAATTTAAATGGTGTAATAAGCGGGACAAATGGGCAAATAAAATACAAGGGTTTTAATTATGGAGGCATGTATTAATTTCAAACTATAATGGCCAAAAACTGAAAAAAAAATATTTTTTTCCATTTCTTTCTTAATATTCCTGTTAAAATGGATTTAGAATAAAATAATTCTTAGCAAAATGTATCACTCAAAGAAAGCGTAATTGCTGGCAGAAAAACAAGATAAAGACCAATTTATTGTGATAAGTAGTGATAAAGTTATTGGAAAATGAATGGGAGGTGAAAGTTGCTCAGATGCAAAAAACAAACCACCCTTCATGCTGAAGTGGTTAAACAATAGACGCTAAGCAGGCTGTCAGACCTCCTGTAAAGTCAGTGTATGAATGCATAATAATAATAATCATCATCATAAGAATATGACTGACTTAGATTTGGCATATGGATATTATTTAGTAGCGTTAGAAAGCGCAGAGACAGAACAACATGGCAGCCTCCATATTCCCATCACTACCCCGATGATCTGATGGCCAATCAGAACAAGCTACAAATCCTCCTGTAATCAGAGGCACACAGTACATCACACAGCGCTCTGCGACTTACCCGCGGGCCCCGATGGCCTCCCACTCCGGCAGGTCCCGCCTCCCCCTGCAAGACATACGGCAAGATTCATCACTGGACAATGCGGTGCTCCTCAACCCCTCACAAAACCCCACACACTCCTCTGCCCACATTTTAGACATTCTCTGTGAGTCCCATGAAGTTATCACAGCGCCCCCCTGACTGCAGCACATTTATCCATTTACCAGCAGCTGTCAGGGAAGCAGCAGAGGCAGAGATAACCATGGATTGTCTGCAGCCCTCGTATGTCAGGGAAAGTCTGGCTGAAACCAGTGGGTGCAGGTCTGAGAAAAAAAAGCATGGAACTGTTTGTGGTGGATAAACTAGAATACAGCCAGGCATCGTCATCTTCAGTATTTAGAGATGTCTCACAATTGCAAACCTCCAGCCTTGAGGTTTTTGTCATTGGAGGTCAGACAGCGGCTAGCAGCAAAGCAGCTCCAGACACAGTCACCACCACTGAGGGGAACTCCGACCTCACCGCTCCAACACGGTGCACAGCCAGGGTGTCCTGACTGATGGGGGACTGATGGAATCAAATCTCAGCTGTGGTGAAACATTCCATCTTTTACCTAAGGAACATTGCAAGGATAAGGATTAAGCACCTCCTACTTCCACTGGATCTACTAACCCTATTTCATGCCTTCATCACATCAAGGCTGGGCGACTGCAATGCCCTCTATGCAGGCCTTCCACACAGAGACCTGCACCGCCTGCAATTAGTACAGAATGCCGCCGCAAGACTAACGAGCCAACCCCAGCATTGCCACATAACACCAATCCTTTGCTCACTAACTGGCTACCAATAAAATGGTGAATTTTCTTCATGCTCAGCCTATTAGCATTCACATCTCTACACGACCTAGACCCCGGATACCTGAAGGATTCATTGCAACTGCATCACCCCCCCCCCCCCCCCCCCCCACAACCTCAGATCAACAGGATGTACCAGTAATAATTTGTCACCCCCAGAATCCAACTCAAAGCAGTATGAGCCAGAGCCTTCTGTCATGCTGCCCCAACCCTTTGGAACACCTTGTCGCACCCAATTAAGACAGCTCCAACCCTGGAGGAAATTAAGTCCTAACTGAAAAGCAGCCCCCTGATTTGTGTGACATTTATAAATGCTTGACTATTTCCTCTGTAACACAGTCCACCTGCAACTAGAATAATTCCAATATGAACTGATCTGAGACATATCTGTGAGGGCTGGCTGACACTCAGATCGTAAAATCCACATCACCCTCACTCAGCGATTGCGATTTTGCAGTACAAAATTTTGGTGATTTTTCAGCGATTTGTGATTCCCGTTCAAGAGAACAAGAATGACATCATCCCGATCGCCCCCAAACAGCTGCGTGCAGTGCAGAGAGGAGGATTCCATAGGGATATTATTATTATTAATATTTAGTATTTATATAGCGCCGACATCTTCCGCAGCACTGTACAGAGTATATTGTCTTGTCATTAACTGTCCCTCGGAGGAGCTCACAATTTAGTCCCTACCATAGACATATGTCTATATCGTGTAGTGTATGTATTGTAGTCTAGGGACAATTTTAGGGGGAAGCCAATTAACTTATCTGTATGTTTTTGGAATGTGGGAGGAAACCGGAGTGCCCGGAGGAAACCCACACAGACATGGGGAGAACATACAAACTCCTTGCAGATATTGACCTGGCTGGGATTCGAACCGGGGACCCAGCGCTGCAAGGCGAGAGCGCTAACCACTACACCACCGCACAGCGCTTTGCTGATTGCCAGCTCCCCAGAAGTGCCCCGGTGTGAACCAGCCCTGAGGTCTACTGTACCGGAGAAAGGCGCTTTATAAATGTTATCTCACTAATATTATGCATGGGAACGTTCGTGTGTATTTGGATGTTTGTTACAGCTAGATATACTGTAAATTTGCCTCACTGATTCTGATGGAAACGAGGACATCTTGTGTCCAAATAGCAAACTGCAGTTATGCCGCCACCACAGAGGCCAATAAATGGTTCTTTATTACAATGCAAACATCTGCCCAGCTTTCTCAGGAAATCTCCTTTTACTCTCCTGTAGGTCAAATACTCACGTGAGAACCGTTAACCCCTTGTGCTCCGGGGTAGCCTGGGTTGCCCTGTTCCCCCTGCGTACAAAACAGACAGTAAATCATGACAAGCTAGAGGAAGTCTACAACTTACAATCAGAATGCAGCTTCAGGCAGTCAGTACTGGCAGAAAGATAAATAAAAAGGCTTGTGATTAGTCTCACAGAAGACATCAGGAGCTATGTGGCCACACCCATCTGTGTTATCTGCCCCGCCCCTAGCTCAGTGGTCTCCTATCAGGCTGTGGTTTTGCCGATGGGGCGGGGTTTATGAATAATGTATGTTTCCCAGTGAACAGGTGAGTGATTTACCTGTTCAATCGGCCATCCTATGCTAGGGTACAATGAGGATTACATTAAAGGACAACTGAAGAGAGAGGTATATGGAGGCTGCCATGTTTATTTCCTGTTACACAATACCAGTTGCCTGGCAGCCCTGCTGATCCTCTGCCTCTAATACTTTCAGCCATAGCCCCTGAACAAGCACGCAGCATATCAGGTGTTTCTGACATTATTGCCAGATCTGACAGATTAGCTTGTTTCTAGTGCTATTTAGACACTTTTTCAGCCAGCAGGGCTGCCAGGCAACCGGTATTGTTTAAAAGGAAATAAACATGGCAGCCTCCATATCCCTCTCACTTCAGTTTATCTATGTTGAATATTTTACCCTTGGTTGTGTTTAAAGTGCGCCTTAAAGAGAACCAGAGATGAAGCACCCTCTTGTATTTTACCTTATAAATCAGTGGGAACATGACAGTAAACACCTAATCTGCCCTTTGTTTCATTGTTCTCTGTGTAATCTGACTGTTATCACCTCTGATAAGAATCCCCGACTGAGAAGTCAGGCTGCTCCGTCTAGCTTTGCTACAGAAAGATTATAGCTAAGTCTGTCTTCTGTGGTGTTATTTCAAGCCCAAGCCTGCCCCCTTGTGGCTTTGCTATAATGACTCAGCAATAATCATTCCCAGCAAAGCCAGATTTAATTGCTCAGTCTGGGATTCTTGTGACTGCTGATAACAGACACTTTTAGCAGTGAGGGTGAAACAGAGAACATGGTAAGTGTTTTCTCTAATGTTCTTACTGATATACATGGTAAAATACACAAGGGTGCTTCCTCTCTGGTTCCCTTTAAGTGATGTAAACAATAATAATAATCATGTGACTATATACTTCAGGAGGGCCCAGCAGCGTAAAATGACTGAAAATGGTAGAATGGAGGTCGGTAATTGGCTGACCTCCGAGTCAGACAGACAGACAGACTTACTGGTGAGGGTTTCTCATAGGAAGAGAACTATCTCATTAGCTCAGTGCTGTGTTATCATAAATGGTCCACAGGCTCTTCTCACAGCCGCAGTGTGTAATAAAGTGAAGGCAGCCTCATTCTTGTAATTATAGTGGAGAAATCTCCTCTGTCCAACTCCGGGCAAATCTGTCCGAGCTCCGCCCAGAGGTGGCGCCACCCTCCGACATTTGTCACCCCCCCCCCCACCTTATTATTCTGCACTATACCTCTCTAATGCCTAGCAAGTAAAACAAGTACCATAAGTAAAATGAAAATTCTTATCTTCCTTCAGAGATAACTTATTATGGATTGTTCGCTTATTGTGAAAAGAGAGAGATTGTGAGAAAAAGAGAAGAGAAGTGAGATAACGGAACAGCCAAGACGAGATACGAGAACAGATAAGTAGAGATAACAGGAGAGATAAGAGAATAGATAAGGGGAGATAAGAGAATAAATAAGGAGAGATAAGAGAATAGATAAGGAGAGATAAGAGAACAGGTAAAGGGCTCGATTCACTAACCAGCACTAAGTGTTAGCGCCGCAGTGCTAAGCGGGTTATCCCGCACATTGACTTTGCGCGCAAAGTTTAGTGCTGCGCGGTGTGCGCAAAATGTCGCACCCGATGTGACCAAAACAGCAACATCTGGGGCTGAATTCACAAAAGGGTGCTCACTCAGTTTGCACGCCTAGAAGCTCTGGGCATGCTAACTAGGGTGCTCAGCACCTAAAGCTTTCATTGATCATGCGCAAAGTTTAGCGCTGCGTGTTGGAAACTACTTAGCACCCTCGTTTGCATGTCCAAATGTTCTTACTGAGTTAGCACCGGTTTGTGAATTGAGGCCAAAGAGAGATAAGAGAATAGATAAGGAGACATAAGAGAGCAGATAAGGAGAGATAAGAGAAAAGATCAAGAGAGAGAAGAGATAAGGGCCGAGATGCAATTCACTTTTTCTCACGAGTTTTCTCCTAGGAGATCATTTTTCATCTTCAATTTAAAATAACTTTTAAGCACTTTTCAACTGAAAAAGTACCAAAAAGTAGGTGAGAAAGTACTATCAAAATTATTCTGAGTATTTCTTGCTTGTTGGTGGCTTAAAAGGCATTTTATTGACAAGTTGTGAAAATATCACCCGGGAGACAACTCTGGAGAAAGAGAGAATTGCATGTGGCCCAAGGAGAGATAAAAAAACAGATAAGGGCCGAGATGCAATTCCCTTATTCTCCTGAGTTTTCTCCCAGGAGATAATTTTTCATCTTCGATTTAGAATAACTTTTTAGCACTTTTCAATGGAAAGAGTAGCAAAAAGAAGGAGAAAAAGTACTAGCAAAATTATTTTGAGTATTTTTTGTTTTCTGGTGGTTTAGAAGACATTTTATTGACAAGTTTGAAAATATCACCTAGGAGAAAACTCAGGAGAAAAAGTGAATTGCCTATGTTCCCAGGGCCCAGATGCAGTTCACTTTTTTTCCTGAGTTTTCTCCCAGGTGATATTTTTACAACTTGCCATAAAATGTTTTTTAAAGGGAACCAGAGACGAAGCCCCCTCATGTATTTTACCATATATATCAGTAAGAACATTAGAGAAAACACTTACCATGCTGTCTGTTTCATCCTCACTGCTAAAAGTGTCTGTTATCAGCAGTCACAAGAATCCCAGACTGAGCAATTAAATCTGGCTTTGCTGGGAATGATTATTGCTGAGTCATTATAGCAGAGCCACAAGGGGGCAGGCTTGGGCTTGAAATAACACCACAGAAGACAGACTTAGCTATAATCTTTCTGTAGCAAAGCTAGACGGAGCAGCCTGACTTCTCAGTCTGGGATTCTTATCAGAGGTGATAACAGTCAGATTACACAGAGAACAATGAAACAAAGGGCAGATTAGGTGTTTACTGTCATGTTCCCACTGATTTATAAGGTAAAATACAAGAGGGTGCTTCATCTCTGCTTCTCTTTAAGTCACCAGCAAGCAAGAAATTACTAAAAATAAATTAGATAGTACTTTTTCTCCTTCTTTTGGGTACTTTTTCAACTGTAAAATACTGAAATTTTAGTTTATAGAGAAGCTGAAAATTATCTCCTAGGAGATAACTCAGGTGTAAAAGACAATTGCATATGGCCCCAGGAGAGATAAGAGAGCAGATAAGGGCCCATGGCTCATATGCAATTCTCTTTTTCACTTGAGTTTTCTCCTACTTGAAATTTTCAAACTTGTCAATAAAATGCCTTTTAAACCACCAACAAGCAAACAAATACTCCAAATATTTTTATAGTACTTTTTCAACTACTTTTTGGTACTTTTTCCATTGCAAAGTGCTAAAAAGTTGTTATAAATCGAAGATGAAAAATTATCTCCTAGGAGAAAACTCAGGTGAAAAAGTTAACTGCATATGGGCCAAGGAGAGATAAGAGAACAGATAAGGGGCCATATGCAATTCACTTTTTCACCTGAGTTTTCTCCTAGGAGATAACTTTTAGCACTCTGCAATGGAAAAAGTACCAAAAGGTAAATGAAAAAGAACTGTCAAAATGATATTGAGTATTAGTTTGCTTGCTGGTGGTGTAAAAGGCATTTTATTTACAAGGTGTGAAAATATCACCTAGGAGAAAACTGAGGAGAAAAAGTGAATTGCATATGGGCCCAGGAGAGATAAGAGAAGAGATGAGAACAGATAAGGAGAGATAAGAGAGCAGATAAGGAGAGATAAGAGAAGAGATGAGGCCAGATACGGAGAGATAAGAGAGCAGATAAGGAGAGATAAGAGAACAGATAAGGAGAGATAAGAGAAGAGATGAGAACAGATAAGGAGGGATAAGAGAGCAGGCAGGGAAAGATAAGAGAAGAGATAAGAGAAGAGATGAGAACAGATAAGGAGAGATAAGAGAGCAGATAAGGAGAGATAAGAGAACAAATAAGGGGAGATAAGGAGAGATAAGAGAAGAGATGAGAACAGATAAGGAGAGATAAGAGAGCAGATAAGGAGAGATAAGAGAACAAATAAGGGGAGATAAGGAGAGATAAGAGAAGAGATGAGAACAGATAAGGAGAGATAAGAGAGCAGATAAGGAGAGGTAAGATAACAGGCAAGGAGAGATAAGGAGAGATAAGAGAAGAGATGAGAACAGATAAGGAGAGATAAGAGAGCAGATAAGGTGAGATATGAGAACAGATAAGGGGAGATAAGAGATCAGATAGGGAGAGATAAGAGAAGAGATAAGATAAGAGATGAGAACAGATAAGGAGATATAAGAGAGCAGATAAGGATAGATAAGAGAACAGATAAGGAGAGATAAGGGGAGATAAGAGAAGAGATGAGAACAGATAAGGAGAGATACGAGAGCAGGCAGGGAGAGATAAGAGAAGAGATAAGAAAAGAGTTGAGAACAGATAAGGAGAGACAAGAGAGCAGATAAGGAGAGATAAGAGAGCAGATAAGGAGAGATAAGAGAAGAGATGAGAGCAGATAAGGAGAGATAAGAGAGCAGATAAGGAGAGATAAGAGAGCAGATAAGGGCCCATATGCAATTTACTTTTCCTCCTTCGTTTTCTCCAAGTTGATATTTTTAAACTTGCCAATAAAATGCCTTGTAAACCACCAGAAAGCAACAAAATACTCAAAATAATTTTGATAGTACCTTTCCAACTACTTTTTGGTACTTTTTTAGTTGAAAAGTGCTGGGAAGTATTCTAAATCGAAGATAAAAAAATTATCTCCTAGGAGAAAACTCAGGTGAAAAAAGTGAATTGCATCCGGCCCATGGAGAGATAAGACAACAGACAAGTAAAGATAAGGAGAGATAAGAGAAGAGCTGAGAACAGATAAGGAGAGATAAGAGAGCAGATAAGGAGAGATAAGAGAGCAGATAAGGAGAGATAAGAGAACAGATAAGGAGAGATAATGAGAGATAAGAGAAGAGATGAGAACAGATAAGGGCCCATATGCAATTCACTTTTTCACCTTAGTTTTCTCCATGGAGATAATTTTACATCTTCAATTTATAATAACTGTTTAGCACTTTGCAACTGAAAAAGTACCAAAAAGTACTTGAAAAAGTACTGTCAAAATTATTTTGAGTATGTATTTGCTTGTTTGTGGTTTAAAATGCATATTATTGACAAGTTTGAAAATTTCACCTAGGAGAAAACGCAGGTGAAAAAGTGAATTGCATATGGGCCAAGGAGAGATAAGAGAGCAGATAAGGAGAGATAAGAGAAGAGATAAGGGCCCATATGCAATTCCAGTTTTCTCCTATGTTTTCTCCTAAGAGATAATTTTTCATCTTCTATTTTAAATAATTTTCCAGCATTTTTCAACTTAAAAAGTACTGAGAAGTAAGTGCAAAAGTATTATCAAAGTTATTTTGAGTATTTTCTTGCTTGCTGGTGGCTTAGCATGCATTTTATTGGCAAATTTAAAATTATCACCTAGGAGAAAACTCAGGTGAAAAAGTGAATTGCATATGGCCCCCGGAGAGATAAGGAGAGATAAGAGAAGAGATGAGAACAGATAAGGAGAGATAAGAGAGCAGATAAGGAGAGATAAGAGAAGAGCTGAGAACAGACAAGGAGAGATAAGAGAGCAGATAAGGAGAGATAAGAGAAGAGATAAGGAGAGATAAGGAGAGATAAGAGAAGAGATGAGAACAGATAAGGAGAGACAAGAGAGCAGATAAGGAGAGATAAGAGAAGAGGCCAGATAAGGAGAGATAAGAGAGCAGATAAGGAGAGATAAGAGAACAGATAAGGAGAGATAAGAGAAGAGATGAGAACAGATAAGGAGGGATAAGAGAGCAGGCAGGGAAAGATAAGAGAAGAGATAAGAGAAGAGATGAGAACAGATAAGGAGAGATAAGAGAACAAATAAGGGGAGATAAGGAGAGATAAGAGAAGAGATGAGAGCAGATAAGGAGAGATAAGGGAGCAGATAAGGAGAGATAAGAGAACAGATAAGGGGAGATAAGAGAGCAGATAGGGAGCGATAAGAGAAGTGATAAGATAAGAGATGAGAACAGATAGGGAGAGATAAGAGAGCAGATAAGGCGAGATAAGAGAACAGGTAAGGAGAGATAAGGGGAGATAAGAGGAGAGATGAGAACAGATAAGGAGAGATAAGAGAGTAGATAGGGAGAGATAAGAGAAGAGATAAGAGAAGAGATGAGAACAGATAAGGAGATATAAGAGAGCAGATAAGAAGAGATAAGAGAACAGATAAGGAGAGATACGGGGAGATAAGAGAAGAGATGAGAACAGATAAGGAGAGATAAGAGAGCAGGTAGGGAGAGATAAGAGAAGAGATAAGAAAAGAGTTGAGAACAGATAAGGAGAGATAAGAGAGCAGGTAGGGAGAGATAAGAGAAGAGATAAGAAAAGAGTTGAGAACAGATAAGGAGAGATAAGAGAGCAGATAAGGAGAGATAAGAGAGCAGATAAGGAGAGATAAGGGGAGATAAGAGAAGAGATGAGAACAGATAAGGAGAGATAAGAGAGCAGGTAGGGAGAGATAAGAGAAGAGGTAAGAAAAGAGTTGAGAACAGATAAGGAGAGACAAGAGGGCAGATAAGGAGAGATAAGAGAGCAGATAAGGAGAGGTAAGAGAACAGATAAGGAGAGATAAGGGGAGATAAGAGAAGAGATGAGAACAGATAAGGAGAGATAAGAGAGCAGATAAGGAGAGATAAGGGGAGATAAGAGAAGAGATGAGAACAGATAAGGAGAGATAAGAGAGCAGATAAGGAGAGATAAGAGAGCAGATAAGGGCCCATATGCAATTTACTTTTCCTCCTTCGTTTTCTCCAAGTTGATATTTTTAAACTTGCCAATAAAATGCCTTGTAAACCACCAGAAAGCAACAAAATACTCAAAATAATTTTGATAGTACCTTTCCAACTACTTTTTGGTACTTTTTTAGTTGAAAAGTGCTGGGAAGTATTCTAAATCGAAGATAAAAAAATTATCTCCTAGGAGAAAACTCAGGTGAAAAAAGTGAATTGCATATGGCCCATGGAGAGATAAGACAACAGACAAGTAAAGATAAGGAGAGATAAGAGAAGAGCTGAGAACAGATAAGGAGAGATAAGAGAGCAGATAAGGAGAGATAAGAGAAGAGATAAGGAGAGATAATGAGAGATAAGAGAAGAGATGAGAACAGATAAGGAGAGATAAGAGAGCAGATAAGGGGAGATAAGAGAACAAATAAGGGGAGATAAGGAGAGATAAGAGAAGAGATGAGAACAGATAAGGAGAGATAAGAGAACCGATAAGGAGAGATAAGAGAACAAATAAGGGGAGATAAGAAGAGATAAGAGAAGAGATGAGAACAGATAAGGAGAGATAAGAGAGCAGATAAGGAGAGATAAGAGAACAGTTAAGGAGAGATACGAGAAGAGATGAGAACAGATAAGGAGAGATAAGAGAGCAGATAAGGAGAGGTAAGATAACAGGCAAGGAGAGATAAGGAGAGATAAGAGAAGAGATGAGAACAGATAAGGAGAGATAAGAGAGCAGATAAGGAGAGATAAGAGAACAGATAAGGGGAGATAAGAGAGCAGATAGGGAGAGATAAGAGAAGAGATAAGATAAGAGATGAGAACAGATAAGGAGAGATAAGAGAGCAGATAAGGCGAGATAAGAGAACAGGTAAGGAGAGATAAGGGGAGATAAGAGGAGAGATGAGAACAGATAAGGAGAGATAAGAGAGTAGATAGGTAGAGATAAGAGAAGAGATAAGAGAAGAGATGAGAACAGATAAGGAGATATAGGAGAGCAGATAAGGAGAGATAAGAGAACAGATAAGGAGGGATAAGGGGAGATAAGAGAAGAGATGAGAACAGATAAGGAGAGATAAGAGAGCAGGTAGGGAGAGATAAGAGAAGAGATAAGAAAATAGTTAAGAACAGATAAGGAGAGACAAGAGAGCAGATAAGGAGAGATAAGAGAGCAGATAAGGAGAGATAAGAGAACAGATAAGAGAGCAGATAAGGAGAGATAAGAGAACAGATAAGGAGAGATAAGGAGAGATGAGAACAGATAAGGAGAGATAAGAGAGCAGATAAGGAGAGATATGAGAACAGATGAGGGGAGATAAGAGAAGAGATGAGAACAGATAAGGAGAGATAAGAGAGCAGCAGGGAGAGATAAGAGAAGAGATAAGAGAAGAGATGAGAACAGATAAGGAGAGATAAGAGAGCATATAAGGAGAGATAAGAGAACTGATAAGGAGAGATAAGGAGAGATAAGAGAAGAGATGAGACCAGAAAAGGAGAGATAAGAGAGCAGGTAGGGAGAGATAAGAGAACAGATAAGGAGAGATAAGAGAGCAGATAAGGAGAGATAAGAGAAGAGATGAGACCAGAAAAGGAGAGATAAGAGAGCAGGTAGGGAGAGATAAGAGAACAGATAAGGAGAGATAAGAGAGCAGATAAAGAGAGATGAGAGAAGAGATGAGACCAGAAAAGGAGGGATAAGAGAGCAGATAAGGAGAGATAAAAGAACAGATAAGGAGAGATAAGAAGAGATAAGAGAAGAGATGAGAACAGATAAGGAGAGTTAAGAGAGCAGATAGGGAGAGATAAGAGAAGAGATAAGGAGAGATAAGGAGAGATAAGAGAGCAGATAAGGAGGGGTAAGAGAACAGATAAGGAGAGATAAGGAGCAATAAGAGAAGAGATGAGAACAGATAAGGAGAGATAAGAGAGCAGGTAGGGAGAGATAAGAGAGCAGATAAGGAGAGATAAGGAGAGATAAGAGAAGAGATGAGAGCAGATAAGGGGCCATATGCAATTCGAGGAGATAAGAAGCTGAAAACATATAAGCTTCTTATCTCCTCACATCGCTCAGGATTTACCAGCAAATTCAATTGCCAGTTTCACCTGAGCAATGTCCTTGCGTAAAGGAGCATAACTCAGGCGAATACTAGGTATTTGCTGAGCGATGCTCCTGTGTGGCCAGCGATGTGGAGCGAGGCATTAGTGCCGGGGAGCTGTCCTTCAGCACCACACCACTGCAGCCTCGCTCCCCGGGAGATGCGCGCATCGTCGCAAGGCTGTTACCCGCCGCCCGTCGCCTCCTGCCGCTCGTCGCTACCGCGGGACCTTCAGAAGATACATACCTCCATCGTTCCGGCTCGCCGCATGTCCCACGCCGCTCCTCCGCTCATCTCTGTGACTGTCAGTGTTCTTGGAGCCGGCAAAGCATCTTTGAGTCTCCCGCCGGGGCTCCCCATTCGTCCACTAGGTGGCCCAATGATGATTCTCATTGGTCCAATTAGAATCTGGATGATTCTCATTGGGCCACCTAGTGGACGAATGGGGAGCCCCGGCGGGAGACTCAAAGATGCTTTGCCGGCTCCAAGAATACTCACAGTCACAGAGATGAGCGGAGGAGCGGCGTGGGACATGCGGCGAGCTGGAACGATGGAGGTATGTTTTTTGTTACATTTTAAATAGGTAAGGAGTCAAAACTGACTCCTTTACCTATTTAAATCCCTGGCATCTGGGGTGTCCTTAGTAAAGGAGGCTCCCAGATGCCAAAATCAGCCCGCAGACACCGGCGATAGGTCTTTGCGCCTGCTCAGAGCAGGTGAAAAGTTAGCACCTGTGTTTGGCGGGAAACATCGCTTCCCGGGGGTGCAAAATGCAATTGCATAGGGGGAAAGGAACTTGCTGGGCGATTATATCACCCAAGCGAGTTATTTTCCGCCCTGGGGGGGTGTTAAATGCAATTGCATTAGGAGACCTTGCTGACGCCTATTTTAAGAACTCGCCAGCACTTAGCGCTGGCGAGTTTGGTAATTGCATAGGGCCCTAGGAGAGATAAGAGAAGAGACAAGAGAAGAGATAAGGAGAGATGAGAATGCGGAGGGTCCGCCATTCACCCATCAGCCTCATCACAACAAGTTTCATGCATAATAAATGTCTGTTTATTATGAGCAGAACATGTAATAATGTGGGGGTCTCTCACCTCTGGGCCAGGAAGACCCCGCAGCCCCGGGACCCCCGGCTCACCCTGCAGATAGAGAGACGCAGCTGTGAATAAAACACTTCATCTCTTTCCAGCATTACATTAAATCATCAATTTATATATATATATATATATATATATATATATATATGTATATATATATATATATAGGTGTGAATCAGAGAGATAATTTCCACTTATTATTCTTAAGTTTTGTTGATCCTTTATAAATAGACCCCAGAAAATGACAATAGATCCCCCTCCCCCTGCTCCGCCCTCTTCTTACGATTGGTCCGGGAACCCCCTGGAAGCCCAGAAATCCTTTCACTCCCATTGGACCCTGAAGATACAAAATAAGGAAATAAATAATGAGATAAGATGTTGGGAAGAAATAAAAAACATAATGGTCTCGATTCACAAAGCGGTGCTAACCCGGTTAGAGACTTTAGGCATGATAACCATTGCACCACGCTGGTGAAAAGCCAGTTTAGGCGTGATAAGTTTAGGCATGATAAGTTTAGATAAGTTTAGATCGCACGCAAAGTCCCGCACGCAAAGCAGCGCCATTAAACTCTATGCGAAGTGCACCAGACTTTGCTAGCGCATAACATTTGATCAGCTGTGCACTGCGGTGCTAACCCAGTTGGTGCTTAAACTTATCATGCCTAAACATAACACACCTAAACTTATCACACCTAAACTTATCATGCCTAAACTGAGTTTAGGCATGATAAAGGGCTTTTCACCAGCGTGCTAACTGTTAGCACCGCTTTGTGAATCAGGCCCCTAGGGCCTGATTCACAAAGCGGTGCTAACAGTTAGCACGCTGGTGAAAAGCCCTTTATCATGCCTAAACTCAGTTTAGGCATGATAAGTTTAGGTGTGATAAGTTTAGGTGTGATAAGTTTAGGCATGATAAGTTTGAGCACCAACTGGGTTAGAACCGCAGTGCACAGCTGATCAAAAGTTTTGCGCTAGCAAAGTCTGGTGCACATCGCATAGAGTTTAATGGCGCTGCTTTGCGTGCGGGACTTTGTGCGCGATCTACACTTATCTAAACTTAGCATGCCTAAACTTATCACACCTAAACTTATCACGCCTAAACTGGCTTTTCACCAGCGTGGTGCAATGGTTATCACGCCTAAAGGGCTCGATTCACAAAGCGGTGCTAACCCAGTTAGAGACTTTAGGCATGATAACCATTGCACCACTCTGGTGAAAAGCCAGTTTAGGTGTGATAAGTTTAGGCATGATAAGTTTAGGTGTGATAAGTTTAGGCATGCTAAGTTTAGATAAGTTTAGATCGCTTGCAAAGTCCCGCACGCAAAGCAGCGCCATTAAACTTTATACGAAGTACACCAGACTTTGCTAGCGTAAAACTTTTGATCAGCTGTGCACTGCGGTGCTAACGCAGTTGGCGCTCAAACTTATCATGCCTAAACTTAGCACACCTAAACTTATCATGCCTAAACTTATCACACCTAAACTTATCACACCTAGGCCTCGATTCACCAAGCGGTGATAACTCAGTTATCATGCCTAAAGGACTTTAGGCGTGATGGCCTTTTCACCACTGAGTTATCACCGCTTTTTCCTGCTCTTCGCGCGAAGTTACCGCGCGAACGCGCGAACGCGCGTACGCGCGTGAGAGCGCGCGCAAAGTCCCATAGGGTTTAATGGGAGCTTCGCGCGAAGCGTCGGGTGCTGCGCGCGCACTTACGTACGCGCGGTAACTTCGCGCGAAGCCCTTCTTATCATGCCTAAACTGAGTTTAGGCGTGATAAGGGCCTTTTCACCACGGTGCTAACACTTTGCACCGCTTGGTGAATCGAGCCCCTAAACTTATCATGCCTAAACTGAGTTTAGGCATGATAAAGGGCTTTTCACCAGGGTGCTAACTGTTAGCACCGCTTTGTGAATCAGGCCCCAAGGGCTCGATTCACAAAGCGGTGATAACTCAGTTATCACGCCTAAAAGACTTTAGGGGCTTGATTCACAAAGCGGTGCAAAGTGTTTGCACGCCAGTGAAAAGCCCCTTATCACGCCTAAACTCGCTTTAGGCGTGATAAGAAGAAACTCGCGCGAAGTTACCGCGCGTACGCGCGTAAGTGCGCGCGCAGCACCCGACGCTTCGCGCGAAGCTCCCATTAAACCCTATGGGACTTTGCGCGCGCGCGAAGAGCAGGAAAAAGCGGTGATAACTCAGTGGTGAAAAGGTCATCACGCCTAAAGTCTTTTAGGCTTGATAACTGGGTTATCACCGCTTTGTGAATCAAGCCCTAGGCATGATAACCATTGCACCACTCTGATGAAAAGCCAGTTTAGGCATGATAAGTTTAGGCATGATAAGTTTAGGTGTGATAAGTTTAGGCATGATAAGTTTAGATAAGTTTAGATCGCTTGCAAAGTCCCGCACGCAAAGCAGCGCCATTCATCTTTATACAAAGTGCACCAGACTTTGCTAGCGTAAAACTTTTGATCAGCTGTGCACTGCGGTGCTAACGCAGTTGGCGCTTAAACTTATCGGGCTCGATTCACAAAGCGGTGCTAACCCAGTTAGAGACTTTAGGCATGATAACCATTGCACCAGGGTGGTGAAAAGCCAGTTTAGGTGTGATAAGTTTAGGCATGATAAGTTTAGGTGTGATAAGTTTAGGCATGATAAGTTTAGATAAGTTATGATCGCTTGCAAAGTCCCGCACGCAAAGCAGCACCATTAAACTCTATGCGAAGTGCACCAGACTTTGCTAGCGTAAAACTTTTGATCAGCTGTGCACTGCGGTGCTAACCCAGTTGGCGCTTAAACTTATCATGCCTAAACTTTATCACACCTAAACTTATCGGGCTTGATTCACAAAGCGGTGATAACCCAGTTATCACGCCTAAAAGACTTTAGGCGTGATGACCTTTTCACCACTGAGTTATCACCGCTTTTTCCTGCTCTTCGCGCGCAGCGCGCAAAGTCCCATAGGGTTTAATGGGAGCTTCGCGCGAAGCGTCGGGTGCTGCGCGCGCACTTATGCGCGTACGCGCGGTAACTTCGCGCGAGTTTCTTCTTATCATGCCTAAACTGAGTTTAGACGTGATAAAGGGCTTTTCACCAGCGTGCTAACTGTTAGCACCGCTTTGTGAATCAGGCCCCTAAACTTATCACACCTAAACTTATCGGCCTCGATTCACAAAGCGGTGATAACCCAGTTATCACGCCTAAAAGACTTTAGGCGTGATGACCTTTTCACCACTGAGTTATCACCGATTTTTCCTGCTCTTCGCGCGAAGTTACCGCGCGTAAGCGCGTTCGCGCGTACGCGCGTAAGAGCGCGCGCAAAGTCCCATAGGGCTTAATGGGAGCTTCGCGCGAAGCGTCGCGCGAGTTTCTTCTTATCATACCTAAAGTGACTTTAGGCGTGATAAGGGCCTTTTCACCATGGTGCTAACACTTTGCACCGCTTTGTGAATCGAGCCCATCATGCCTAAACTGAGTTTAGGCATGATAAAGGGCTTTTCACCAGGGTGCTAACTGTTAGCACCGCTTTGTGAATCAGGCCCCAAGTCTCTAACTGGGTTAGCACCGCTTTGTGAATCGAGCCCTTTAGGCATGATAACCATTGCACCACGTTGGTGAAAAGCCAGTTTAGGTGTGATAAGTTTAGGTGTGATAAGTTTAGGCATGATAAGTTTAGATCGCTTGCAAAGTCCTGCACGCAAAGCAGCGCCATTAAATTTTATACGAAGTGCACCAGACTTTGCTAGCGTAAAACTTTTGATCAGCTGTGCACTGCGGTGCTAACCCAGTTGGCGCTTAAACTTATCATGCCTAAACTTATCACACCTAAACTTATCATGCCTAAACTGAGTTTAGGCATGATAAAGGGCTTTTCACCAGCGTGCTAACTGTTAGCACCGCTTTGTGAATCAGGCCCAAAAGGTTTTAGGAATAAACAAATAATGACATAAGATATACAATTTTGGGAATAAAGATTAACATATGATAAGATTCTGTGCATAAATAAATACATGCTAATCTCTGCATTTCTAGGAGTCTGACCAGCAACTCACCCAACAGGTGTCCCCAGCATAGGTTTCACCAGGTAGGTTTCCCCAGTATAGGTTTCACCAGGTAGGTTTCCCCAGTATAGGTTTCACTAGGTAGGTAACCCAGTATAGGTTTCACCAGGTAGGTTTCCCCAGTATAGGTTAGCTAGGTAGACTTCCCCAGTATATATTAGCCAGGTATGTTTCCCCAGTATAGGTTAGCTAGGTAGGTTTCCCCAGTATAGGTTTCACCAGGTATGTTTCCCCAGTATAGGTTTCACCAGGTATGTTTCCGCAGTATAGGTTTCACCAGGTATGTTTCCCCAGTATAGGTTTCACCAGGTAGGTACCCCCAGTATAGGTTTCACCAGGTAGGTTTCCCCAGTATAGGTTAGCTAGGTAGCTGTCCCCAGCATAGGTTTCACCAGGTAGGTGTCCCCAGTATAGGTTTCACCAGGTAGGTTTCCCCAGTATAGGTTTCACCAGGTATGTTTCCCCAGTATAGGTTTCACCAGGTATGTTTCCCCAGTATAGGTTTCACCAGGTAGGTACCCCCAGTATAGGTTTCACCAGGTAGGTTTCCCCAGTATAGGTTAGCTAGGTAACTGTCCCCAGCATAGGTTTCACCAGGTAGGTGTCCCCAGTATAGGTTTCACCAAGTAGGTTTCCCCAGTATAGGTTTCACCAGGTAGGTAACCCAGTATAGGTTTCACCAGGTAGGTTTCCCCAGTATAGGTTAGCTAGGTAGACTTCCCCAGTATATATTAGCCAGGTATGTTTCCCCAGTATAGGTTAGCTAGGTAGGTTTCCCCAGTATAGGTTTCACCAGGTATGTTTCCCCAGTATAGGTTTCACCAGGTATGTTTCCGCAGTATAGGTTTCACCAGGTATATTTCCCAAGTATAGGTTTCACCAGGTAGGTACCCCCAGTATAGGTTTCACCAGGTATGTTTCCGCAGTATAGGTTTCACCAGGTATGTTTCCCAAGTACAGGTTTCACCAGGTAGGTACCCCCAGTATAGGCTTCACCAGGTAGGTTTCCCCAGTATAGGTTAGCTAGGTAGCTTTCCCCAGTATATATTAGCCAGGTATGTTTCCCCAGTATAGGTTAGCTAGGTAGCTGTCCCCAGCATAGGTTTCACCAGGTAGGTAACCCAGTATAGGTTTCACCAGGTAGGTAACCCAGTATAGGCTTCACCAGGTAGGTAACCCAGTATAGGTTGCACCCGGTAGGTAACCTAGTATAGGTTTAACCAGGTAGGTAACACAGTATAGGTTTCATCAGGTAGGTAACCCAGTATAGGTTTAACCAGGTAGGTAACACAGTATAGGTTTTATCAGGTAGGTAACCCAGTATAGGTTTCCCCAGGTAGGTAACCCAGTTTAGGTTTCACCAGGTAGGTTTCCCCAATATAGGTTTCACCAGGTAGGTAACCCAGTATAGGTTAGCTAGGTGTCAGGATCTCTCCTGTAGCAGTGGAGATGCAACTGGGCAGTTCTGGCTTGTCTGCTTGCATTCGGTTGTGCATTCGCAGTAAGTCTTATTGTCATTTGCAATCACTCTGCAGTTCAGGATGCTGCCAGGATTCCTCCTATGGTTTGCTGCAGTTGAACTGCAGCCAGATAGCCCTGGATTTCCTGCATGCATGTTGTTGCATAGTACTGCATGTATTTGTTATGATAGTCTTTCAGCTAGCAAATGGCAATCAAGCCTGCTCAGGATTGAGTGATTACCATTCAGCTGTGTGGGAATTTGCATACCTGCATCCATTGGCTGATGCCAGCATAAAAGTCTGCCTCCCATTTCAGACCTCGCCCGACATAGCGTTCAGCTCTCTGAGTTGTCGTTGGGTCTATGCTGTGAAAGTTGTTATTGTAAATGAATAATGCCTTGCTCTGTATTGTCATGTCTGCTGGATGTTTGCTGACCTGCGGGGGTCAGTGAAGTCCTTCTGATCCTGATAGTTAGAATCTGCCAGCACCACATTGGTGACTGGTAGTATTCTTTCTAGCCTTGTTCTTGAGGAGGAACTATAGCAGCGGTTGCCATTAGTTACGCTCCTACCTGTTAGTCTTGTCTATCTCAGTGTGAATGTCGCCGTCGCTGAAACAGCGACTAGATTGGCTGAGCATTCCGTCTGTCTGTTGTCTGTCTTGTTAATTATCATTACTTGTGCTTTAGCTAGTGAGTGTTTTGAGAGCTACAATTCATATATTGCGCAAAGCGCATCAGCACGATATATATATGTACTCTAGTCAGTCAGTATTGTATTATTTGTAATATTGTATATTGTATTGTGTACCGACCTTTGCCTGTCTCTCAACTACGAATCTGCCTAATCCTTCCAATACGAATGACATCTGATCTATCGTGTATGACCCAAGCCTGTTGCCGACTATGTCTGTTGTGTATTGTATCACACAGCATCTAGCCTGATAGGCGGCCCAGAGCTGCAGTTGCTCTGGGCAATCTTGCTCCCTTGTGCATTACTCTTGTGTCCATCTGTGGAGCCTCTTCCATTATCCAGCTACTTAGCCTTGTTGCGTTGGGTGGTCAAAGTATGCCTCCCCCCCAGCATTACACTAGGTGTGTTTCCCCAGTATAGGTTTCACCAGGATGTTTCCTCAATATAGGTTAGCTAGGTAGGTAACCCAGTATAGGTTTCACCAGGTAGGTAACCCAGTATAGGTTTCACCAGGTAGGTACCCCCAGTATAGGTTTCACCAGGTGGGTAACCCAGTATAGGTTTCACCAGGTAGGTAACCCAGTATAGGTTTCACCAGGTAGGTTTCCCCAGTATAGGTTTCACCCGGTATGTTTCCCCCGTATAGGTTTCACCAGTTAGGTAACTCCAGTATAGGTTAGCTAGGTATGATTCCCCAGTATAGGTTTCGCCAGGTATGTTTCCGCAGTATAGGTTTCACCAGGTAGGTTTCCCCAGTATAGGTTAGCTAGGTAGGTTTCCGCAGTATAGGTTTCACCAAGTATGTTTCCCCAGTATAGGTTAGCTAAGTATGTTTCCCCAGTATAGGTTTCACCCGGTATGTTTCCCCCGTATAGGTTTCACCAGTTAGGTAACCCCAGTATAGGTTAGCTAGGTATGTTTCCCCAGTATAGGTTTCGCTAGGTATGTTTCCCCAGTATAGGTTTCACCAGGTAGGTTTCCCCAGTATAGGTTAGCTAGGTAGGTTTCCTCAGTATAGGTTTCACCAAGTATGTTTCCCCAGTATAGGTTAGCTAGGTATGTTTCCCCAGTATAGGTTTCGCCAGGTATGTTTCCGCAGTATAGGTTTCACCAGGTATGTTTCCCCAGTATAGGTTTCGCCAGGTATGTTTCCCCAGTATAGGTTTCGCCAGGTATGTTTCCCCAGTATAGGTTTCACCAGGTATGTTTCCCCAGTATAGGTTAGCTAGGTATGTTTCCCCAGTATAGGTTAGCCAGGTCCCCCATTATAGCCAGCCTATTTTTTTCCCTGCCGCAGCTGCCCACGGCGTGTGTGACTGTGATGTGCAGATGGTAGCGTGGTGAATTGGCAGCTCAGCCGGCACAGGAGGGACGCAGGGATACATACATTACCTATTTTGCTGGCACTGTGGTTTCCTTCCTGCCTGGTGGACCGCACCGGCGCTCTCTCCGATGTGACGATGGAATGTGACATCACGTCTGGGAGAGTTAGTTATCCCTGCCACCCCAAAGCTGAGCTGCCGACTCAGCCCTCCACCATCCGCACAACACAGTCACACAAGCCACGGGCGGCTGCGGCGGGGCAAACTGAATGTATTGTAGCGCCGGCCCACTGACCTGGGAGGGAGGATCACAGGATACCGCCTGAGGAAGTGGCGTCACCCAGTGTCATGGGCGGCCCAGCGCTGAGCGGAAACATTCACACTGCTTATTAGCTGACAGTTAAAGAATCCAGGTCAGGATTGGACCATTTATTATATGGGCTGTATGAGAAAATCAGTAACAGCAGTCCTTGGGAACAAGCACTAGATAAAGATTACCTGAACCCCAGCAATTCCTCGCGGGCCCAGATCTCCTCTCGCGCCCTGAAATATAAATGATATTACTTCACATATTCACAAAACTGTCCGCATAAATTACTGATCTCTGCTGCCTCCAGTATGTACAGTATAAGCTGTTACTCTGTGCCTGTACTGATAGTAAACTAGCTGCAGTGTGTGCTGATCTCTACTGCCTCCAGTATGTACAGCATAAGCTGTTACTCTGTGCCTGTACTGATAGTAACTGAGCTGCAGCGTGTGCTGATCTCTGCTGCCTCCAGTATGTACAGTATAAAACGTTACTCTGTGCCTGTACTGATAGTAAACTAGCTGCAGCGTGTGCTGATCTCTGCTGCCTCCAGTATGTACAGTATACGCTGTTACTCTGTGCCTGTACTGATAGTAAACTAGCTGCAGCGTGTGCTGATCTCTGCTGCCTCCAGTCAGGGCCGGATTACCGACCAGGCAACAAAAGCAGTCTCTTGGGGCCCCATTCAGAGTCAAAGGGGCCCCATCAGCACATAAACCAGCCCTCGCCATCCTGTCAGCGGTGGCTGGATGGTATATTGGTTAAAGGGACTCCGAGCAATGCAGTAACTATGGAAAGATGCATATCATTTTAAAGCTCTCTTTCTCCTCTTTCCAATTATAGATAAACTGCCACCCTACACCTTTTAGTTTTCGCTATTTTCGCAATCAAAATCGACACTACGGCAATTTCGATTGCGAAAATAGCGAAAACTAAAAGGCGTAGGGTGACAGTTTATCTATCATTGGGAAGAGGAGAAAGAGAGCTTCAAAATGATATGCATCTTTCCATAGTTACATTGTATTACACAGAACGACTTTTCTCCAAAGTCGGCAGCTCGATTCAGCACAATGCAATGAAATATAAGGAACCCAGGGGGATATAATTACAAACATCATGCTGGTAGGTGTGAGGATGTAATTAATTAGTTGTGGGTATGCTTAAAGGCATACCCACAGGCACTGCTCAGAGTCCCTTTAAGGGCTCTGCCTCTGACACAGGAGACCAGGGTTCGAATCTCAGCTCTGCCTGTTCAGTAAGCCAGCACCTATTCAGTAGACCTTATGCAAGTCTCTCTAACACTGCTACTGCCTATAGGGCGCGTCCTAGTGGCTGCAGCTCTGGCGCTTTGAGTCCGCCAGGAGAAAAGCGCGATATAAATGTTATTTGTCTTGTCTTGTCAAATGATGCTGTGCGCTGCTGATTGTCTTCAGAGCCAGGCTCTCCTCCTAGGTCCCCCTCCTGCTACTGTGCGCTCTGCCACTGCCCACTCCTCCCTTCCTTCCCACAGAGAACCACAGCTGCAGCAAGAATGATAGCAGCAGATGGAAAACGCTCACTCACCTATCCATGATCCAAGCGATAGAGATCCCGTCATCTGAAACCCATCTGTCTCTTCTACAGTGCAGCCGCTCGCTCTGAACTTCCTGATTCTCAGATCAGACAGGAAGTAGGAAGTAGTAATAGTAGTAGTAACAGAGCGGCAGCACTCTAGAGGAGACAGATGGGCTCCGGATGACGGGACCTCTATTGCTTGGATCGCAATAGGTGAATGTGAGTCATCTGGTGCTGTCATTCTCCCCCACTGCGGCTGCCTTCTCTGCTGGACTATCGTATTCACTGGGATGGAGGCTGCATGGTGGCTGTCTAGTTTGGGAGGAAATCGGTTGTTCGGTGGTGGGGGTGGTTATGTAATTCTGTCTGGGGAACGACTTCCTGTTTGGCGGTGTCCAGAGCTTTCAGTAATTGCCAGGCTGGAGATGCAGGGAGAAAGTGCTGCTGCTGTGATATCTGGCGCCCTCTTCACAGGGGTGCCCCAGCCCATGAGTGCAAATGTCACAGCCATTCATTTCTCACTCTGCATTTTGCCGCTGCTATTCCCTGCATTGTGCACCCACAGAGGAAAGCGGGCTGTTGCCCATAGCAACCAGTAGCTTGGCTGCCCCGGTGTGTGCGGCATGTTGCTGTGCAGCTGCATCTTATGATTCTATTACGACATGATGGAGGGCTCAAATCAGTTACTTTGCTTAGGGCCCCATTTAACCTTAATCCGGCTCTGCCTCCAGTATGTACAGTATAAGCTGTTACTCTGCGCCTGTACTGATAGTAAACTAGCTGCAGTGTGTGCTGATCTCTGCAAATACCAGTATGTACAGTATAAGCTGTTACTCTGTGCCTGTACTGATAGTAACCTAGCTGCAGTGTGTGCTGATCTCTGCTGCCTCCAGTATGTACAGTATAAGCTGTTACTCTGTGCCTGCACTGATAGTAACCTAGCTGCAGTGTGTGCTGATCTCTGCTACCTCCAGTATGTACAGTATAAGCTGTTACTCTGTGCCTGTACTGATAGTAATCTAGCTGCAGCGTGTGCTGATCTCTGCTACCTCCAGTATGTACAGTATAAGCTGTTACTCTGTGCCTGTACTGATAGTAATCTAGCTGCAGCGTGTGCTGATCTCTGCTGCCTCCAGTATGTACAGTATAAGCTGTTACTCTGTGCCTCTACCGATAGTAATCTAGCTGCAGCGTGTGCTGACCTCTGCTGCCTCCAGTATGTACAGTATAAGCTGCAGTGTGTGCTGCAGTACTGATAGTAAACTAGCTGCAGTGTGTGCTGATCTCTGCTGCCTCCAGTATGTACAGTATAAGCTGTTACTCTGTGCCTGTACTGATAGTAAACTAGCTGCAGTGTGTGCTGATCTCTGCCCCCTCCAGTATGTACAGTATAAGCTGTTACTCTGTGTCTGTACTGATAGTAAACTAGCTGCAGCAGTATGTACAGTATAAGCTGTTACTCTGTGCCTGTACCGATAGTAAACTGGCTACAGTATGTGCAGATCTCTCCTGCCCCCAGTATGTACAGTATAAGCTGTTACTCTGTGCCTGTACTGATAGTAAACTAGCTGTAGCGTGTGCTGATCTCTGCTGCCTCCAGTATGTACAGTATAAACTGTTACTCTGTGTCTGTACTGATAGTAAACTAGCTGCAGCGTGTGCTGATCCCTGCTGCCTCCAGTATGTACAGTATAAGCTGTTACTCTGTGCCTGTACTGATAGTATTCTAGCTGCAGTGTGTGCTGATCTCTGCTGCCTCCAGTATGTACAGTATAAGCTGTTACTCTGTGCCTGTACTGATAGTAAACTAGCTGCAGTATGTGCTGATCTCTGCTGCCTCCAGTATGTACAGTATAAGCTGTTACTCTGTGCCTGTACTGATAGTAAACTAGCTGCAGTGTGTGCTGATCTCTGCTGCCTCCAGTATGTACAGTATAAACTGTTACTCTGTGTCTGTACTGATAGTAAACTAGCTGTAGCGTGTGCTGATCTCTGCTGCCTCCAGTATGTACAGTATAAGCTGTTACTCTATGCCTGTACTGATAGTAAACTAGCTGCAGCGTGTGCTGATCTCTGCTGCCTCCAGTATGTACAGTATAAGCTGTTACTCTGCGCCTATACTGATAGTAACCTAGCTGCAGTGTGTGCTGATCTCTGCTACCTCCAGTATGTACAGTATAAGCTGTTACTCTGTGCCTGTACTGATAGTAAACTAGCTGCAGCAGTATGTACAGTATAAGCTGTTACTCTGTGCCTGTACTGATAGTAAACCAGCTGCAGTGTGTGCTGATCTCTGCTGCCTCCAGTATGTACAGTATAAGCTGTTACTCTGTGCCTGTACTGATAGTAAACTAGCTGCAGTGTGTGCTGATCCCTGCTGCCTCCAGTATGTACAGTATAAGCTGTTACTCTGTGCCTGTACTGATAGTAAACTAGCTGCAGTGTGTGTTGATCTCTGCTGCCTCCAGTGTGTACAGTATAAGCTGTTACTCTGTGCCTGTACTGATAGTAAACTAGCTGCAGTGTGTGCTGATCTCTGCTGCCTCCAGTATGTACAGTATAAGCTGTTACTCTGTGCCTGTACTGATAGTAAACTAGCTGCAGTGTGTGCTGATCTCTGCTGCCTCCAGTATGTACAGTATAAACTGTTACTCTGTGCCTGTACTGATAGTAAACTAGCTGTAGCGTGTACTGATCTCTGCTGCCTCCAGTATGTACAGTATAAGCTGTTACTCTATGCTTGTACTGATAGTAAACTAGCTGCAGCATGTGCTGATCTCTGCTACCTCCAGTATGTACAGTATAAGCTGTTACTCTGTGCCTGTACTGATAGTAAACTAGCTGCAGTGTGTGCTGATCTCTGCTACCTCCAGTATGTACAGTATAAGCTGTTACTCTGCGCCTGTACTGATAGTAAACTAGCTACAGTGTGTGCTGATCTCTGCTACCTCCAGTATGTACAGTATAAGCGGTTACTCTGTGCCTGTACTGATAGTAAACTAGCTGCAGCGTGTGCTGATCTCTGCTGCCTCCAGTATGTACAGTATAAGCTGTTACTCTGTGCCTGTACTGATAGTAAACTAGCTGCAGGGTGTGCTGATCTCTGCTACCACCAGTATGTACAGTATAAGCTGTTACTCTGTGCCTGTACTGATAGTAAACTAGCTGCAGTGAGTGCTGATCTCTGCTGCCTCCAGTATGTACAGTATAAGCTGTTACTCTGTGCCTGTACTGATAGTAAACTAGCTGCAGTGTGTGCTGATCTCTGCTGCCTCCAGTATGTACAGTATAAGCTGTTACTCTGTGCCTGTACTGATAGTAAACTAGCTGCAGTGTGTGCTGATCTCTGCTGCCTACAGTATGTACAGTATAAGCTGTTACTCTGTGCCTGTACTGATAGTAAACTAGCTGCAGCGTGTGCTGATCTCTGCTACCTCCAGTATGTACAGTGTAAGCTGTTACTCTGTGCCTGTACTGATAGTAAACTAGCTGCAGCGTGTGCTGATCTCTGCTGCCTCCAGTATGTACAGTATAAGCTGTTACTCTGTGCCTGTACTGATAGTAAACTAGCTGCAGGGTGTGCTGATCTCTGCTACCTCCAGTATGTACAGTATAAGCTGTTACTCTGTGCCTGTACTGATAGTAAACTAGCTGCAGTGTGTGCTGATCTCTGCTGCCTCCAGTATGTACAGTATAAGCTGTTACTCTGTGCCTGTACTGATAGTAAACTAGCTGCAGTGTGTGCTGATCTCTGCTGCCTACAGTATGTACAGTATAAGCTGTTACTCTGTGCCTGTACTGATAGTAAACTAGCTGCAGCGTGTGCTGATCTCTGCTACCTCCAGTATGTACAGTGTAAGCTGTTACTCTGTGCCTGTACTGATAGTAAACTAGCTGCAGCGTGTGCTGATCTCTGCTGCCTCCAGTATGTACAGTATAAGCTGTTACTCTGTGCCTGTACTGATAGTAAACTAGCTGCAGGGTGTGCTGATCTCTGCTACCTCCAGTATGTACAGTATAAGCTGTTACTCTGTGCCTGTACTGATAGTAAACTAGCTGCAGTGAGTGCTGATCTCTGCTACCTCCAGTATGTACAGTATAAGCTGTTACTCTGTGCCTGTACTGATAGTAAACTAGCTGCAGTGTGTGCTGATCTCTGCTGCCTCCAGTATGTACAGTATAAGCTGTTACTCTGTGCCTGTACTGATAGTAACCTAGCTGCAGTGTGTGCTGATCTCTGCTGCCTACAGTATGTACAGTATAAGCTGTTACGCTGTGTCTGTACTGATAGTAAACCAGCTGCAGCGTGTGCTGATCTCTGGAAAGTAAGCTCCTAAAATGTTCCCCAAGAAGTATAAATGTGTTTGATCTGTTCCAGAAGTCTAAGCTTAAAGCAAACATGAAGAGAAATGATAGAATGAATTGTGTGTGTAGTGTGGATAAGGAACAGAACATTGGTAGCAAAGAAAAGAGTCTCATAGTGTTATTTTCGGTTATAGAGCTTTTTTCATAATCTTGCATCATTCTGTCATATTTGCAGTTTAGAATCCACACTCTGCACTTTCTTAGCTGTACTACACATACAAATCATTATATCATAATTTTTTTTCCGCTTCAGTGTCTCTTTAAGTGCTTCAGAAAACAGCGCTGTATTCCACCCAAGTTGGTTGAATGGCTCAGAGAAGATCTTTTACATAGATGACAAAGGAAGTTTTTTTTTAACTCTTCCTGTACTGGAAACAATGTGAGATTCGTATCTGTGCTATTAACTACTTGCCGACCGCGTCACGCCTATGGGTGTGACCGCGGCGGCAGCCCCAGGACCGCCTAATGCCGATCGATGTAAAGTCATGGGGCTCTGTTTTGCAGGTGATTGCACGCAGGCTGCGCGCACATTTCCTGCTCGGTGGGCGGAGCAATTGCCGCTCGGGAGACTGTTAGACGGCGTCTTTTCACTTGTAGGGGGGGAAAGGGGGAAGGAATCACTTGTGTGCTGTGTTCTGCGGCCCTGAAGGCTGCAGTGGCATATTTCACACACAATGGCCTGGTCTTTAGGTGTGTGTGTGTGTTGGGGGGGGGGGGGGGGGGGGTAACGCCCGTGGTACTGCAGAGGTTAATGTTCTGTTTCTTATCCATGCTACACATACAGTTCATTATATCATATGTTTAGTTTTGCTTGGTTTGCCTAAAACCTCAGTAGAGCGTTCTCTGGTCAGACACAGCACAATTATGAATCTGCATCAGACATACCGTGAAAAGGTACAGAGCCCCCTAGTGGCTATTTTAGAGAAGACACTGGAGCCTATAGATAATGGGGTGAACATTTCTGGATACTCAGGATATAACTTGTTACCTTTGTTCCTTTGGTTCCCTTTTCCCCGCAGAGTCCGGGAGCTCCGAGAAATCCCTGAAACAGGAAGTGCAGTCAGAGCTTGTCGTGTGGAGAATGTCATCATCATTATTATGAATTTATGTAATACTGAATTCCTATAGTGCAAACTACCTGAGAGCTGCCCAGCACCTGAAACATGTCAGCCGGTCCCTCCTCCTCCCCCGGGAGCCACTTTGCTACATGAGAAATGAGACTACCATTACCTAGGACTACAACTATTTCTCTATATAGTTCTGACCTCACAGATACCATAAGACACCTTCACAAGTCTTGTGGAGTCCAGGCCTCACCACCAGGGGGAGCAGCACTATATTATAGGCTGATAGTGTATTATATGTATTATAGATATATAGTCAGACACCACAGGACACAGTCACAGATCTTGTGGAGTCCAGGCCTGACCACCAGGGGGAGCTGTACTATATTATAGGGTGATAGTGTATTATATGTATTATAGATATATAGTCAGATACCACAGGACATTTACACAGGTCTTGTGGAGTCCAGGCCTGACCACCAGGGGGAGCTGCACTGTATTACAGGCTGATAGTGTATTATATGTATTATAGATATATAGTCAGATACCACAGGACACCCTCACAGGTCATGTGGAGTCCAGGCCTGACCACCAGGGGGCGCTGCACTATATTAAAGGCTGATGGTGTATTATATGTATTATAGATATATAGTCAGATACCACAGGACACCTTCACAGGTCTTGTCTAGTCCAAGCCTGACCACCAGGGGGAGCTGCACTGTATTATAGGCTGATAGTGTATTATATGTATTATAGATATATAGTCAGATACCACAGGACACCTTCACAGGTCTTGTGGAGTCCAGGCCTGACCACCAGGGGGAGCTGCACTATATTATAGGCTGATAGTGTATTATATGTATTATAAATATATAGTCAGATACCACAGGACACCCTCACAGGCCTTGTGGAGTCCAGGCCTGACCACCAGGGGGAGCTGCACTATATTATAGGCGGATAGTGTATTGCATGTATTATAGATATATAGTCAGATACCACAGGACACCCTCACAGGTCTTGTGGAGTCCAGGCCTGGCCACCAGGGGGAGCTGCACTATATTATAGGCTGGTAATGTATTATATGTATTATAGCTATATAGTCAGATACCACAGGACACCTTCACAGGTCTTGTGGAGTCCAAGCCTGACCACCAGGGGGAACTGCACTATATTATAGGCTGATAGTGTAATACATGTATTATAGATATATAGTCCGATACCACAGGACACCTTCACAGGTCTTGTGGAGTCCAGGCCTGACCACCAGGGGGAGCTGCATTATATTATAGGCTGATAGTGTATTATATGTATTATAGATATATAGTCAGATACCACAGGACACCTTCACAGGTCTTGTGGAGTCCAGGCCTGGCCACCAGAGGGAGCTGCACTATATTATAGGCTGATAGTGTATTATATGTATTATAGATATATAGTCAGATACCACGGGACACCTTCACAGGTCTTGTGGAGTCCAAGCCTGGCCACCAGGGGGAGCTGCACTATGATATAGGGGCTGATAGTGTATATATTATAGACATATAGGCAGATGGTCTTGCACAATCTAGGTCTGGCCACTAGGTGGCGCCGCACAGCAGTAGGCAGGTGCTGGCAATGGTTTGGGTGATGTGCAGGGTCTGATGTCAGTATTAGGAGGCCAGCTTGCCTGCAGACATTCAGTGCTCAACAGGATACTATCTCTCTCTGGGATCTGTAAAGTGTCACAATGATCAGTCATTTCTGCCCCTCTGGTGTCCGGCACAGGAGATGAGAGGCTGGGATTGGCTGACATTGCCCTGGGGGGGCCGCTAGCACCTGACGGGCCAAAGTATCACTTCCAGCCCATGCAGAGGGTCAATGATTTTCTCCAGATACCCCCCGGGGGCAGAATCTGCCCTCCTGACACCCAGTAACAGAGTGTACAGGTGTGATACATGTAGTGTGAGAACTCACTTCATCTCCCTTCTCACCGGCCGGACCGTCATCCCCTCTGAAGCCTTGCGGGCCCTGGAGGACAAAGAGAGATGGACGTTAGACAACAATCTATGCAGCAGATCACAGTACAGGAATCATACGTGTCACTTATACACCAATCACCTGAATCAGCACAGCTACTGGGCCAAAGAGATGGACGTCATACAACGTATAGAATGCAGAATCTGCAGATCACAGTACAGGAATCATACATGTCACTGATACACCAACCTCCTGAATCAGTGCAGCCACTGGGCCAATAACCACATTACTTCCCACATCAATTCCCACAGGGCCCCCCTTTATCAAGGCATGCGTGCAAACCAGCATCTTTGCTGCTTCGAGGATAAATAGCAGGAAATCAGAGCCACAAGCGGGCAGGCTTGGGCTTGAAAAGACACCAGAGAAGACAGACTCAGCTATAATCTTTCCATAGCAAAGCTAGACTGAGTGCTCAGTCGGGGATTCTTATCAGAGGTGATAACAGGCAGATTACACAGAGAACAATGAAACAAAGAGCAGATTAGGTGTTTAATGTCATATTCCCACTGATTTATAAGGTAAAATACAAGAGGGTGCTTCATCTCTGGTTCTCTTTAAAGAGAATCTGTACTGTCCGATTTGTACAATAAAAAAACATACCAATCGAGTCACTGTGATCTCCTGGATCCCTCTTTGCCATGATCCTTGCTTTTAATCACCAGTTTTAGGCAGTGCTTACAAACAAAAAACATGGCCACTAACCAGGAATAGAGATGGCCCGAACGGTTCCAGGCGAACTTCCGGTGGTTCGCGATTGCAGAGAACCACGAACTTTCCTGGAAGTTCGGTTCGCCCCCATAGTGCACCATTAGGGTCAACTTTGACCCTCTACATCACAGTCAGCAGGCACATTGTAGCCAATCAGGCTACACTCCCTCTTGGAGCCCCCCTCCCCTTATAAAAGGCAGGCATGGCCGGCCATTACACTCACTTGTGTGCCTGCAATAAATAGAGAAGGGACAGCTGCTGCAGACTCTCATAGGGAAAGATTAGTTAGACTCTTGTAGGCTTGTTAGCTTGCTCCTGGCTGATTCTTATTGCTATAATAGGACCCCTCAACAGCTCTTTAGAGAGCTAATGTTTGTTATTGTGATCTATTTTTTTTTCTGTGTGTCCCACTGACACTTGTGTTGCATAGACAGCCTTGATAATTCATACTGTGTGTGCCACTGCCAGGCCCAGCACATTCAGTGACTACCTGTCTGTGTGTGACAGGTGCACATTGTAATACCCATTACTGCATATACCTACCTACCTGTTCACAATGCACCCACCTACCTACGTGAGCTGAGCGCAAGCAGTGTCACTGTGCCTGTCCACTCCCTGTCTGTGTGTGACAGGTGCACATTGTAATACCCATCACTGCATATACCTACCTGTTGTTCACAGTGCACCCACCTACCTACGTGAGCTGAGCGCACGCAGTGTCACTGTGCCTGTCCGGTACCTGTCTGTGTGTGACAGGTGCACATGTAATACCCATCACTGCATATACCTACTACCTGTTGTTCGCTTCAGTGCACCCACCTACCTACGTAAGCGCATGCAGTGTCACTGTGCCTGTCCGCTACCTGTGTGTGTGTGACAGCTGCACATTCTGATAACTATCACTGCATATACCTACCTGTTGTGTTCAGTGCACCCACCTACCTACATGAGTGCACGCAGTGTGATATACCACTCCGTGCATACCTGTTAACTGCACCTGTGTGACTGCACATTGTATTAGTCAAGTCAGTGCATACATTTCACTTCATCCCCCCCAATATGGACAAAGCAAAAGGCAGAGGCAGGCCACCTGGCAGGTCTGTTCGAGGTCGCGCTGTCGTGATTTTGTGCGGCCCTCGACCAAAGTACAGTGTTCAGAAGAAGGCACATGCCATCAACCCCCAATATTGTCAGGACGTAGTTAACTATTTAACACAGAACACCTCATCTTTCTCAGCTTCCGCACGGAAGCGTGACATATCTTCCTCCTCCTGCTCTGATTCTGGCACCCCACTTAACACTCAGTCGGCCGTCACCACCAAAGTGCCATCACCCCAGGGCTCAGCGGTGTGGAAATTTTTTTGTGTGTCTGCCTCAGATGAGAGCAATGCCATCTGTACTCTCTGCCACCGAAAATTGAGCCGTGGAAAGACCAAGACCCGCGTAGGGACAACTACCTTACAAAGGCACATGATTACAAAGCACAAACTGCATTGGGATGACCACCTGAGGAAAAGCAGCACACAAAAGCAAATCCACACACCGCAGTGGAAGATACCAGGCCGCAATTATTTCTCAAAAAAGGCGATACCTAAACTGTACCGTGATAGTGAAAGGCAAGTGGTGTCATCTCTGGCACACAGTGTTGGGTCAAGGGTCCATCTGACCACGGATGCCTGGTCTGCAAAGCACGCTCATGCCTGCCCCAAGACTAAGTCAGTCCCCACACACAGCATCTCTACCTGCACGCCGTGTGACTGCCTGCCCCAAGACTAAGTCAGTCCCCACACACAGCATCTCTGCCTGCACGCCGTGTGACTGCCTGCCCCAAGGCTAAGTCGCTCCCCACACAGCATCTCTGCCTGCAGGCCGGTTGACTGCCTTCGCCGCCACCACCAACAGGGTCCAGGACTCCAGGCGGATTCCTGAATTTTTAAGGCCGCTGCTAGCAGCGGCCGCTATACTAATTTTTCTGGTGCGTGTACATGCCTGCCTAATTTTTCTGGCAACAACAAAGCAAAAGGTGTGTACATGTGCCAATTCCCCTTCGTGATCATTACCTTGCCGCGGTGAAGGGGCTTGCGTATCACAATGAACCAATGACCGCCGGCTATATGAGTGTCTCGGGGGGAGGGGAGACCTGGGGCACACCCAAGATGATAAGGTCGTTGCTTCATTGTGGACAGACCAAATTTGATCAGCTGGACAGCAATTGTTGTTCTATCATTGAGCTACCACAGCCCGGCGACCATATGGGCTTGAAAACCGCCACGGCCTGCACTCTCACCATGGTGCGCACCAGTCCAGCACGGCCGTCACTACACAAACAGCTGTTTGCGGAGTGTGTGTGTGTGTGTGTGCTTGTGTGTATATATATATATATAGTGGGTTGCAAAAGTATTCGCCCCCCCGAAGTTTTCCACATTTTGTCATATTGCTGCCACAAACATTAATCAATGTTATTGGAATTCCACGTGAAAGATCAATACAAAGTGGTGTACACGTGAGAAGTGGAACGAAAATCATACATGATTCCAAACATTTTTTACAAATAAATAACTGCAAAATGGGGTGTGCGTAATTATTCGGCCCCCTTTGGTCTGAGTGCAGTCAGTTGCCTATAGGCATTGCCTGATGAGTGCTAATGACTAAATAGAGTGCACCTGTGTTTAATGTAATGTCAGTACAAATACAGCTGCTCTGTGACAGCCTCAGAGGTTGTCTAAGAGAATATTGGGAGCAACAACACCATGAAGTCCAAAGAACACACAAGACAGTCAGGGATCAAGTTATTGAGAAATTTAAAGCAGGCTTAGGCTACAAAAAGATTTTCAAAGCCTTGAACATCCCACGTAGCACTGTTCAAGCGATCATTCAGAAATGGAAGGAGTATGGCACAACTGTTAACCTACCAAGACAAGGCCGTCCACCTAAACTCACAGGCCGAACAAGGAGAGCACTGATCAGAAATGCAGACAAGAGGCCCATGGTGACTCTGGACGAGCTGCAGAGATCTACAGCTCAGGTGGGAGACTCTGTCCATAGGACAACTATTAGTCATGCACTGTACAAAGTTGGCCTTTATGGAAGAGTGGCAAGAAGAAAGCCATTGTTAACAGAAAGCATAAGAAGTCCCATTTGCAGTTTGCCACAAGCCATGTGGGGGACACAGCAACCATGTGGAAGAAGGTGCTCTAGTCAGATTAGACCAAAATGGAACTTTTTGGCCAAAATGCAAAACGTTATGTGTGGCAGAA